>NW_027397082.1:18266835-18386705 GCF_003265705.2 Callorhinus ursinus | reverse complement strand
CACACACACACACACACACACACACACACACACACACACACACACACCCCAGTTCTATTCTACTTGCATTTTCCTCTAGGCTGGGTCAGCCCAGGCCTGTGTCTGCTACTTCTCCCATCTTTCTATCTTATTTATTTCAAAGAAGTGAACACTCCACAAAACTCACTTTGTCCTATCCTGCCAATAATCTGAGTCCATAGGGACAGCAGTCTTGGGAGGAACATAAAAGCTTCTTTGCCATAAGGCACAAATTTATAAGTTGCTAACTTATAGTCTCATGCCAAAGGCTCCCTAACCATTCCAAGAACTATATGCAAGGACTGATTCACCCACCCGTAAAACAAAGCCACCTTGGGGGTGGAAAGTGGCAGCTGCTTAACAGCCAGAGAGGCCATTTATGGATCTAATACCCAAATAACACTGCAGGAGAACTGAAAAAAAGGATGCAATTACCCAAACTACAATCTGGTCAGAACACTGGGATTTAATGATTGTCCCATCACTTATAGCATTGGAAGATTTCTTGAGTTTTTCCAGACCCAATCTCAGCTGGGCAGCATATGGAAATGGACATACATTTAAATTCGTTAAGCAGTTGGTCCATCTTCTACCAGTGGGATGAGAACCAATGACCTACTCACCTTGGGAGTGACCCCACACATGGGATGTAAGGAAAGACCTCATCTAGATCAGGCACAAATTCTAACCCAAGGGAAGCAAGGAACAATATTGGTAGTTTTTACAGCAACCAAGAAAACTCATTACTGAGAGACTTGGAAACCCCTGACATAAGACCTTATTTAATCAAGTTTCTGAGGGTATCTTTTGAATGTCAACTGGGAACAGAGAAAGAGACAGCTTTGCTTTCTTAACAGCCCAAATGTTTACAAGGTTTTCTACAACACAACCCAAGGAGGTAAAACCCACTCTGCTTGTCACTTGATCTGACAGAGGAAGGCTCTCCACACTGCTTCCTATAACCAGCAGTCAAATCCTGCTGATGCTACAGACGTCATACAAGATCCAATGCAAGTGGATCCTCAGAAAAGAAAATCAGCAGTAGGTTGTCCTAGAGATGCCATGATGAAGAGAAGACTAGAAGGAGCAGGCCAATGTTTCTAAGCATAATTTTTTAAAGTCCTTATCACTCACCTTCCCAAAAGTCCACTGTTTTAGGTAATAATAAGGATCATCTGATTAACAAGAACAACCTATGCGTTAGCAATTGAGGAAAAGGTAAGGTGGCTAAAAGCAAGGATTTGAGTTCTAGCTCCTCTACTTACTAATTGTGACAAGATAGGCACATTTATTAACCTAAGCTCAACTTCCTCATCTGTAAAATGGGGATATTTTCTTTGTCGGCGTTGCTATGAGACTTAAATGAAGTTAGACGGGGCGCCTGAGTGGCTCAGTCGTTAAGCATCTGCCTTCGGCTCAGGTCATGGTCCCAGGGTCCTGGGATCAAGCTCCACATCGGGCTCCCCGCTCAGCGGAAAGCCTGCTTCTCCCTCTCCCACTCCCCCCTGCTTGTGTTCCCTCTCTGGCTGTGTCTCTCTCTGTCAAATAAATAAATAAAATCTTTAAAAAAATAAACAAACAAATAAATAAATGAAGTTAGACATGTAAAATCCTTAGCATAGTACCTGGCAGATGGTAAGGACTCAATGATTGGTACCTATATATTTTCTACTGTAACATTTTTATTACATTTGAAGAAAGCTCTTTAGGAAAAAAAAGAAAAAGAAAAAGACCAATCTGCAACCGGACAATAAACAATTTTGTAATTTCTGGGAAACATCATGTTCAGGACAGCAGCTGGGGGCCAAGTCACTTCATCATAGGAGACTGGGCCCACCTAGAAGGCCAGGATCTTAATGCTATGAAAATTTCTATTCTACCAGACACTGAGTTCCCTTTAACACTATATACCTGTTGTGCTGGTCAGTCACATTTTTAAAGTGAAATCAATCTACTTTTCACCCACAAGACAGAATTATAAACTCAGTGAGCCTGCACAGGATCACTCTAACAGGCCTCTGCCTTTATCTGGTCTAAACCACACTTATTCTTTTTCAACCCCCCCCCCTTTTTTTTTGCCTCCTCTATCTCTTGAGAAAATAATGAAAATGGAATGCATTATTTGAGGTGAAGAAGAACTATTTACATTTATTACATGACATCTTTTCTATCATTTCCATTCCTTAAGTCCAACTTGCCTTCCCTGTGAATTAAGTGGGCGCCCAGCCTCTCTGGCGCCCTCTGCACATTACTAGAAAGGTTACAACTGTCCCCATCTGTCATGGGACGGATTGTGGTGGGAGCCAGAATGCTGTTCTGCCCAGCACACACTCTCTAATACCAGTTTGCATAAAACTTCACCAGCTTTTGGTTTTGCTATGTTCATCTGGAATTCCTCATGTTCCTGTCAAAAACCTTCCTGCTCCATGGTCACTAGGCTTCCTTAATGGTTTCTGGTGAGTGACTTATACCAAAAGCTACAAAGCCCAGATAAATTATGCCCGCCAGCTTGCCCTTGCCTACTATATTAATTCTTCTGTGGCTTCTGACAGACTAGAGATGCATACCTCGCTCCAGAAATATGATTTTCTCTAGTTCCTTGGCCATGTCCAATTTTTCAGGCTGACATTTCAGAGAGCCCTACTGGGCTGAGCCAGGGTTCGATTCACATTTAGAGAAACCAAGCCATTGCCTCAGAGTGGCCTGCAACCAGGAGAATGTTCTGAAAATATTCATTACTAATGATGGTGCTTTCCTATCACATATAACTCAACTTTCATTAACTATCTTCGGCATTTTTCCTCAGCTATTTTTCTTGCTGTTGTAATAAAGCCTCAGAAGCTATTACACATGACAGAGATCAAAATGGCTACCATGCCAACCCCTCCAGATCACCAGTAAAACAGGTGCTGGTGGGGCACCTGGGTGGCTCTGTCCTTAAGCGTCTGCCTTTGGCTCAGGTCGTGATCCCAGGGTCCTAGGATTGAGCCCCGCATCAGGCTCCCTGCTCAGAGGGAAGCCTGCTTCTCCCTCTCCTACTCCCCCTGCTTGTGTTCCCTTTCTCGCTGTCTCTCTGTCAAATAAATAAATAAAATCTTTAAAAAAAAACAGGTGTTGGTGATAAACTACATATTTATTAGTAGCTCTACACACCATTTGTCAGTTCCTCCAAGACAGTGAAAGCAATCAGCTCCTGGGAATTATAACATATTAACATTGCTCCACATATTCCAGTCCCTCTTTAAATATTTCTCACAGCCTCCCCTTCTTCCATATTCTCCTTATAAGAATAGGCTCCAGGTTTTGTGTTACCCATCACTCTCAACCTGACTAGGAACCATCTCAAAAATCACTAAGTGGGGGTGCCTGGTTGGCTCAGTCAGTGCAGCATGTGACTCTTGATCTCGGGGTTGTGAGTTTGAGTCCCACATTGGGTGTAGAGATTACTTAAATATAAAAAAAATCTCAGGGCATGTGGGTGGCTCAGTCCTTAAGTGTCTGTCTTAGGCTCAGGTCATGATCCCGGGGTCCTGGGATCGAGCCCCACATCGGGCTCCCTGCTCAGCAGGAAGCCTGCTTTTCCCTCTCCCACTCCCCCTGCTTGTGTTCCCTCTCTCACTGTGTTTCTCTGTGTCAAATAAATAAATAAAATCTTGAAAGAAAGAAAGAAAGAAAGAAAGAAAGAAAGAAAGAAAGAAAGAAAGAAAGAAAGAAAGAAAAAGAAAGAAAGAGAAAGAAAGAAAGAAAAGAAAGAAAAGAAAGAAAAGAAAAGAAGAAAAGAAAAGAAAAGAAAAGAAAAGAAAAGAAAAGAAAAGAAAAGAAAAGAAAGAAAGAAAGAAAGAAAGAAAGAAAGAAAGAAAGAAAGAAAGAAATCTCTAAGTAAAGATCCAGAAGATCAGAAATGAAAAGCCTCCCTCCAGCTGGCCCATCTCTCATAGTGAAGAAAGTCAGGTTGCCTCAATGCAGCTCCTGACTTCTAGGTTCAGTGAAGTACTCCTAGTGTCCAGGACTCAGTGCCAAATGCTCCCTATTCCTCCAAAGCCATCTCCAGTGAGGCCCTGGTCTTCCCTGAGGGCCCTCCTTCCTTTTCTGTGTATTCTGCCTTTTGAGAAGAATCAAGTAGAGGCATGAAACCAAGTATAAATCTCTGAGTTCTGCTCTTCATCTCAAAAACCTATAAATCTGTCCCTGATTAATTCAGGAACAAAGAGAACTCCAGAACTGACATGGATAAGGCTCTGCCTTCAATTTTCCATTTAAATCAGAAAGAGTTCCCAGACCAACAGTGATACTTACACAAGTGGACTGCATTATGGAAATCCAATATACAAAAGTCCAATCTTTCAAAACAGATGCATTAGGTCACTGGTTCCCAATCCTGGCTAATCATCATACTCAACAGAGGAATCAAAAGGAAAAAACACAAAAACAGACTCCAAGTTCCCACCTCCAAGAGATTCAGATTCAGTGTGTCCAGAGGAAAGCCCAGAAATTTCTTCTTTTTGAAAAGTTCCAGGTCATTCTAACAAGCGAGGTTTGGGAACCACTACATTAAGGGATAGTTACTCACTTTATTAGAAGTTGCACCACAGGATTCCTTTAAATGGCTATACCATTTACCAGGAACATGTCTTCTACATTAAACAAAGTAACAAAGTCCCCTAGGAGTGGCCACATTTAGGAAGATTATAGAAAGATTTTAACTGTCCATTAAGGAGCCCACTTACCTCATATTTTCTATAGTTCACCAACAAAGCCAAGAGAACAACAGCATCATACCCATGCTCCCTGCGACTTGGGGGGTGAGAAAGTATCTGGAATAAGAACAAGAAGTGAATGAGTGCCAACTCCTAGTTCCTAGGAATGCAGACAGAGAAGATTTGAGGCGGTGGTTTACCCAAAAGAGAAAGATGTGACGGGGGAATTGACCTACCTGTAAAATTGCTTCAAATATGCTGTTGATCATTACATACTCTAGGATAGTGTTCTGGCTAATGTTGTCTGTCACCTGAATGAAATAAAAGGCTTTTTAAAGTCTATACTAAGGCCCTCTGGTATCTCAAGTATATCTCCTCCCCTACCATCTAAGAGAATCAGAAATGTTAAAACATTCTACTAGATACTTAGTAGACCTTCAATAAGCTCCCTGAAGCTACCAGAGCCTGAGTGGGCAGACACTAGAAGGGTAAGATTAGCAAATTAAAACTTCCCAATCTCTGAACTTCTCATTGTTTCTCTCACGCCCTCACGTAAGCATTTACTTAACAGATTCTCAAACAAAGAAGTTTATGATCCAGAAGTCTTTGAGTGACGGCGGGGAAAGACAACTGCCTGAAGTAAATGAACAACACCCTCCTCTCCTCTCACTAGAAGACACAGGCCAGCTCCCAGTTATATCAAAATCAGAATAAAGAGAAACAGAATCACAAAAACTGTTTCCAAATAAGACCTGGTAAGAAGGGCAAATCTGACAATCCAGAAGACAATAAATCTCTAGGAGTGGTACCTCTAAAGGGATAAATATCACATACTCTGCAGGCTAAAAATGCCCCCAGTTGCTCCAAAGAGCAGCTTCCAGGAAGTGAAAGCCCATTCACCTCACTTCCTTCTACACATTCACATGCCGTGGAGTGATACAATGCCTGAGCAGAGATTTTTTTTTTTTCGCTTTTCCTTTCCAACTTTAGGCTCAAATATTCATAAGCTTGGCCCTACTGTTGATAACACCCTTGACAGAGAAACATATAGATGGATCACTTACAGTCACTAAGCAAAGGAGAAGTTTCAGACATAAACTCTTCAGACTTTCAGAACCTTCTGCACAAAGCAATGAATCCAAACTCTCCATCAAGTTCTAAGAAAAAGATCCGTTAAGTATTAAAACATATCAAATAACATCTCTACTGTGTCTTTGTCCCAACTCTGGGTTATGTTACACAGGGTCATGTGTATAAGATACAATGAAGTAACCATATCATTCCCTTAGACCTAGGCCTTCCAAGATTAGACAAAGAAATGGAAGACCTCAAAGTGTAGCTATCTGGGGGAAAATGCTTTAGAACAACTGCACAGAACAATAAAGATTTTACTACTTTACCAAGTAAGTGTTTGCAGCCTGTCATCCTTATATAAACCTTTAGAGTAGAATGAAGTAAATTGTTAAAAAGGCTAATAAGAGTGGTTAAATAATAAATTAAAAACAATAAATAAACTAATTAGATAAAATTAACTTAATTAAGAAAAATAAGTGGTTAAAGATTAATAATGGTTAAATAACTGTAGATAAAGTATATCATTTGATGCAGGCACACTGAACAAACAACAAAGACATAATATCACTACTGGCTATCACTGGCCATATACACTATCCAACAAAGCTAGCTGTGTCCACTCTGGCTGATTCTACTAGACAATGTGATTGGAGTATATCACTTGTACTAACAATCAGCTGTCAGACCCAATGTAGTCAAAAGATGAAACCCTCACACACTACAGCTGAAGGAACAAGAAAAGAAATATTTTACACTAAATGAAGGAGGAGAATGAATGAAGAAGGCATGCTGGAAGCTCAAGTGAAGGTTCAAAATAAACTACTTCAACAAATATATAGGGAGGGGCTACTATATGCTAAATATTGTGCTTTCAAAGAATTCAAGAAAAAAATAAGATAATAACCCTTGCTCTCAAGGCATTTATGGTCTATTGGAAGAGAAAAATAAGCAAAAGCAAATGTTTTTCTTTTAAAATTTTTTATTTAAGGGGTGCCTGGGTGGCTCAGTTGATTAAGCGACTGCCTTTGGCTCAGGTCATGATCCTGGAGTCCCGGGATCAAGTCCCACATCGGGCTCCCTGCTCAGCAGGGAGTCTGCTTCTCCCTCTGACCCTCTTCCCTCTCGTGCTCTCTACCTCTCATTCTCTCTCTCTCAAATAAATAAATAAAATCTTTAAAAAAAATAAAAATTTTTACTTAAATTCAATTAATTAACATATAATGTATTGTTAGTTTCAGAGGTACAGGTAAGTGATTCATCAGTCTTATTAAGCAAACAGTTTTAATTTAATGATTACTATGACAAATATACACAGAGAAGGGGAATTAGCTCAGAAGTTACCTATTCCTGATTCTTCAGGGGTGGATTATATTTTGAAAAATCAGTAGCAATTATTTAAAACTTGAAGAGGAAAAGAATTCTAGACAGGCAATATCATGATCAAAGACACACGAGGAATGAGATGGCCCTGGGTGTGGAGTTGGAATACAAGTAGTTTATTATTATGGAAGTACAGAGTAAGGCACAGTGGTAAGAGTGGAGACTGGAGAAATAAATAGGGAGCAGATCAGGAAAGCTGTATAAGGCTAGCTAGGGAGTTTGGTCTTTACCCTGTTAGTGATGGGAAACTAATGAAGGGTTTTAAGCAAGAAAGATTTCAGTGTAAGATATACCACTGTGGTATCAGTGTGGATGACAGATTTAAAGATGGTAAGCCTGGAGGGAAGGAGACAAATGAGGACTAATCTATCAATTTTCTGAGGAAGTTGCCATGTCTTATTTGCCTCTGTATCCCCAGTGCCTGGCACATCAGAGCCAACCAACATTTGTCAAAAGAATGAAGGCATCACTGCAATAGTTCAGGTGAGAGATAACGGGGACACTGGCGGTAGGGGAAAAAACGGAAAGAAAGGTATGAGAAATATGAACTGAGGCAAAATTAGCTGATCTTGATGATCGTCTGGATATGGAAGATGAGGGGAAGAGTCAAGAATGACTCCCAAGTTTTTGGCTTGGGTGACTGAGACAACAGGTGAGCCCATTCTGATGTGGAAGGAATGAAAAAAAAAAAAAAACAGATGAACAGAAAACATTTTGTAGATGTCAAGCAAGAGGTACTTTAGGGATGTGTGAGTGTGTATATTCAGCAACTGCTTATAAAGTATACTACTCTGAGTCTCATGACAGGATGTTAAGGCAAAAAATAAAGACTTAGTAACCAGCAGCATATAGACAATAATGAGAACTATGAGAATGAGAGAGATCTGGGATTTCACCATTATATATATATATATGAGCTGTATAGGAGAGAATTAAAAACAAACTCCAGGTACTAAGTCTTCATGTATTTATAATTGTATATTCATAACTTTTTTCAAAATAACTTAATCACTATAAGAATTCTTTGTCAAATAAATTATTTTAAATTTAGTGAGTGACAGAAGACTAATTCTCCAAAGTCCATATTATAAACAACCTTCATTCAAGATAGTGTCAAACACTATAAATCAGATAGCTGATAAGGGACTTACATCCAAAATATATAAAGAACTCTTATAACTCAACAATAAAAAGACAAATAACTCAATCTAGAAATGGGTAAAGGATGTGAAAAGACATTTCTCCAAAAATATATATATAAAAGATAGACAAAAAACAACTGTTAACAAGGATGTGGAAAAATTAGAACCCTTATACATTGCTGATAGAAAAGCAAAATGGTAGAGCAACTTTGGAAAACAGTATGGAAGTTCCTTGAAATGTTAAATATAGAGTTACCATATGACCCAGCAATTCTCCTCCTAGGTATATCCCCAAGAGAACTGAAAACCTACATCCACACAAAAACTTGTTCATGAATGTTCACAGCAGCCTTATTCATAATAGCCAAAACGTTGAAATATTACACATATCTATCAACTGATGAATGAATAAAATGATGCAGTACATTCACACAATGAAATAATCAGCCAAAAAAAGGAATGAAGTACTGATATATGCTACAACATGGATGAACCTTGAAAACATTATGCTAAGTGCAAGAAGCCAGACACAGAAGACCACACATAATTCCATTTCTATGAGATGTCCAGAATAGGTAAATCAAGAGAGACATAAAGTGGATTAATGGTTGCCAGGGGCTGGAGAGAAGGGGGAATGGAGAATGACTGCTAATGGGTACATGTTTTCTTTCTGGAGTGATAAGAACGTTCCAAAATTAACAGTGGTGATGGTTGTACAATTCTGTGGATATACTAAAAACCACTGAATGAGGAGCACCTGGCTAGCTCAGACAGTGGAGCACAGGACTCTCGATCTGTGGATTTTGAGGTCGAACCCCACAGTGGGTATAAAGATTACTCTAAAATAAAATCTCAAAAAAAAAAAAAAAAAGAAAGAAAGAAAGAAACCACTGAATCATTACACTTTTTAAACGGGTGAATTGTATATGTGAATTATCTATCAATATAAGGTTGTTATTTTTTAAAAATGTCCAACAGGGCACCTGGGTGGCTCAGTCAGTTAAGCGTCTGCCTTCAACTCAGGTCATGATCCCAGGATCCTGGGATCGAGTCCCACATCGGGCTCCCTGCTCAGCGGGGAGCTTGCTTCTCCCTCTGCCTGCTGCTTCCCCTGCTCATGCTCTCTCTGACAAATAAAATCTTAAAAAAAAAAGTCAAACAATAGAAATAAAAATTCTGATAGTCATTGTGTTAAATAAGAAAACTTAAGTTTAGAACCAACGTTACCCTTGTGTATTATATTTCCCTTGTTATATTTTATTTGAGTTCATAAGTGTTTTTAAGAATGTATGAGCACATGATATAAATCAAAAAATAAACTGCTCAGTCTTTATCTTGCTGGGAAGGATACTTCAATTCAAATTTGAATTTCAACTTTTCCTTTATTCAGACAAACCAAATTTGTAAAACAAAAATATTCAAATTCAAGAACAAATTCAACCATTTATATCTACCTGAGTGCAAATCTTCTAGCACATTAACTGTCTGCAGATGGTATCCATGAACAGCTGTCAGAAGCAGCCATCCACAGGCACATCTGCAACTTATGCCTCACCTTCATGCACAACTCTGCCTTGTCAAAGCCCATGAGCATGTTGATAATGTCAAACCCAGAGGTAGATTTATTCTTTTGATGGACTCCTCGAATGAGTGCACACAAGGTCTGCAGAGATTAGAGAAAGAATTCTTTTGTAGAGAGAAGTCTCAAAACGTGAAGGGCACTGGATCTGTTGCCTCAATTGCAACCTCAGAACCTCCTCCTTACACAGCTGACGTTCAATTACTCTATCACTCTCAGCTCCCAGTCTGAGTCTTACTATGTGGTAAAATCCAAAAATTAAAAGAGGAATAGCAATTGAAACTGTTGTCATCCTCTTTTTTTTTTTTTTGCTGTTTTTTGGCCATCATCCTCTTCAAAAACTGCACTGCATGCAGACAAAGACTGGAAGGTGAATTCAAAAATAAAAATGGTTCTTGAGTTTGAGTCATGTGATTGGTGGAACTTTCCTTTATTTAAAATTAATTCTAGTATTTACATTATAATTGATAATTTTTACTATTTTTAATAACTACAAAAGTTATTTCAGTCCATATGATAACCAATTGCTTCAAAACTTAAATTCTTTACAATCCTCATCCACTACTGACTAGCTGTGTAAACCCAGACAAATTAGGTTAACTTTTCAGTGCCTCAGATGTTTCATCTATAAAATGGGAATGACAATAATAGCGCCCATCTCATAGGGATGTTGTGAGAACTATGTGAATTAACACTGTAAAGCACTTGGAATAGTCCCTGGAACTTTGTTAATGGTCCAAAGAATAGTGCCTGAAACTCTATTATTAAAGCTTAACAAGTCTCATTATAATAACATAAGCCACTATAATATTGTACTCTATTTTTATGGGTCGCTAAGTGACTTAATGCCAATTTATTTCCACTGAACTAAAAACAGTTTACCATTCATGCCCCCACAGTGAGTCACTGCAATTACAGGAAGCATAATTTCCAACTTTCATTTCAGCCTTCAGTGAGCCCCTACAATTGCGATGCCCAAAATGCACGGTCCTTCTTTCTGAGACATCAGCTCAACAGGTAATTTCTACAAACTACAGATGAGAAAACTGGGGCTCACAAAGTGATTTATCCAACTATTAAGTTAGAAATTTAAATCCAGGGCGCCTGGGTGGCTCAGATGTTAAGCGTCTGCCTTTGGCTCGGGTCATGATCCCAGGGTCCTGAGATCGAGTCCCACATCCGGCTCCCTGCCCC
Organism: Callorhinus ursinus; assembly: GCF_003265705.2. NCBI lineage: Eukaryota > Metazoa > Chordata > Mammalia > Carnivora > Otariidae > Callorhinus > Callorhinus ursinus. The sequence continues at coordinate 18,375,621 of NW_027397082.1, read as the reverse complement.
GCGGGAAGCCTGCTTCTCCCTCTCCCACTTCCCCTGCTTGTGTTCCTGCTCTTGCTCTCTCTCTGTCAAATAAATAAATAAAATCTTAAAAAAAAAAAAAGAAAAAAATTTAAACCCAATCTATCAAAAGTTCCAATAAAATATTTTATGTTGTCATGGATTCTTCATATTCTAAGTTTGTTAATCACTGCCCTATAGCCATTCAGCCTGATCTAGGCTACACGGGAGCTACTGTACTATAAACTTTAGAAATTTTGCCCATCATTCATTCAATAAAAATTTACTTCTAAAGTGCTGAGTATTTACCAGGCACTGTCCTACATGCTAGGAACAAAGTACTGAATGAAACTATCAAAGTCTTTGCTCTCAAGAAGCCTATAATGTGGAGTGCCTAGGTGGCTCAGTCATTAGGCGTCTGCCTTCGGCTCAAGTCATGATCCCGGGGTCCTGGGATCGAGCCCCGCATCGGGCTCTCTGCTCAGCGGGAAGCCTGCTTCTCCCCTCTCCCACTCCCCCTGCTTTGTTACCTCTCTCACTGTATCTCTCTGTCAAATAAATAAAATATTAAAAAAAAAAGTCTATAATGTATCCCCATCAACCCAATGTTGGCACATAAAAGTCATTCAAGAAATAATTATTCAGTGATCATGCCACTTAGCGTAAAGAACAATGATTCTTAATGTTTTCTAAGTTACAGACCCTTTTGAGAATCTCATGAAAGCTCTCTTTTCAGAAAAAATGTACACATGCACATAAAATATTACATAAAACTTCTGGGAGTCAAGGACCCTCTGAAACCTCAGATTAAGAACTCCTGATCTAGTGAGAAAATATTGTGTTAAGAATCTCTTCTGATTTTTTGCTGTAGACTAACTATCCCTGACTCATAGCTTCCCCACCATCTCTTCCTTTCCTCAAATAATCACAAGAATTCTGTCAATCTGCTTTGGCATTAGATCAAATAAGAGTACTTAGTTAAGTGTCAATTTCTTTAACCAGGAAGATGGCTAAACAAACATACATAGATGTTTATGATTTAAAGGAAAAACAAAAAAAACCCTTCATACCTAAGGGCAATTTTAGGTTCCTCAGGTCCCAACACATGTGTTACAATTCCCTTCCCCTGTTAAACAAGACTTCCCCGATCTCCCAACCTTGTACCTGCAAAGCATTGACAACTCGAATTGGATGTTCCTCTCCCAGAGCCTGGATGCAGTGTTGAAATAAGCAATTAATATTATCCTTAATCTTCATTAACTCCTCACCATCAAGAGATTCCAGCTTGCCTTCTAGGTACTCCAAATTCACCTACCAAGGAAAGAGTAAGGGTGTTATTCTTAGTAACATTTTTAGTGAATTGTATTTAATATGAGTGCATTTTTAGTGTAGCACCTAGAACATGAGAAGGCAATTTCAGTTACCAGGAAAATCCAGAGATATCAAGTTTACCTTCATAAGGAAGAGCTCCTCCCAAAATCGAGGACTGCACTTACTGGGGTCCTCTGTCTGAAACGAGAAAATAAGCAGGTTCAATATCCCCAGCTAACACTGAAGCATTAAGAATACATCTGAAAGGGGGCTCCTGGGTGGCTCGGTCAGTTGAGCGTCCAACTCTCGGTTTCAGCTTAGGTCATGATCTCAAGGTGGTAGGATCGAGCCCAACCTCGGGTTCTGCACTGGGTGGGGAGTCTGCTTAGGATTCTCTCCCTTTCCCTCTGCCACTTCCCCAGCTCACACGCACATATAATCCCTCTCCCTCTCTCTCTAAAATAAATAAATTTTAAAAAAGAAAGAATACATCTGAAAGGGTCACTTACACATAATCAATGTTACCTTTCAACATTAACTTTGAAAATGCTTGGTCATTCTATACTGTTATATCAGGGAACAATAGTTTTAGAGGCTTTTTTCCCCAAAAATGGAAGACACTGTGCATAGATATATATTCCCTGTGCCAAAAGTTAAATAATGGCTCAAAGAATCTCCCTCAAATCTTTCTCTTCTAGCAAGATGTGAACCTAACCATCCGAATAAGATAGTCACATTATGATATGTCCCCATCACATCTGTAGGTCTTCAAAGGCCTTTCACATACATGAAATACAATGGCCCAGAGAGCCAGGTATGGTAGATATTATCAGTATCCTCCTTTTAGCTGGGGCACCTGGGTAACTCAGTCAGTTAAGTGTCTGCCTTCAGCTCAGGTCATGATCCCAGGGTCTGGGGATTGAGCCCCAAGTCAGGCTCCTTCCTCAGCAGGGAGTCTGCTTCTCCTTCTGTCCCTCTCCCAACTTGTACTCTCTCTCCTTCTCTGCCCCTCTCTCTCAAAAAAATAAATAAAATCTAAAAAAAAAAAAAAAAAGTATCCTCCTTTTAGGAAAGAGGATCCACAAAGTTACTTACACTGGTACAGGAGCCAGAACCCAGACCACATAAGCAATACTGCCATGGTTTTACAACATCCTGTGTTGACTGCTCTTACTACTTGCCCTCCTGTATGCATTTAGTTCTCTGTACAGAGCTTTTAATATGCTCTTTCCTTAATTCAAATTGGTCCAAAAGGTTAACAAAATTATAGCTCTAAAATCTAAATCTTCTTAGTAATAATTTTCAAACATTAAAGAGTCAAAGGCTTCTGGTTAAGGAGCAAAATAAGAAAAAGAGAACTTCTACTTTAAGGAAAGCTAATGACATAAAACCAGTAGGTCCTGACCTTTTAAAATTACTACCAAAATAAATAAATAAATAAAAGTACTACCAAGAACTAATATCTTCATTAGTTAAGAACTCCTGATCTAATAAGAAAATACTATACTAGGAATCTCTTCTGAATGTTTAACTGAGAATGACACAGAGAAGCAACATTTCTGGCCTTCTCATAAGGTGCTCCTTCAGTGATTTTTTTTCTACCCCTTTCTCCTAGGAGGGGTCACACTCACACTTTGGCTCTCACAATTTTTTTTTCAAGATTTTATTTATTTATTTCAGAGAGAGAGAGAGAGAGAGAAAGCACATGAGAAGGGGGAGGGTCAGAGGGAGAAGCAGACTCCCTGCTGGGCAGGGAGCCCGATGCGGGACTCGATCCAGGGACTCCAGGATCATGACCTGAGCCGAAGGCAGTCGCTTAACCAACTGAGCCACCCAGGCGCCCAATTCTTTTTTTTTAAATTAATTTATTAATTTGAGAGAAAGCACAGCGGAGAGAGACAGAGGGAGATGGAGAGTCTTAAGCAGACTTCGGGCTGAGTGCAGAGCCAACGTGGGGCTCTATCTCACAACCCCAAGATCACAACCTAAGCCAAAACCAAGAGTCAGACACTTAACCAACTGCACCACCCAGGCTCCCCTTGACTCTTACACTTCTGTAATGTCATTTTGTTACCTATATATGAAACTCAAGACTACTCATGGAGTTGGCACTTCCCATCCTCAAAGTTCATTCAATCAACAGTCCTATGTATGCCAACCTTACTTAACATAGAAAGAACCCTAATAGGATCCAAGTACCCACTCATTTTCTCTGTATAACCACCTGTACTGACCTGTGCAATTCTGTATTAATTTTCTGCATATCAAACTCTATCTCTAAGGCTTGCCCAGAAATAAAGGTTTTATTTGATCGCATTATTTATTCTGGACCATGTGGCAAAGTTGAACAAGTAAGGGCTGTAGAGTCAAACACTAGGGTTCAAACCATGGCTCCATCACCTTCCAGCTATCATCCCCAGTTTCCTCATCTGAAAAATGCTTTTACGTGGCACATGTGAAAACATGGCACTCTTGCAGCATTCTTGTCAGAATTAGAGTTAATGTACTTAGTGATGCACTTAGACGCCAGGCACATGGTAGAAATTCAATATATGGTGGGGTGCTTCGGTGGTTCAATCATTAAGCGTCTGCCTTCAGCTCAGGTCATGATCCCGGGGTCCTGGGATCAAGCCCCACATCAGGCTCCCTGTTCAGCAGGAAGCCTGCTTTCCCTCTCCCACTCCCCCTGCTTGTGTTTCCTCTCTCACTGTCTCTCTGTCAAAAAAAATAAATAAAATCTTAAAAAAGAAAAAAAAGAAATTCAATACAATGGTAACTCTTTTTATAAGTATTATGCCATTTTACATGCACTACTTACGATCAGAATTTCAGAAGGCAAGTACCTCTGCAGGATAACCCTCCCTGACAGAGTAGATTTCACAACAAAGGCTTGGACTGTGGTCAATCAGCAGTTATGAAGACCCAAAGAAATCCTCAATCCAATCGCTAATAATTTGTCAGTGATCTTATATAGTTGAAGAATGTGATAGACTAAGCAATTGTTCTGTCCACTAACAACTTGAGATGGAATATAATAGTTCATCTTTTTTTTTTAAGATTTTATTTATTTATTTAACAGAGAAAGAGAGAGTGAGAGAGAGCATGAGCAGGGTGAAGGGCAGAGGGAGAAGCAGACTCCCCACTGAGCAGGGAGCTGGACGTGGGGCTCGATCCCAGGACTCCGGGATCATGACCTGAGCCGAAGGCAGATGCTTAACCAACTGAGCCATCCAGGCGCCCCAACAGTTCATCTTTTAAAAATAATTGGATCATAGAATTCTAGGGCCAAAAGGAATTTCAAGGGACATCTAGGATAGAAGAGTACTTACATTGGATCATACGGAAAACAAGTCTTTCTTAAAGATATTAAAAAAAAAAAAAAAAGCTCAGGAGCTTTACTCCCTCTTTCAATTGTTTTACTGAGGTCATAGCAATAATCTATAAGAACAACATAACAGCAATCTATATTAATTAATACATGATCATAATTTCTACCATGAGAGAGCTCACACTCACTCTCACCCTTGCTCTCTCTTTCTCCCTCTGAAGAACTGAAAGGTAATAGGCAGGGGTGAGCTTATTTCTCATTTTGGAACAAGAAACTAAGGAGTCAAGCTGTGCAGAATTGTCAGAGCTCCGGGCCTTACCATAAAGATCTCATCATACATCAGCACCACCTTTTCCTTCAGTGGTTTTTTGGAGGCTGAAGATTTCCGGAGCAAACCCCCTCGTTTCTCCACCTGTGCCATAGTCAGAGAATCTGTGAAAAGAAAGCCACAGTCAGTGCTATAAATGCTCTCCAAGATGCTGGACAGTCTGTTGAAAGCTTTCAAAGGGAAATTTTTTAGGAAGAAGAAAAAATGATAAACAGCCAGGTAATAGATCTTGTGCATCTGTCCAACACCCCATCCCCTGACCAAGTAATTTCAAGGCTTAAATCATTACTTGGCCTACAGCAAAACACATTTTACATCTTTAAAACATGCCAGTAGACAAGGCTTACAGCAGATCCAAAACCAAGAAGGAAAGTGTAACTAGCTCCATCTATAATAGATCTGGCCATATATTTGAGGTTGATGGAAGGAAGGCTGCAAAGCACACATTGCCCACAGACTGATGGTGAAGTTAAATTTCAAGTATTGATTGACTTTAGGACCATTAAGGCAGGAAGTGTGCTGCAGACTGATGTGCTCCATTGATTTCCCCAAAGTAAGTAGGTCCTCATCACTGCAAAGTACTTGGCCTTCACTGCCTCATAAATCACACTGCACTTGACTGTCTTCAGAAATTCCTCTGGAAAGAGACCCAAGACAGAAAATAGCAGTTATAAGAACAAAAATTAAATCTGATTTCAAAATAACTGGATATAACAATATACTTCTTTCAAATCTAATTATATATATATTTATAACACTACTGCAGATTAAACCTCGTGTATTTTTCAATTCTATATAAAAGCAATTCCATGAATCATGCCCAAATTTCCCATCTTGTTTCAAGGAATTTCAATTTTTTTTTTTCTGGAATTTCAATTTTTTACAACTAAGAACTTAAAATCCCACAGGTCTCCACTGTGGATTTATACATTTCCCCTCACTTCCCAGATTCTTTCTACTGTTGACAAAGACAAAATTCCTGTCTCTCTCTTAAATTCTAGGCTCTAGTTGTGAAACTTAATCTCACCCAATGGGAAGTATGGGCAGTAGCAAGGAGCCTGATTTTACTTCCAGACAAATCCAAAGCAGCAGAATAAAATTAATTTTGTTCAATGACTTTTAGAAAATATGTGCTATGGGGCACCTGGGTGGCTCAGGGGGTTAAGCATCTGCCTTCGGCTCAGGTCATGATCCCAGGGTCCTGGGATCGAGCCCCACGTCGGGCTCCCTTCTCAGCGGGAGCCTGCTTCTCCCTCTCCTCCCCGCTTGTGCTCTCTCTTGCTATCTCTGTCACTATCTGTCTCTCTCTCAAATAAACAAAATCTTTTAAAATATATATAGAGAGAAAATATGTGCTATCTTTCAAATCAAAATCAAAATTTTGAGGAAGAGATGCATCCAATAGCATAAAAGAATATATCTCAGAGATTGTCTTTCTTTAATATATACAGCTAAAAAGGAGATTTACCTTTGAGCATAAAAAAACACAAAGCACAGAAAATTTCTCCAACTAGATATGAAGCATCTTTAGCACAGGGACTACATCTTATCCTTTTTCTATAAGCACCTGGCTCAGGGTATATGCTCAGTGTATGCTCATCACTGACTGATTCTGAAATGGCGGGGGGGACCTGAAAAGTCCTAGATGTGACCTAAAATTTTATTAAGAACTAATCTCTATCAAGGCCTCACTAAGTCCTCAAATTCCATTATGGTCCAGAGAAAACTGAAGGAAAAAATAACAACAACAAAAAGAGAAGATGCTTTTGGGCAATTTGTACTATATTGATCATGGCTTTGCCTTAAAGCATGAAATACAGCCTCCGTTCAAAACATTCCTGTGTCTTTTAAATAGGTTGTCAAGAGGAAGATGTCCTTATCGGGGGAAAATAAATTGGAAATCAACAGGATCCCATTAAAATAAATCAAAAGCAATGCAATTCTAAGCTTAGTGGATATAGATCTTTCATGTGTTCAGCTTCAACCAGTTGATTAGTGGGAATAGCAGGAACCACGAGTTCCTGGATGTGAAAAGTACCTGTTCACAAACAGGCCCCTCTGAGGATTTATAATTGGGTTACAGCAATCAATGTCCACCCCAAATCTAATAAACTCACTTTCCCTATTTCAGAATCAATACTTTCTAATAAGCAAAAGGGAACAGGAGAGGAGGGAAAAAACAATTCCAATCCAAAGTACCAAGTTCCTAAGAAGTTAAATTATTTTCATCACTCTCCCTCCATTCGGAGCCTCATGTCATTAGTCTCTGTCATCATGGGAGGCAAGTGTAATTTACCACCCACGCTTGTCTGAAATGTGACTGGAAACTAACATAGTCTCCTCCTCCTGCCAGCACTTCTACCCAAGGAACACAAAAAAGGTGTTCTGAGGGTGGTGGACTAAGAAAAGTGCAGAACCCCTAAAAGTTTTTTGGGGGATTTCAGAAATTAAGCCTCTGCTCTTAAATTTGAAAGTAAAATATCTGACTGGTAGAGCACATCAGTAATGGGAGTGTAATTTATGTCCTCCCAGTGTTTTTCTTCTCTTTCACAACCCTCCTCTTTGTAGAAAACCAGAAGCAGCTGAGGAGCAGCAAGGCATAATGGAACAACCAACCAGCAGAACTGAGACTACAATACAGGTGTCCTAACCACCTACATGACACTAAGTCACTGTGTTCCTAGTTTCCTTACATGTAAAACAAGGAGACTGAACTAGACAAATCACTGAATGATCCTCTCAGCATCACTGAAATACCACAAATACATAAGAAACACCTAAATATTGTAAAGCACTAGTTTAGGCACTATGGGGTTACAAAGAGGAAACAAGAGACGTGATCCTCTAGGAGCTCACGATCTATTGGCAGAGCTGGACGCATAATAACCACACAGCACAAGACAAATGATGAGAAACAGAGTAAAAGTACAAAGAAAATGCTATGGTACCATGAGGAAGGGAAAGAAGCATTCTATGACTACACTATGACCTCTGTTGATCCGGGATTTTAAATCCTGCTGGCGAAGAAGCAAATACAGCAAAGCCACAGTAATCCCACAAAAATGTCACCTTAGACTTTAACACAGTTTCTCAGAAATAAGATATGACAGGCAAAGCATAAAAGAGAATCAGGCAACATATCAATACTAATTTCACCTACCATCAAACTTAGGAATGGTTTCAAATCCCCCCAACCCAATGGTAAATCAATGAAGTCTTTTATTCCTAAACCTCAGGGACTGCTGGTCCCATGACCCGCAGCACAACTTCTCTCTGAAAGACTCGAGTCATACAACTTTTTAAGAATATCTTTAGGCAATCCAGCCACAAACGTCTTAAGTGCACATCACTTCACATCCCTTCAGGATAAAACAACCAAATATCAAGATTTTATTTTTATTTTTTTAAAGATTTTATTTATTTAAGAGACAGAAAGAGCACAAGCAGGGGTGAGGGGGCAGTGCACAGAGGGAGAGGGAGAAGCAGGCTGAGCAGGGAGCCTGCTGTGGGGTTCAATCCCAGGACCCTGGGACCATGACCTGAGCCAAAGGTAGACACTTAACAAACTGAGCCACACAGGTGCCCCAAGATTTTAAAACCTAAAGCCAAACTCTTCCAATGTCTAATATGCAAGAAATGCTAGTTATATTTAGCTATTCATTTATTGTCTTTCTGAACACAACACGATACATGCCAACTCTAGTATCAGAAAATTAATTTAATAGAAATTCACTCTAATTTCTGAAGAGTTAATAGTTAATCTATCAAAAGTCTTAGTATTGTATCTTTATGATATGATGGATGTTAACAAAACCTCTTGAGGGGGCACCTGGGTGGCTCAGTCGTTAAGCGTCTGCCTTTGGCTCAGGTCATGATCCCGGGATCCTGGGATCAAGCCTCACATCAGGCGCCCTGCTCGGCGGGAAGCCTGCTTCTCCCTCTCCCGCTCCCCTCTGCTTGTGTTCCCTCTTGTGTCTCTCTCTGTCAAATAAATAAATAAAATCTTTAAAAAAAAACTTACTGAAGTAATTAATTCACAATATATGTAAATAAAACCATCACGCTATGCACCTTATACACTGATGTATGTCAATTATTTTTCAATAAAACTGGAAAAAATCTAAAAACAAAACATCTTGGGCTTTAATCCCAATTCTTATACACTCATACTATAACCTTTAGTTTTCTTTCCTTCCCTGGGCTTCAATCTGCCAATCTGTAAAAAGAAGCAGTGGCAAGGATATGCAGAAAAGGGAACCTCTGTGCACTGCTGGGAATGTAAATTGGTATAGCCACAACAGAAAACAGTATAGAGGTTCCTCAAAATATTAAAAATAAAACTATGATATGATCCAGCAGTCCCACTTCTGTGTATATATCCAAAGGAAACGAAATCACTGTCTTGAAGAGATATCTGCAGCCCGATGTTCACTGCAGCATTATTCACAATAGCCAAGATTTGGCAACAACGTAGGTGTCTATCAATGAATGAATAGATAAAAAAAATGTGGTACACACATACAATGGAATATTATTCCGCCATAAAAAAGAAGGAAATCCTGCCATTTGCAACAATATGAATATGCTTATGTGAGGTGACGGATTAGGTGATGATGAATGTGTTAACTAACCTTAGCATGGTAATCATTTCATATGTATCAAATCATCACACTGTATACCTTAAAGTGATATGCCAATGTTATATATCAATTATAATCTCCATAATATATCAATTATATCTCAATAAACCAGGGAATAAAAAAGCCATGGAATAACTCTCTGTAGTCTTCCAAATTTAATCGCCTACGGCTCTAGGTTCATACTGGTAATGGACTGTTAGCAAGTATCACCCTCTTTTCACTGTTGAGGGAGGCTCCAACCAAAACACTATAGGTAGATGCTGAGGTAAACATCCTAAAACATTTCACCCAGTACATAAGAAAAGAAAAAGGAGAAGAAAAGAAAAAAGGAAAGGAGAAAGACAGAAAATGTATAAAAACAAGTGTGCCCATCATCTAGAAAGAAATAATGCACAGGTCAGGCATTCATTCACTCCACAGATACTTACTGAGCACCTTTCAGGTGCTAAGCACTAGGGATACAGCAGTGAACAAGACAGACAAGAAAACAGTTTTCATTCCAGAGGGGGGAAAGACAACAAACCTGTTGAGACAGAGATAAGTACCTTGATGACTACATTAGACTGGGGGATTAAAGTAGGCCTCTATGACAAGTGATATGTGGGCAGATCAGAATAACAGAAAGGAAACAGCCATGTGAAAGTCTCAGGAAAAGTGTTTCAAATACAGGGAACAGCAAATGCAAAGGCTCCAAGATTTGAACATACTTGGCATGTTCAAGAAATGGAAATGCCAGAGTGCCTAGATTATAGTATAAACATTCCCTTTTTGAAATGTCATTGTAAAGTGTTTTGAAGTGGGCATTTCATGTTTGTGTGAGTTTTTTTCTTACATAAAGAGAATTCAAATGTCCATCGGCAGAGTAGGAAGAGTATAACATATTCATGTGATAAAGTACTACCCAGAATGAGTTTTTTTAACCCAGAAATTTAAAAGAACAAATTATTGAAACAATATTGATAAATTTCACAGATGTTGAATAAAAACCTCTGAAAGAAAAAAGTACAAATAAATGAGTCCAATTACACAAAGTTCAAAAACAGCAAAATTAATCTATGGTGACAGAGGTCAGAATAGTAGTTACTCTGGGGGATATGAATGAGAAGGAGCACAAGGAAGCCTTCTTAGATGCTGAAAACATGCTCTATCTTGATTGAAGTGGAAGTAACACAAATGTGTACATGTTTAAAAAAACTCATCAAGTTGTACATTTTACATTATGTAAGCTATTCCTCAATCTAAAAAAAAAAAACCGGTGCATTCATGCATATATGAAAATTAACAGCACCCATGCAGAATACTAGAACAGAGGCTAGTAGGGATCCTGACTTGTACCCTCAGGACACCAATCAAAAATAACAATTAGGGGCACCTGGGTGGCTCTCCATTTAGGCTCAGGTCATGATCACAGGTTGTGGGATCAAGCCCCAGGTGGGCTCGTGCTCATGCTCAGTGCTGAGCGTGGAGTCTGCTTATGCCTCTCCCTCTGCCCCGCCCCCCGCTTGCACACAAGTGCACTCTCCCTCTCTCTCAAATAATCTTTGAGAAAGAAAGAATTAACAATTGCTTAGCACTTACGCACCATGCACTGTTCTAAGCATTTCATATACATTAATTGGTTTTATCCTCACGGACCTATGATCCAGGAACTTTACAATAAGAAAACTAAAGCATAAAAAAAAAAAAGAAAAAAAAAAAAAAGAAAACAGGGGCGCCTGGGTGGCTCAGTTGGTTAAGCGACTGCCTTCGGCTCAGGTCATGATCCCGGAGTCCCTGGATCGAGTCCCGCATCGGGCTCCCTGCTCAGCAGGGAGTCTGCTTCTCCCTCTCCCGCTCCCCCCTCTTGTGCTCTCTCTCAAATAAATAAATAAAAATCGTAAAAAAAAAAAAAAGAAAGAAAACAAAAGCATAAAGTGGTTTAAAAAAAATTACCATTGTGAGAGTAGGGACTCAAACCCAGACGGCCACACGTTAGAGTCCCTGCTCTTTTTTGAAGAAGTTTATTATTTATTTGTTAGTTTGTTTATTGTTAGAGAGAGCGCGCGTGCTTGAGTGGGAAGGGGCAGAGGGAGAAGAGAGAGAATCCCAAGCAGGCTCCGCAGGCTCTGCACTCAGCACTAAGCCAGACACGGAGCTCGATCTCACAACCCTGAGATCATGACCTCAGCTGAAATCAAGAGTCAAACGCTGGGGCACCTTTGTGGCTCAGTCGATTAAGCGTCTGCCTTCAGCCCAGGTCATGATCCCAGAGTCCCAAGACTGATCCCCGCATCGGGCTCTCTGCTCAGCGGGGAGTCTGCTTCTCCCTCTGCCCCTCACCCCTCTCGTGCTCTGTCTCTCTCACTCTGTCTTAAATAAATAAAATCTCAAAAAAAAAAAAAAAAGAGTCGAACGCTTAACCGACTGAGCCACCCTAAGGGCCCCTAGAGTCCCTCTTCTTAACCACTATGCTACACTGTCTCTCAAAAGGCAGAGCAGTGGGCAGAAGTTGTGTAAACCTACATATAAACAAAGCTGAGGCTCTGCAGAGAAACTGCAACCAGGTTCCAGGTAAGTGAGGAGGAAGAATATATACCCATTGACCTTGATGAACAAACTTTGGGGTGTCCAGGTATCTTGAGTTTCAACACTCTAGTTTGCCAGTGGGTAGAGGTGCCACCGTAAATAGTAAAAGATACACATGCATGTCTGAAACATGCATATGTATATAAATATTGATAATGGTAAAGTGATATACAAATGAATGGAATGGTAGAAAACTTAGAAGAAAACACTGGAGGGGTGCCTGGGTGGCTCAGTCGTTAAGTGTCTGCCTTCGGCTCAGGTCATGATCCCAGCGTCCTGGGATCAAGCCCCACGTCGGGCTCCCTGCTCCGCGGGAAGCCTGCTTCTCCCTCTCTCACTCCCCCTGCTTGTGTTCCTGCTCTCGCTATCTTTCTCTGTGAAATAAATAAATAAAATCTTTAAAAAAAAAAAAAAAAGAAGAGGGGCGCGTGGGTGGTTCAGTCGTTAAGCGTCTGCCTTCGGCTCAGGTCATGATCCCAGGGTCCTGGGATCGAGCCCCGCACCAGGCTCCCTGCTCCGTGGGAGGCCTGCTTCTCCCTCTCCCACTCTCCCTGCTTGTGTTCCCTCTCTTGCTGTGTCTCTCTCTGCCAAATAAAATCTTTAAAAATAAAAAAAAAGAAGAAGAAGAAAACACTGGAGAGGAATCTGTCTAGTAAAGTTGATAGATGTATCCAATATGGTAACTGAAGAAAAAAAAACCAGCTGAAACACACTGATATCCACTACAAGATTTAATTGATAATATTTTAATTGAGCTTAGCCAGTGTTCTAAGGATAATTCTCCCCCAAAATTTGATAACGAATGGAAAGATACAGTAAGACAGAAAGATGAAATAAGAGAGTAAGTCAAGTATAAATCTGTACAGCCCTGAGCTTAGGAAAAATTATGCTTTCCCACCACAGAGCTGCGATCAATTGTTGCAGAATCTCCTGAGGTGCCTCCTGAAAATACAGATCCCTAAGCCCCCTTTCCCCACTACTGAAACTGACTTTTCAAGATAAGGACTAAGGGGTCTAGATTTGTTTTTGTATTTTTTTTTTAATTTTTTTTAGGATAGTTGACACTAAGGGTCTAGATTTTTAATAAGCACCCCAGGTCAGTGGTTCTCAACTGTGGTAATTTTGCCATCCAGGGAACATCAATGAACAGAGACATTTTTGGCTGTCACAACTGGGAAAGGAGAATCTACTAGGTAGAGGCCAGGGATGCTGCTAAACATCCTACAATGCACTGGGTAGTTCCCACAACAAAGAATTACTGGCCCAGTATGTCAATAGCACTGAGATTGCAAAACCCTGCCCCAAGTCATTCTGATGCTCACTAAAGTTTGAGAAGTACTCATTAAAGCCTTAAACGCATCAAATGCTTTGAAAGGAGCATGTGGACATAAGACAATTTTGAGAGGATGAATAAAACTTGTCACCTCTAGAAAAGACACTGGAACAACCCTCATCTACTCCCAGCTCATTCTCCCCATATTAACTCACCAATGGCATCCCTTCCCTTAGGATCTTAGCCCCAGTTTGCTCATCTGTGAAAGATCACTACAAGACACACTGACTGTAGTAATCCACAATGCTAGGTAAGGAGGATGAAAATCCTATCTGCCCAGAAGTTGTGGGTGAGTCAAATATCACCATTGTCTGATCACTGGCCATTCACCCAATACACAAGAGGAAGCAATATGTTTATAAAGCCAGAAATATAGTCTCCTGCCCTGGCTCTCCTCTAGAAGTAAGGGTGTGTGTGTGTGTGTGTTGGAAATAAAGCCAGAAATATAGTCTCCTGCCCTGGCTCTCCTCTAGAAGCAAGGGTGTGGGGGTGTGGGGGTGTGTCTAATCCTTAGGCAGAAGTTATCTGCGCCCTAAATTCTTCTGCAAGGCATACACACTCCCTGGAGGTAAATACTAGCACTATAAGCATTTAAGAGAAGGCAGGGTTGGGTGCCTGGGTGGCTCAGTTGGTTAAGCAACTGCCTTCGGCTCAGGTCATGATCCTGGAGTCCTGGGATCGAGTCCCACATTGGGCTTCCTGCTCAGCAGGGAGTCTGCTTCTCCCTCTGACCCTCTTCCCTCTCGTGCTTTCTATCTCTCATTCTCTCTCTGAAATAAATAAATAAAATCTTTTAAAAAAAAATTGGTTAAGAGAAGGTGGGTGGGTGTGTGTGTGTGTGTGTGTGTGTCTCTAATCCTTAGGGGGAGGATATCTGCTCCCTAAGTTCTCCTGCAAGGCATATATACTCCCTGGAGGTAAATACTAGCACTATAAGCATTTAAGAGAAGGCAGGGTATTTCTACTTCCAAACCCTAACCCTTAACTTCTCAAACTAGTTCCTAACATGGCTCTTCCTTTCTGAAGGCCCGAGGATTTAGTTTCGCTGGATTCACATCCTACTGTTTGACATGATTCCTTGACACAGCCTCTCTCATAGCATGCGACACAGGTTCCCCCAATTCCACCCCACACACTGGCTCTAAAACAAGCATATAACGTCTTTCCATTTTCATGGATTTTTAGAGCTAGGTACTCCCCGTCTCTCATATCTCCGAAATGAGAACAGAATGAGGCCTGCACTCATGAAGCCACCTCTTTGAATTCCTTTTATGGATAGGCCACCATCCCCTTATGCTATCACTTTTCTTTTTTTAAGTTCTGGAGATGGAATTCATCACTCATTCCTCTAAGCACAGACTCCCAATCAAAGTCATATATAATAAATAACACTACTGAATACTCACTATATACTTGGCACTGTTCTTTTTTTAAAAGATTTTATTTATTTGAGAGAGAGAGAGCACGAGATGGGGAAGGGTCAGAGGGAGAAGCAGATTCCCCACTGAGCAGGGAGCCTGACGTGGGACTCGATCCTGGGACTCCAGGATCATGACCAGAGCCAAAGGCAGTCAGCCAACCAATTGAGCCACCCAGGCACCCCCCCCTACTTGGCACTGTTCTAAGTGCTTTAAATATACTGTATTTAATTCTTACAACAATCAGATAAAGTAGGTACTATTACCATAATTTTACAATGAGGATTTCACTTTGCCCAAAGTAAAAGAGCCACTAAATCTTTCTCTCTGGTAGCCCTTCTCCCTATCAGAATATCCCATTAGTGCAAAAAATCAGGTGTTGACTAACCAAATACTCAAAATCCAGATTCAGTTAAAGTTCTGTGGAAACTCCAAACTAATATCCGTAATATCAACATTCCCACTCTATCCAAGAAAAGTCAGTCAACTCAGGACACTGACAAGCACCATCCCTACTTTCTAACTACTAGGAAAGAACCAGTATGATTCAGTAGGTACATGAGCCACTATGGGGCAGCATCCTCATCTTGCATGTCCTCGGACAGGGCTCATCTCAGAGTGGGTGTTTAGCCTATACTTGAAAGTGGAAGTAATTCAGGGACTTTCCCAAGACTAAGCCGTAAGTGGCAAAACCAGGAATTTCCCTATCCTTACTCTAGGTATCAGCTATTGTCTGCATCTACTAGAGATGAAGTAGCTTCACAGAAGAGAACTCAAGCCAGTCCCAAGAGAATCTACAGAGTCTGCCTACTCGCACTAAAAATACAGCTGAAGAGGCTTAAATAAACATGACTACCTCAGCTTCCCTTTCAAATTATTTTATACAAGACGGAATGCACTTGCACCTTCATTAAGGAGGAACCAACTCCAAATTGACAGGATTTCAGGCAACTTTAATTGAAAATCAAATTTTTCTGACATCTCCCAAAATGAGAATTCATTTTAAGATCCTCTTCTCAATGAGCAGGAGCCTCCTGTAAATTAATACTATCTCCTGTTCAAGCCCTGAACTTCCTCAAGCAGCACGTCACTCAGAGCTTCATTTCCTTTCCTGTTGAACCATACAAGCCTCATGAATACCACCTAAGTATAAAATGAAAATTCTAAGACAGACTCCCATAATCTTCTTAAAGAAAGCCCAAAAGGCAACTGCAACCTTACAAAGTAAATGGATTTCCTACTGGCTTAATAACTAACATTTATCATACTTTATAATAGCCATAGTGTAAGACAAAAAGGGGTCCCAAAATTACAAAGTTATGGTCCCTGCCTTGAGAAGCTCATTGTTAAATGGAAGAAGTACATACTCTGATTATTCCTCATAAACAAACAAAATAAACATTTTTCCCAATATTTTTTTCATATTTGCCCTCACTTACTCAGAGCTATTGCCAAGATATTAAGCTCACCAGGCCTCTGTACTTCCAGCTGCCTACTAACATCTCCATATGCACACCTCACAAGCAACTGGATCTCAGCATACCAGACTATCTATCTCCCTTATACTCTTTCCATAGTCACCCCAGCCCTTAAAAAAATCTGCTTTTTTAATCCATATCCTGGTCAATGAAATTCCAAATTCACCCAATCTCTCAAATTAGAAACCTTAGCCTACTCTCTCTCTCCCTAGTCACTAAGTCATGTTGCATCTCTCAGAAATACCTCTAAAATCCATTCCCCTCCTCTTCATTCCCACTGCCACACTTTATTCAGACTCTCAGTCAACTGCAACAACTCTAATTAGTCTCACTACTTCATTTCTCATGACTTTAATCCACACTTCTGTCACTCCCTAACATAAAAAACTCCAATGGCTCCCTACTCTCTTTTTAGTCTTATCTCCTGGCAATTTCCCTACCACACATCCTGTTTGGGACAAATTTTTTTTTTTAAGATTTTATTTATTTATTCATGAGAGACAGAGAAAGAGAAAGAGAGAGAGAGAGAAACAGGCTCCCAAGGAGTAGGGAGCCCGATGTGGGACTCAATCCTAGGACCCTGGGATCATGACCTGAGCTGAAGGCAGATGCTTAACCATCTGAGCCACCCAGGCGCCCTGGGACAAATTTTTGACACTTAAACATCACGTTATTTTTTCTCTTCACACTTTCACCATCCCTTTGTGCATACTTTGCTCAACTGGAATGCCTTGCCTTATTTGTACAAGCTCCTACTCATCCTTCAAAACCCAACTCAATCTCTCTTCCCTGCAAAAATATCCCTGAGTCTCCCACACATGGCAGTATTCCCTTCACACTGTATAAATTCCTTTATATGGATATGTAACACACAGCACTACAATTTTCTTTTTTTTTTCTTTTTTTAGATTTTATTTATTTGACGGAGAGACAGCGAGAGAGGGAACACAAGCAGGGGGAGTGGGAGAAGTAGGCTTCCCAGCTGAGCAGGGAGCCGGTTCAGGGCTCAATCCCAGGATCCTGGGATCATGACCTGAGCCAAGGGCAGACACTTAACCGACTGAGCCACCCAGGCGCCCCTACAATTTTCATATGAATACATTTCTCTGATGTCCCTGAGGAAAGATTCTATCTCTAACCCAGTGCCAGTTACATAGTACATACTCAATAACTGTGTGTTGAGGGGCGCCTGGGTGGCTCAGTCGGTTAAGCGACTGCCTTCGGCTCAGGTCATGATCCTGGAGTCCCGGGATCGAGTCCCACATCGGGCTCCCTGCTCAGCGAGGAGCCTGCTTCTCCCTCTAACCCTCCCCCCTCTCATATACTCTCTCTTTCTCACTCTCTCAAAATAAATAAATAAATCTTTAAAAAATAAAATAAAATAAATGTGTGTTGAGTAAACAGTTCACCCTCATATATCCTGGACCAGTTTGTGATTTGGCTGTTTTCCCCAAATTTTGTGGATTTTTGAACTTAACTCTATGTGAGATTCCAACTTCCATAAATGTTTTTTCAAGGGTTTTTTAAAATTATATTATACAAATGTTGAAAAGAATGGAAATTCCCCCTTTACAATCCTAACAAGAAGGATCCACCTTTCCCTAGACTGATTTCCTATCCCAAAAGCTTTCACATAGGAAGTACTGTGCACATAGAGCCAGCCAAAGAAACACCCCAAATAATTTCAATTAACTTGTGCTAAGGACAGGGGCACAAACCATAGTGCCCTGGTTTACAAAGTCACTGAGAGCTGACAATAGCAAAGAAACCGTTCTCGCTAAGCTCAAAACTTCTTCTGGAGAGAAAGAACTGGGGAGGGTCTGATGATCCAGAAACATTTTTCAAGTCTGGCCCAAGTTCCTACTTCTCCAGTCTCCAGAGGCAGCACTCCTCGGCCTCTGCTAGCTCTCCTTCCCCAAGGAACCAGCTTTTTCTCCTCTTATTTCTTCCCCACACCTGCCTGGGTACAGGTTCGTTTCCCAGGCTCGCTCCAAGTAACCCCAAGAAAACATGGCAGCTTCACTGATTCTGTGCATAGGGTGGGCTGAAGCCCATCGGTCAGAGACTGAAAAGAGGGGTAGGTTGAAGGCCCTTCCAAGGACAAATTAAGACCTCAACAGACGGGCCTACCTCTAACCCTTCTCAGAGGTCCTGCCCAAAGCCCTCATCCCAGGGCCAGGCTGAACTGGGCGGAAGGCCTCCCGAGGGCGGCGACAGCCTGAGGGGGAGAGGCTCCGGAGGCTGCTTGAGGCGTCGGGATCAGCCCCATGCTGGGGTCAAAGGTCAGCATCTCGGCCGCCAAGAGGGCGCAGCGGGGAGTGGGAAGGCCGCGACAGGCACCGGGAGGTCGGAGGGACTAGCCGCTGCAAAAGCAAAACGCTTCTTGCTCCGCTCCACCGCCCGGGCCCTGCCTCCCAGCCGCACGCAGGCTCAGCCCGCCTCAGCAGCTGTCCTCCCTCCCTCTCCCCCCGTCACCACCGTCGTCCCCTAGGCGAGCGTAGGCCCCGCCCCTAGAGCCGCCTCGGGGCCAAGGCCTAGTCCGGCTGGAGCTGCAGGGGTTGGCCAGGTTCGGGGACCGGCCCGCGCGGATGCCGCTTACCGAGCCCCGGGCTCCTCCTCCACCACTCGGGCCGCTCACGGGCCCGCTCGCTCCCGACGCCACCGACGCCGCCGCTCCTCCGGGCTCACGGACGCGCTCCCGACCTCCCCCGACCCTTCCCCCGTCCCACGGTGCCCCGCCGGGTCCTAAAGCCCGCCGCGTGATAGGTACGTCCACGCCCGTTTCCTGAAGCTGGCTCAGACCACGGTTCCCAGCAAGCATCACAAGGACTACAACTCCCGAAATGCACCGCGAGAAAGACTTTAGCAAAAGAAATATCTATTGAGGGTCTACTAGAGGCAAGTTGCAATTGTTTTTTAAAATACAGGAGAATTGGGGCGCCTGGGTGGCTCAGTCGTTAAGCGTCTGCCTTCAGCTCAGGTCATGATCCCAGAGTCCTGGGATGGAGCCCCGCATCGGGCTCTCCACTCTGCGGTAGGCCTGCTTCACCCTCTCCCACTCTCCCTGCTTGTGTTCCCTCTCTCGCTGTGCTGTGTCTCTCTCTGTCAAATAAATAAATAAAATCTTAAAAAAATAAATAAATAAAATAAAAAAATAAAATACAGGAGAATTATACATATACACTTTTTAAATACAGCAGACTCTGAACTGGGCAATTCCACTTCTAGGAATAAAAATGTATATGTTCCATGGGGCATCTGGGTGGCTCCGTGAGTTAAGCTGGGACTCTTGGTCTCAGCTCAGGTCTTGAGCTCAGTGTCCTGAGTTCAGGACCCGCATTGGGCTCCACGCTGGGTGGTGAGCCTACTTAAAAAAAAAAAAGAAAAGTGTATGTTCCGGGATGTTTATTGCAACTTTGTAAATGAAAAATAGGAAACATCCATTCAACAGATATGTACTGTGTGCCTACTATGTGAAAAGCCCCATGTGTTAACTGGGCAGGTAACTTCCCTGAGTTTGGCTCTCTCTCTCAAATAAATAAATAAATAAATAAATAAATAAAAAGGAAATCAAACCCACATCGAGCCCCACATCAGCCTCCGAGATCATCATGGAGTGTGCTTGGGATTCTCTCTCCTCACTCTGCCCCTCCCACTCGTACTCTCTCTCTCTAAAATAAATAAATAAATCTTTTTTTAAAAAGGAAGAAAGAAAGAGAAAAGGGCCCATAATAGAATTTAAAAACCAACATTTGGGGCGCCTGGGTGGCTCAGATGGTTAAGCGTCTGCCTTCGGCTCAGGTCATGATCCCAGGGTCCTGGGATCGAGTCCCGCATCGGGCTCCCTGCTCCTTTAGAGCCTGCTTCTCCCTCTGCCTCTCTCTCTCTCTCTCTCTCTGTCTTTCATGAATAAATAAAATCTTTAAAAAAAAAAAAAGGAGGTTGTCAAACTTCTCAGATAGAAAAGGAAATAAAAATATCCTTGAAGATCTCAGGAAGATCTACCTCAGGTAAGTAGTGGTTTGAGGAATAAACAGGAGAGAAAGTGGAGGTAGCAAATGCTAGAGGATCTTTGCGAGAAACTTGATGAAAGGGAAGAGGAGACGACGCCAGAGTGGTAGAGGTGGTGGAGAGATGAGGATGAAAGAGTGACTTCTAAGACTGGACAGACTGGAAAGTGTTTCTATGCTGAGAGCAAGAGAACAGAATGAGGCTGATGAAATAGAAATGGATGCAAATTCTCACTGAAGTTTTTGAGGGAAGGAGGGAGAAGCAGGGTTCATGAAGAGGAATTGGATTTGGAGGGAGAAGGAATACCCTTGAGAAGGCAGTCCGGTAGGAAGGACTCCTGCATATCAATTTGCAGGTGTTGCTAGAGAAATTACACTCAGTGCCTCTAAACTATGTTTTAATTTTGTTTCCTAGCAAATTCTTAGTTTTGGTGATGAATTGTTGATATAGTAAAGTGGTATGATGCAAGGAGTCTGGATTCAGATTGCTTGTGATTGAAATCCCACCTCTACCTCTACCCGCTGAATAGCTGTATGATCTTGGCCAATTCACTTAATCTCTCTGTGCTTCATTTTCCATATCTGTGTGAGGGGCTTGTTGGGGGGGGAGTGGGTTAGGAGGGTTTACACAGTAAATGCCACAGAAGTATTAACTGTTATTTTTTACACTAGATAGTCAGTTTCGTAAGGTTGAAGTTTTCTGTTTTGTTTAGGCCTCTCTATTCAGCCGGGCACTTAGTAGGTGCTCAATAAAAATTTCATGACTTACTGAATTGAAGGAGTTGGGGTTGAGAGACAGGCTTGGAGGGAAGGAAAACCGGGGGAGTGTGACACTTTCAGTTCAGGGCTCAGCCTGAGAGATTCCTGAGTAAGGCTCTGCGCTTCCTGGGCCTTGGGGCGTTGGGCCTACAACCCGACTCAAGGAGCGAGAGTAGTGCTAACAAGGAAGGAGGCGCTGAGACCCTTGGGTGCTCGGGTCCCGGGCCAGGCTCCCGTGGCTCCTCCCCTGGTGGGCGGGGTCGCGCCGGCGGGGCGTGAACGGGGCGGAGCCCTGAGCTAGCCTGGCGGGGCGGGGCGGGGCGGGGCGGGGCGGGGCGAAGCCGACTCTCAGGCCTGGCGTCGGCTCACCTCATCGACGGGGGCCGGAAGTCTTAGCCCGGCTCCGTCTGCCCATCGGGAACCCGGACCAAGTGCCGAGCCTCGCCCCACGGGGCGGCCAGGCCCGGGCTTGCTGCTGCGCGGGCGAACTATGAAGCGTATAGGGACTCTGCGCCTGCTTTCGGACCTCAGCCACTTTAGCGGCGCGGCCCGGCTGCGGGAGTTGCTGGCCGGGGACCCAGCCGTAAGAGTCCGCTGCAGCCCAGACGGCCGCCACCTGCTGCTCCTGCGACCCCCGGGGGCGCCGAGCCCGCAGCTGCTGGTCGCGGTGCGTGGCCCCGGCGCGGAGCTGGAGCGTGCCTGGCCGGCTGGCCACCCCCCACCGCTAGATGCCTTCTTCCTGCCGTGGCCGGCGCGACCGGCGCTGGTCCTGGTCTGGGAGAGTGGCCTAACCGAGGTGTGGGGCGCGGGAGTGGGGCCTGGCTGGCAGCTGCTGCGGAGCACCGAGCTGTGTCCGGGCGGTGGAGCCCGCGTGGTGGCGGTGGCGGCGCCCCGAGGCCGGCTTGTGTGGTGCGAGGAGCGTCAGGATGGTGCTGAGGGCTGGCTGGGGCCGCCTCCTGCTTTCAGCCACTACGTGTGCGTCCGAACCCTGGAGCCCAGCGGGGAGGCCGGCACCAACCTGGGCCCCACACACATCCTGCTGCACCACTGCCCCTCTTTCGGGCTGCTGGCCTCTCGCAAGGACCTCTTCCTGGTGCCCACTACCACTACCTGGCCTGGCGTGAGTCACATTCTGCTAATCTGGAGCCCAGGCAAGGGCAAGGTGATGGTGGCTGCCCCATGTCTTGGCCTCTCCCACAGTAAGAGCCTGAATCCTGGACGAGGGGACACATGGGACTTCCGGACACTGCTCCGAGGTCTTCCTGGGCTGCTGTGCCCCATGAAGCCCTTGACTGTACATACCTGGGCCCCAACTCCCCAGGGCCTGTTATTGCTTGACTTCAGGGGCACTGTGAGCCTGGTGCAGTCCCATGGTGGTACGAGGGCTGTGGGCACACTGCAGGAGGCACCTGTAGGCCTGGCAGGGTCTGCAGCACTGGGGACATTTCATGGGACTCTGGCTTGTGTGCTGGGCTCCACTTTGGAACTGTTGGATATGGGCAGCGGGCAGCTGCTGGAGAGAAAGGTCCTAAGTACAGACCGAGTACATTTACTGGCACCCCCTGCCCCTGGCATGGAGGATAAGGAAGAGCTGGAAACCCGAGGGGGTCTTCGTTTGCTTTCAGCCTTGGGTCTGTTTCGAGTAGGCTGGGAAGCCCCACAGGGTCTTGAGGTGCCTTCAGCTGAAGACCTGGTGTTTGAGGAGGCCTGCGAGTACTACCAGCGACGGAGCCTGCGGGGTGCCCAGCTCACCCCAGAGGAACTGAGACACAACAGCACGTTCCGGGCACCTCAGGCCCTGGCCTCCATTCTCCAGGGACATGTGTCCCCGTCTACACTGTTGACCACACTGAGGGCTGAGCTTCGAGATTACCGGGGCTTAGATCAGCTCAAAGCCCACCTGGTGGCTGGGGATGAGGAGGAGGCTGGCTGGACTGAGCTGGCAGAGCACGAAGTGGCACGCCTGCTGAGGACCGAATTGGTGGGAGACCAGCTGGCCCAGCTCAACACTGTTTTCCAGGCCCTTCCTACAGCAGCCTGGGGTGCCATCCTCAGGGCCCTGCAGCTCCAGCCAGACGGGAATGGCAGGCTGAGGTCCCATGCTCCCCCTGATGTGTGGAAGAAGGTACTAGGAAGCACTTCAGCTGGAAAGGAACCCCCCAATGGGATACTGCCCCTCTTTGAACTTCTGTGCCAGTGCCTCTGCCGGCTGGAGCCGCGATGGCTGCCACCCTTTGTGGAGCTGGCACAGCAGCAGGGGGGCCCCGGCTGGGGCGCAGGGGGCCCAGGGCTGCCCCTGTATCGTCGAGCCCTGGCAGTCCTAGGGGAGGAGGGGACCAGGTCCGAGGCACTGGAGCTGGAGCTGCTCTTGGGCAGTGGGCGGCCCAAAGCTGTGCTCCAAGCTGTGGGGCAGCTAGTCCAAAAGGAGCAGTGGGAGCGGGCTCTAGAGGCAGGCCTGGCCCTCGGCCCTTCCAGCCCCCTGCTTCGAAGTGAGATCTTCAAACTGCTGTTGGCCGAATTTGCCCGGCACCGTCGGCTTGATGCTTACCTCCCTCTCCTTTGCCGCCTGTGCCCACCAGACCTAGCTCCAGCTGAGCTCCTGCTTCTACTACGGACACACCTCCCAGATGAGTTGGAGCCCCCCACCCCATTCCCTGAGCCTGGAACAGAGCCCCCTCTCTCTGTGGGCTTGCTCAGAGCCCTGCTGGAGCAGACTGGAGCTAAAGGACGGCCCTCGGGCCCGGTTCTAAGCCTGTATGAGGACATCCTATGGGACCCAGGCACTCCACCCCCCACCCCACCTCGGGGACCTGTGACTACCCTCCAGGCATCAGACCACCCAGGCTGGGAGGCCTGGGCGCCGTCTGGACAGGGCCTGTGTGTGACTGACACAGGCTGAAAGTCATTTCTAGGACACAGCCATCAGGGAAGGGGCCTAGGAGTTGGCGGAGAACCAGGGTGGGACCTATGCGTGCAATGCTTTTCTCTCTTCTGAAGCAATTTAAAATATATATATATAGTAAATATTGTGATACAATAAATATATCTGGTCTTTGTCCTCAGGTTATTGTGCTGGCACAGAGCTCCCAAAACCCTTGGAATTTCCTGAGTGATAGGAGTGTCTTTTGTTATTCATAAGGAGCCTCTTTAGATCACATCTGCTTTATGGTAATAAGGTAACTTAAGGTGGGCACACCCACCCTAAGGATGGGACTGCTCACCTGAAAAACCAAGTGAGGAGAGGGTTGGAACTTTCAGCCCCATCCCCAACATCCTGGGAGGGGAGTGGGGCTAGAGAGTGAACTCTATAGAAACTCCTGAAGGAGGAAATTTGGTAAGCACATTAAGGTTCTGGGAGGGTGAGACCCCCCCCAGAGAGGGCATGGGAGCTGCACACACAGGGCCCGCCTTCCCCCCCTCCCACCCCCCCGCTCCTCAACCTATGCCTTGCCCTATGTATCTCCTCCATCTGGCTATTCCTGAGTTGTATCCTTTGTAATAAATTTGTAAATGCAATTAAAGTGTTTCCCCAAATTCTGTGAGCCATTCTAGCAAATTGTCAGACCAATTTATAGCATGGGAATTCCCAATTTATAGCCAGTTGGTCAGAAGTACAGTGACTTGCAACTGGCCTTTGAAGTGGGGTCAGTCTTGTGGGACTGAGCCCTTAAGCTGTGAGTTCTGTGCTAACTCCAGGTAGTTTGTGTCAGAATTGAACTGACATGTAAGACACCCAATTGGTGTCCATAGAGAATTAGTTGTTGGTGTTGGAAAACATTCCAGAAATACACAGGTTGTGTGTTTTTGAACAATGGAGGGTCCCAGAGGGTTGTGGGTAATGGAGGGAGCAGTTGAATCCAGTAGCTGCTCCCTGCTGGGGCTTGAATGCACCCCTCATCCCCAGTTTAACGCTAGTTCTGCCGCCTGTTGTGAGGAGAGGGGTCTGCAGAGCTTCACGCTTTCTTCCCCCAAGACTTCTGAAACCAAGGCGAAACTGTGATGGGCTCTGGGCCTGTGCCTGTCTCCCCGGGATTCCTGGAGCAGCCCCTGGTGCGGGGAAGAGCTGCCACAGGCAGGAGAGCTACCTGCAGAGCCCGTTGGCTTAGTAACGAGAGGCAGTGAGGCAGGGTTGCTTGGAGGGCCCACCCTAGGCAGAGAAAAGTATCTCCAGCACGGATGTCCGTTACCCGGATTTAGTTGCAGGACTACCTCTAAAGAGGCCTTCCATGCCCACTTCTATTCAGGTGACCCCTCAGCCTGGTTCTGGGTTTAGGGTAGGGCCCTGGGTGCTGTGACTCACCATCAACCTGGGCCCCCAGCCCTCCTTGTCCAAGGCTTGGGACGAACATAAGGACTGCTATTCAGCTTTGTCCTCAGCTGTGACCTACAGCTTAGAATCTGCTCAGCCTCATCCTGGGCTTAAAGTGGCTCTTAGGCTCACATGGAACTAGGGACAATTCCCCAGTCTCTCTAGCAAAAGGGGACAGCAGCTCCTCAGGCTTGTCCAGGGCTGGTGTTATTCCTCAGCTTCATGGAGGTCCTGGGGTGGCTCGTCTGCGTGGCCAAGTCCTGAGATGGCTCCTCAGCCTGATTAAAGCCTAGGGATGGTACCTTGGCCTCATCCAAGAACTTGGATGGCCTTTGTCCAAACCTTCAAGCCAGGTTGTCCACCAACACCAGGAGTCAAGCTACTGGCCCTTAAGCTACTGCTCCTTCCAGAGGCCCAGAACTAGGGCCTGGTCATCCCTCAGCCTCCACCTGGGCCCCTTCCTGGGTTGGGAGGGGCTCTTCCTCCTCTTCTACGTTTTGAGGCTGGACCCATCCCATTCATACCTCCTCAGAGAGAGGCTGGAAATGGACAAAGGCAGGAATCTGCTTCCTGTTCATAATCCTGCTGAATCATGGTTGTTTCTTCTCAGCTTAAGATTTGGCTTGGGTCGCTGTCCGTGCTCAGAGAAGAAGAAATTGTACTCAGTGGGCCCCTGGGGGCATGGACAGAAGAAGGGGACCAGGTTTTTTGTTTTTTTTGTGTTTGTTTGGAGTTGTATGGCTCAAGGAAGTTCCTTAGGGGCAACCACTAGTAGGGCCTCCAGGTGGGGAACCACCCAGCCTGGCAGCTCTTAGGGGAGCAAGTGGGCTTAGATGGGAACTTCCACCAGCTCTTACAGACTGGGCACTGATTTGCCGTTATCCTTGCTTAGGCCCCACCTCCAATATAGGAGATACAAGTGATCCCCAACCATGTGTCAGGACTTTGGAGAACAGCTTAGAGACGCAGATATCATCGTGGGACTGGGTTCTGGTGGAGTGCGTGAGGCCATCAGAGAGATGACCTAGTGTGGTCTTCCTGAGTCAAAGGACTCTGAATAGGTGAGTGGAGATCCCAAGTCTGAGGTCTTTGGTTGGTAGGGAATGTTCTAGGGCCAGAGGTAGAGAGGGTCCCTGGACAGGATGTTGGGACCTAGGGAAATGGGAGATCTAAGAACTAAGGTCTTTGATCTTGGGTGTCTGGGTAAAGAGGAGAGATCTAGGTCTGAAGGTTTTGAGCAGAGGACAAGGTCCCAGGTCCATGGCCCCTGGACAGGGGGAGGTAGGAGGGCCTGAGGTCCCTGGGTAGGTGAGGGAGAGGACCCTAGGCCAGTGGGTAGGAGCATTTCCACAGGAATCCCTCACCTTTAGAGCTCTCTGCTGTTCACTTGGCAGTAGCCTCTAGGAAGCTTGAAGATGAAGCTAAAGGTAGGCAAGACCAGAATGCAGTCTGGGCAAAGGAAAGAAAGTAAAGCCTAAGGCTCCTCTATCTGCCTATATGGCCCTGGGGCCCAATCCTCCCTTTTTCTTTTTTTTTTTTTTAGTTGTTTTTTTTTTTTTAAGATTTTTTTTATTTATTTGACAGAGAGAGACACAGTGAGAGAGGGAACACAAGCAGGGGGAGTGAGAGTGGGAGAAGTAGGCTTCCTGCAGAGCAGGGAGCCCAATGCGGGGCTCGATCCCAGGACCCTGGGATCATGACCCGAGCCGAAGGCAGAGGCTTAACAACTGAGCCAACCAGGGGCCTCAATCCTCCCTTTTTCATCTCCCTACTGTTTACCCATATCCCCAGCCCCAGCCTCAAACTTCCCTGCCCTCACCAGGGGATCTGCTGTTTGAACGCTGATCACAAGTTCTATGCCACCCAATGGTGGACCACATGACTACAGCAACACTCGTCTTTCCCAGCCTGCAAAAGCCGGAGACGAGAGCCCCACCCTTCCCTCTCCATGTGACCTGTAGGAAATTGGACCTGGTGGCTAGGTTGCGTCAGCGTCCAAACTACTCCAGCTTTCCTCCCATACACTGGCCTACCCCTAGGCCTGGCCCTGGCCACCTGCCATTGAGACTATTAACAGTGGGTTCCAAGTTGGTGTCCCTGTCTCCTCAAATCTAACCTTGCTTATCCAGAGTATTGTAACAAGCAAATCAAATCAAGCTCAACCCACACGGTAAAGGCCAAACACATCTCTTTCTTCACGAATGGGCCTGCTTCTCTTTCCAGTCTTCTCTCCACTCACTTCCTCCTTCCACCCTCTGAAGAATATATTATACTTTGAACTACTTGTGGTTCCCTGAACTCAGTAGATTTCCCCCTCACTCTGTGCCTTGTGCTTAGCAAGCTTTTCACTCTCTTCTCTGCCCAGCCTAAGCCCTTCAGCATACACTCCAAATGTCACCCCCTCTCCTAAGACTTCCCTACTCACCCCCAATAAATTTAGTTACACCTTCTCCTGTTCTCCCACAGTTCTTGGTACATACTTCTAAAAAAGTATTTATCAAACTATCTTGTGATTGCCTAGTTATTTGTCTCCCTGATTCGCTGAGAAGTTCCTGAAGGGCAGAGACCATGGTTATTTGTGCTTTTGTATCCTCAACGTGTATCACAGTACCAGGGGCATAGTAGGTTTGATTATAGATGCAGGAACTGACTGGTCCCTATGGCCTAGGGTGAGAAGTGATTATGTTCTAGTCTTTAGGGATTCGCTGACTTTCTTCCCTTCTTCCCATAGACCAGATTCACTGTTTGGTTGATCCAGACCTGAAATTGATGGGAATAGGTCAGCTGGATCTGCAGGAAGAACCAGACTACCCTTGCACTATGGGGCGGGGAGGGGGGGGTCGCTGAGTCAGGGCCATCTTTGGATTTGGGGTGAAGGTGTAAGAATGGACATTACTGTACTACACAGAGTGCCCTGATCTCTAAACCAAGAGAGGAAGAGAGGTGGGAAAGCCTGGGTCGGTGAGGTTTTTCAGGGAGGGAAGGGTGGCAGGGACTAATGGGGGTTGTGGGGTGAGGTAAAAAAACTGAGAATTAATCCCCACGTTGAATATGGCTATCAGGGACTGTGTCCTTAGGAAGTATTCCACATTGTTCAGATGCACCAGAATTTAGTTCACACTTTCTCTGCGTGGTCAGGGAAAGAGAGGGAGTCAGAAAGTGAGAAGGGGGCAGCTCTAGACCCCCAGCTCCATAGGGAGCCACCTCAAGCCGGAATGTCTGGCATTTTTACTGCTCTGGAAAAAAGAGAAGGAAAACCTTGAGTGGCTCCCTTAGGCCCCCACTCAGTGTCTTCTTAGGCACAGGCTCCCCCTGGTGGTTACTCTTATCATGGCCATCTCCACCCATTAACCTTTAAACATGTACATACTTGCCCATTTATTGACTAAGGACTGAGGGAGCCTCTGGAGGTGGTAAATTAAGGAGGACGGGGTCAAGGTAGAATTCAGGGAGCAAAATCATGGAAGGGGAAAGGACCTTGGACTTGTGTCAGATGGTATCTCCCAGAAGAAAGAGGTCCTGAGCTGCCAGCATGCTTCCTCTCTAGGGTTGGAACTTTGCCAGCCTGACCTGGATAATTTGATCCAACTGGAGAGGAAGTTGAAGGCACAGCAGAGTTTCCTGGGAAGGCACGGTAAGGTCATATTTTATATTAATTTGAAATATAGGAATAAGATGTCAGGACTTATTCAAAATCAATAAAGTCTCTGGGGTGCCTGGGTGGCTCAGTCAATTAGGCGTCTGACTCTTGATTTTGGCTCAGGTCATGATCTCAGGGTCATGAGATAGAGCCCCGAGCCCCGTGTTGAGCCCACATTGGCCCATAGGGCTCCAAACTCAGTGGGGAGTCTGCTTCTCTCTCCTTCTCTCTCTCTCTGCCCCTCCCCACTGCTCACGCACTCTTTCTCTCTCTAAAATAATCTTAAACACACACACACACACAATAAAGTCTCACTTTATGCACAAAACGTGAAATGGAGGTAAATCTCCCTAAATAAAAACTTTTTCAAGAATCACAATTTCAGGGGCACCTGGGTGGCTCAGTCAGTTAGGCGACTGCCTTTGGCTCGGGTTTTGATCTCAGGGTCCTGGGATCAATACCCCGCATGAGGCTCCCTGCTCGGCGGGGGGCCTGCTTCTCCCTCTCCCACTCACCCTGCTTATGTTCCCTCTCTCGCTGTGTGTCTCTCTCTCTCTGTGAAATAAACATAATCTTTAAAAAAAAAAAAAAGAATCACAATTTCATGGGACACCTGAGTGGCTCAGTCAGTTAAGCAGCTGCCTTTGGCTTAGGCCATGATCCCAGGGCCCTGGGATCGAGTCCCACATCCGGCTTCTTGCTCAGCAAGGAGCCTGCTTCTCCCTCTGCCTGCCGCTCCCCCTGCTTGTGCTCTCTCTCTCTGACAAATAAATAAAATCTTAAAAAAGAAAATCACAATTTCAAGGCTAATAGTGTGCACTGTAAACTGCGCTTCCATTATTACCCAATGGGTCCCCATTTCTGTTGGTAACAAAAATTCAGATGGGGAAGGAGGCTGAATCAGGTCATGAAGCCAGGAGTGAGTGGCCAGGGTCACTCACCCGTTGTAGGTAGAAGTCTTGGAGCAGTTTCTCCTCTAATTGCCAGAGGGAATGCCTGGGCCTGGCTCCAAAGGTCTCTTCATTGTAGCAAGAAAAAAGATGAGGAGAGACAGGTCAGAAAGATGAATAAGAGGATGGAATAGGACCAGGAGACAAACAGATGGGATGGGGAGAGGGGCCTGAGAGAGGCAGGGAAATGCATTTACTCTGGGGAGCACAAGAGGCTCTCAGGTGTGAATGGTGGGAGGACA
This sequence comes from Callorhinus ursinus, assembly GCF_003265705.2. NCBI lineage: Eukaryota > Metazoa > Chordata > Mammalia > Carnivora > Otariidae > Callorhinus > Callorhinus ursinus. The sequence continues at coordinate 18,345,313 of NW_027397082.1, read as the reverse complement.
GAGGAAGGGGCAGAGAAGGGGTCCCTTGGAGCCTCTCACCAGAATTATAGCCAAAGTGCAGAGCCAGTGAGTTAGCTGGTCTAGGTCTGGTCTCCAGAGGTTTCCATTATCTGGGAAATAAAGGAAAAGGGAAAGATCTGTGATGAGCTGGGGAAGGGGGAGTGGGGGTGGGCTTCTCCAAGAATGAGGATGGTCTACCTCATCCTAGGCCTCCCTCAGCTGAAGGTTCTGGAGAAGCAGACTGCCCAGGTCTTTTATAGGTTTCAGGTCCTCAGGCTTTGGCAGCCTGATTCTAAAGTGACAGTCATCTCAAAGTCTCCATTATCTTTGCTTTGTACTGGGGGAAAATGGGGAGAAGTGGACATTGTCCCCCACAACAGCCCCATGCAGGCTCTAGGAGCAGGCTGGAGCCACAGAATTAGAGAACAGGGCTTCCCCAGCAGAGATGCACAGAGCCCTGACTTGGGTTGGAATGCTACAGAGGGAGAAGGAAAGGAAGGCCTGAGAGGAGTTATAGGGGCAGAGGGGACTCAGATATCACCAGTTCAGTGTCCTGGGCCAAGGCTAGGGAGACACTGACCTAGATATAACCGAGATCATTGTCTAAAGGGGAAATCAAGTGACCGCTCCTCACTGACTAGATTGGCTCACTGTTCTCATGGTCCCCTCAGGGACAGTGGAGGGTCAGTATGGGATAAGGGATTTATGGGGAGCTTCGGGGAGAGAGAAAGGACATATGGGTGACCCACTTTCCCCCTCCACTCTACTGATCAGGCCCTAGGGAGCTCCCCAACAAGTAGGTCTCCCCTGTAAATGTTAGGAAAGGGAAGGACATAAAGAAGCCTTTACAAGGCATAAGGAAAAGCCTTCTGCTTTAGAAGAGGGGATGGGAATGGCTGCAGAGTAGAAAGTTTGGAAGTGCATGGCCAAGAGGTATCAAACCAGAGAAGCAGAGTCAGAAAGACAGAGTGGAGAACACTGGTTGGATTTTTAAAACTTTGTGACTTCTCCAATAAAAGATAGTTCTTCCTTGCAGAATGCAGCATGTTCCCAGGTGACCCCAGAAGATCTTTAGACTGAGCCCTCGGTGGGGTGTGCACTTTGTTTAACTGAAGGTTGGAGTGGGCTCCTGATTCCACGTTTGTCGCTCTTGTTAGTCTTGTCCATCATCCACTTAATTATCAGCAGTCAGACCCTAACTCAAAGAGAGCTCCTGTGCTCCGCGAGGGAAAACCAGGAAGAAAATCTGTGGTCAATCCATTTCTTCTCTTGTGAATGGTTTTTTGGAAGCAGAGCTCCAAGGAGTCATGTGGGTGGGAACAGAGGTGAGAATAACAACTGGGAGATGCTCACATACAACTGTCTCAGAGGTAAGGAGGAACATGAGTAGTTACCCTGGTTGGTATCTTCAGGCCAGGGCTGAGAGGAGAGGACCAGGGCTGGCAGAAGGTTCCCAGGTTTCTGAAAGTTTCAAACCTTCCCCAGACTCGTAATTTGGTAGCACTGGGTCTCTTTCCCCATAATGATCAACTGTACAACCTTTGGGGGGAAGATACCATGCAATTGTTTTTAGACAGACCTTAACAGAAAGGAGCAATGAAGTGTGGGGAGCTGGTGCCCCACTCAGGATCTGCTCTAGAGGTGTGAGGAGCCTGGGCACTGAATGGGTAGACAGTCAGTAGGCTGGGGCTCTTCTAGCCTGGAGGAGGAGAGAAAGTGGGCAGGAAGGATGGACAACTGCTTCTAGTTCAGGAAGAGAATCCCCAGAGTGGGAGAGAAAGAACCCCATCTGAATCGTTAGGCCCTTGCAAGAAAGGCGAAAACAGGGCTTAGGGAGCTAGCTAGGATTCAAAGAAGGACCCTTCTGGGGGCTTCACCCTGATGGCCTCCCCAGCATAGTAAGGCACCCCACCCCAGTCCCACTTTGTTTAGGATCATATGGGGATTCATTTTCAAAAAAGTGGAGGGGGGAGTGTTTAACAATGATATCAGCTCATTAACATCTGGGAGCTGGCAGAAGAAAAACGGGAGTGGGCAAAGACTGGAACCAGGAGCCCTGCTTGCCTCACTAGCCTTATGGAGGCAGAAACTCCTCTGCCCTCCCCACTCGAAATCTTGACATGAATTGGACACAATGCCCTCATTTTGTTCTATAGAGAACAGTAGTCTGGATTCTGCCAATGCTGGCCTTTCCTACCACCAGCATTTGTGCACCTGTCTATTTTTTTAAAGATTTTATTTATTTATTTTAGAGAGAGAGCATACAAGCAGAGGGAGGGGCAGATGGAGAGGGAGAGGCAGAGAATTTCAAGCAGACTCCACTCCATGCTGAGCATGGAGCACAAGTAGGGGCTCAATCTCACAACCCTGAGATCATGACCTGAGCTGAAACCAAGAGTTGACGCTTAACTGAGTGAGCCACCCAGACACCCCTCACCTGTCTCACTTTAAAGACTCAGGGATCAGGCTGGGAATCAAGGTCTTCCCCATCATAAAGGAACTTCTTAAAGTAGAGACAGATTTCTCCTCTCAGACTCAGGGACCCTATAAGAGTGGGCTGAGGTTTTCCCCATTAAATTGGACACCTACAGTGTGTTGAATCCTGGCCCCAAAAAGATATGCCCATCGAGGACCTTGGAATGTAATCTTGTTGGAATAAGGGTCCTTGCAAATGTAATTAAGGTAAAGATCTCAAAAGGAGATCATCCTGGACCAGGATGGGCCCTAAATCCAAGAGCAAGTATGCTTATAAGACAGACAAGGAGAAACCACAGAGATAGAGATGGAGAAGTCCATGTGAAAACAGGAGCAGAGATGAGAGTAATGGGTCTACAAGCCAGGCAACACCAAGGATTGTTCCCAGCCACCAGAAGCTAGGAAAGAGGCATGGGACAGATTCTCCCTCAGCGCCTCCAGAACAAACCAACCTTGTGGACACCTTTATTTTGAACTTCTGGCCTCTAGAACTGTGAGAGAATAAATTTCTGTTGTTCTAAGCAATGAAGTTTATGGTAATTTGTTACAGCAACCCTAGAAAGTTAATATACGCCTCAAGAATGAGGTCCATTCTCCTTCATCAGGTCTCCTGACAGAGTATATATTTTGGGTGGAGGCTATCTTTTCTGGGCCAGAGTCAGGATGGCAAGAAAGAGATAATTTCAGGAGGCCTCTCATCAGGCTAAGGCAGAGATTGAGCCTTAGGCCATGAACTTGTACTTGCCACAGAGCTGCTCCCTGCACTTGCTCAGGGTAGTCTAATGCTGCTGCCCAGGATCTGAAGCTCTTGGTCCAACTGGTCCCTCTTCTTAGTGAGCTGAGAAACAAGGTCCCCATTGCTCTGCAGAACCTTCTTTGAAGCTTTGGTTGCTAGGAGAGGAGCCAGAACAACAAACAGGACCCAGGCCTTGGTGTTGACAATGGGAAGAGAACTTGGCTTTGACCTCAGCCCAGGGAGGCACTGCTCTACCAGGCCAAGCTGAGGCCACAATCCTGGGGACTCCATGGATCACGCACACACACACACACACACACACACACACACACACACACACTGAAAGCATTCACATGTCAAAGTCACCTCACCTGATCTTCCTGCGCTCCGAAGCCCACAGGACACGGGTTATGATGCCTACATTACATATAAGAAAACTATGCTGTTGGGGGCGCCTGGGTGGCTCAGTCATTAAGCGTCTGCCTTCGGCTCAGGTCGTGATCCCAGGGTCCTGGGATCGAGCCCCACATCGGGCTCTCTACTCCGTGGGAAGCTTGCTTCTTCCTCTCCCACTCCCACCGCTGGTGTTCCCTCTCTCGCTGTCTCTCTCTCTCTGTCGAATAAATAAATAAAATCTTTAAAAACAAAACTATGCTGCAAAACTGGCAAGCTGGATCCCTGGCTAACAGATGAGAGTCAGAACTAGAAAGGAGACAAGTCTGCAGGCTTTAGGCCAGTGCTCGTCCGCTTCCCCTGAGGACCTGGGGAAGCCCTCTCAGCTCCAGGATAGGAACCTCAGCCATGAGTGGAATGCCCTAGCAGCAGGATTTTAACTTTGGACTTGGGGAAGACAAGTGTATGAACAAAGGACCAAGAGCACTGAGTTATATAAAGCAAAGGAGGTACTTGTAAAATTACAACAGCCTTCGATTTTATTATTTTTATTATTTTTTTGAAGGGAGGGAGGGGCAGAGAGAGAGGGAGGGAGAGAATCTTAAGCAGGCTCTATGCCCAGCGCTGGGCCTGACATGGGCTTGATCTCACAACCCTGAGATCATGACCTGAGCTGAAATCAAGAGTCAGACGCTTAACCAACTGAGCCACCCAGGCGCCCCAATAAATAAATCTTTTTTTTAAAGATTATTTATTTATTTATTTGAGAGAGAGAGAATGAGAGACAGAGAGCACGAGAGGGAAGAGGGTCAGAGGGAGAAGCAGGCTCCCATGGAGCAGGGAGCCCGATGTGGGATTCGATCCCGGAACTCCAGGATCATGACCTGAGCCGAAGGCAGTCGCTTAATCAACTGAGCCACCCAGGCGCCCAATAAATAAACCTTAAGAAAAAAAAAACTCACAAAGATTTTATCCTGCTTTCACCATCTATTGTCTGTGTGTGTGACTTTGAATAACTTTCATAACGTCTCTGAGCCTCGACTTCCTCAGCCATAAAATAGGAAAAGTAATGTATCTACCTTATAGGATAAGTTTTGAGGATTAAAAGAGAGAATGAATGTGGCAAAAACTACTGTAAGTAGTTTTCTATACATATCACTCGGAGGACCCTCATAGTTAGGAAACTCAGGGACCTCTAAGGTCAGTTTCCCTAACTCTTTCACATAGGAAGAAACTGAGGCTCAGAGGTGAAATGACTGAGAAAAGTTCACAAAATACAGCAGAACTGTATCCTACAAAGGGGTTAGGTCCTAAAGTCACTCTATGGGTCAAAAACTGGTATAGTCAAAACATGAAAATTCCTGAAATCATCCATCAAATAAAGAAGGGCCAACCTCTCCATAAGTCCCAGACACTCAGCTAGTTTAGAACCAATTGCTGTTTCAAAGCTTAAGCACCAGATTTGGAATATGGATTGCTTTTAGGGTCCATGTTGTGTGAAAAATGCTTGAATCATTGAACTCACACTTAATAACGGAGATGCCATCTCCTTTCTCATCCTGCCAGTTATTTAAAGTGGAATGGCTCTCTGCTTAGATCACATAGTTGTACTGGCCCTACATTAAATGCACCCATGGTGCAGCTCCATTGTGGGTAAAGCAAGATTCAAACCTAATAGCTGTGCCTCCCTCCCAAGCATTTGTTCTTTCAGCTAAGGTGTCCTGACTGTTATCAGTGTGGGCCTACTTTTTCCTGAGTCAGCTTTGGGGTCGCCCACCCACAGCCACTCCCCAAACCCATCCCTCTCACTCTCAATCAGCTCAGACAAGGATTCCAGCATGGCCTTTTGATGCTGTGATACTCTAATTATAAAAAGAAATATAGAGGGGCGCCTGGGTGGCTCAGTTGGTTAAGCCTCCGACTCTTGGTTTCGACTCAGGTCATGATCTCAGGGTCGTGAGATTGAGCCCCAAGTTGGGCTCCATGCTCAGCAAGGAGTCTGCTTGAGATTCTCTCTCTCTCTCCCCCTCTCCTTCTGCCCCTCAGCCCTTCTCTCTCTCTCTCTAAAATAAGTCTTTTTTTTTTTGAGATTTTATTTATTTATTTGACAGAGAGACACGGCCAGAGAGGGAACACAAGCAGGGACAGTGGGAGAGGGAGAAGAGCCAGATGTGGGGCTCGATCCCAGGACCCTGGGATCATGACCTGAGCCGAAGGCAGACGCTTAACGACTGAGCCACCCAGGCGCCCCTAAAATAAATAAGTCTTAAAAAAAGAAAGAAAGAAATATATAGTTGGTCTTTGTCCCCATTTCTGGCACAGAGCTCCTAAAACCCTTGGAATTTCCTAAGTAATAAGAGTAATAAATGTGCCTTGAAATTCATAACAAACCCCTTTTAACTACACCTGAATTTATATTAATCAGGTGACTTCTGGAAAGTACCTAAGGTTGGGGCGCCTGGGTGGCTCAGTCGTTAAGTGTCTGCCTTTGGCTCAGGTCATGATCCCAGGGTCCTGGGATCGAGTCCCACATTGGGCTCCCTGCTCTGCGGGAAGCCTGCTTCTCCCTCTCCCACTCCCCCTACTTGTGTTCCTGCTCTCGCTGTCTCTCTCTCTGTCAAATAAATAAATAAAATCTTTAAAAAAAAGAAAGTACTTAGGGGCGCCTGGGTGGCTCAGTTGGTTAAGCGACTGCCTTCGGCTCAGGTCATGATCCCAGGGTCCTGGGATCGAGCCCCGCATCGGGCTCCCTGCTCGGCGGGAAGCCTGCTTCTCCCTCTCCCACTCCCCCTGCTTGTGTTCCCTCTCTCTCTGTCTCTCTCTCTGTCAATTAAATAAATAAAATCTTTAAAAAAAAATAAATAAAAAATAAAATAAAAAAAAAGAAAGTACTTAAGGTTGGAAGGCTGGTTGCCAGGAGGACCAGCCCTGTGATTCCTGTCTCATCCCCCTCCCAGACTGCTAGCACAGGGTGAGGAACTGGACGTTGACTCAGTCACCAATGGCCAATGATTTTATCAATCATGCCTAAGTAATGAAGGCTCCATAAAAACCCAAAAGGATGGGGTTTGGAGAGATTTCAGTTTGGTGAACCTGAATGCATCCATGTGCCAGGTGGTGTATCCCAAACTCCTCAGGGACATAGTTCTTATATTCAGGATTCTTCCGGACTTTGTCCTATGTATCTCTTCATTGGGCTGTTCATTCACATCCTTTAATAGCCTTTGTGACAAACTGGTAATCTAGTAAGTAAACTGGTTTCCTGAGTTCTGTTAATCAAACTGAGGAGAGGATCATGGGAACATCCAATTTAAAGCCAGTCAGTCTTCTAAGTATAAAAAAAGGGGGAGGCTTGCTGGCTCATGCATAGAGCATATGACTCTTGATCTTGGGGTCATGAGTTCAAGCTCCACACTGGGTGAAGAGCTTACTTTATTTTTATTTTTTTACAGATTTTTTTTAAGATTTTATTTATTCTTTTGCCAGAGAGAGAGAGAGAGAGAGAGAGAGACAGCACAAGCAGGGGGAGGGGCAGGCAGAGGGAGAGGGAGAAGCAGGCTCCCCGCTGAGCAGGGAGCCCAATGCAGGACTTGATCCCAGGACCCTGGGATCATAACCCGAGCCAAAGGCAGCCGCTTAACCAACTGAGCCACCCAGGCATCCCTACAGATTTATTTATTTATTTTATTTTATTTTTAAAGATTTATTTATTTATTTATTTGACAGAGAGAAAGAGAGAGCAAAAGCACAAGCAGGGGGAGTGGGAGGGGGAGAAGCAGGCTCCCTGCTGAACAGGGAGCCCGATGTGGGACTTGATCCCAGGACACTGGGATCATGACCTGAGCCAAAGGCAGATGCTTAACGACTGAGCCACCCAGGTACCCTATTTATTTATTTGAGAGAGAGAGAGCATGGGCACATAAGCACCAAGCGGTGGGGGTGTGCAGAGGGAGAGAGAATCCCAAGCCGACTCTGCGCCCAGCGCAGAGCCCAATGCAAGGCTCAATCCCATGACCACGAGATCACAACCTGAACAGAAACCAAGAGTTGGACGCCCAACTGACTGAGCCACCCAGGCACCCCAAGAGCTTAAAATAAATAAAATAAAATACACTAAGTACAGCCAGTCAGTCAGAAGCACAGGTAACAACCTGGACTTGAGTCTGGTGTCTCAAGTGGGGGGAGAGTCTTATGGGACCGAATCCTCAGTCTGTAGGATCTGATGCTATCTCCAGGCAGACAGTGTCAGAATTGAGTTGAACGGTAGGATACCCAGCTGGTGTCATAGAATTGTCTGGTGGGGTTGAAAAAAAAACACATAATGAAGATGACCATGCAGGGCAATTCAAGGTTGATCCCCTAGCAAGGACCTGCAGTCTGGGGGCAACAGGATGAGAATGCACCCTCAGAGTTCCCGCCCCTCCTAGTCCTGCTCCAGACTGCCTCTGCCTTGCCCAGCAGGTTGGATTGGATTTTTCTGACGGGATCCCATCCATAGATAGTGTTTATATCCATGTCCTAGGAGGTAAAGGGAGCAGGGTCAGGATAGCAGGAATAAGGGAAAGTTTGAGGGAAAGGGTTTTCCTGCCCAAAATTGATCCCTAGGAGAAGGGACAGAGAAATGCAATTGGATGGGCTGGGGTCTTACATCTGTGACTGTGATGCCCAGAATCTGACACTCCCATGGGTGTGACTGAGGTTCTCCAGGAGGCTCTCGGGGAGGCTGGGATTCTGAGATGGGGGTGGAATTTGAGTCTGGAGGACGGACTTTTTTTTTTTTTTAAAGATTTATTTATTTATTTATTTATTTGAGAGAGAGAGAATGAGACAGAGAGAGAGAGAGCATGAGAGGGGGGAGGGTCAGAGGGAGAAGCAGACTCCCTGCCGAGCAGGGAGCCCGATGTGGGACTCGATCCCGGGACTCCAGGATCATGACCTGAGCCGAAGGCAGTCGCTTAACCAACTGAGCCACCCAGGCGCCCCTGGAGGATGGACTTAAGGAGGAGTTATTTCTGAGGGAGTAGTCACTGTAGGAAATGGCCTCACACAGCTGCTTGTTGCTTATGAAGCTGCAGATGTTCTAGCCCTGGGGAGACAAGCCCGGAGGGCAAAGGGGAGAGAACTCAAGCCCAGGTCATAATATAGAGCAGGGTTGAGAGAGTCAGAAGAAGAGAATGAGGTAGAGGACAGGTGAAGGTAGGGAAGTTAGGGAGGATGAAGGTGGGGAATCGGGGATGAGGGAAAATGGAAGAGGGTCAGGCGGCAGATGAGAGGAACCAGGGTATGAGCAGGAGTTGGGTTTGGGGAGCTCTGCATCATGAAAGGGATGGTTCTTGGAGTGTTGGAGCCCAGATAGTCAAAGTGGGGAGCAAATTGCACAGGAAGGAAAGGTCACAAGTTAGGATGGGATTTCCCTGAGACCAGAGGTGACTTCTAGCCTAAGGGACCAGTTTTCAGATAGGAGGGGGGAACACCGGGTAGGTAGGGGAAGGGCAACAAGTAGGAGGAGCAGGGTCTTGGCTGTCAGGAAGCAGGCAGGCAGGTGGTGGTGGGGGCTGGACCAACAGAACTCCCAGCCTTGCAGAACTCCCACAGCAGCCAGACAGGCTGAGCCAGACAGGAAGAGCACCAGACCAGAGATGAAGGCAAACGCGAGGCCCAGTTATATAGCCAGCCTCAGATTTCAAGACCTGAGAGGAAAATAGGAAGGAATGTGGTCTTCGGCTTCAGCCAGACATCTGGGTAGCTACTCACAGTCCTACCTCCTGTGCGCGCAGGGCAGGGAAAGGTGGTGGCAGAAGTGGCCTCTAGAGGCCAGACCTACAAACAGAGGTCCTCTTATCTTCCTGTAGATGTCCCACTGTCTGTCCTTGTTTTCTATGCTCTCAGCAAATCTACGTTTAGGTGGGGGAGGAGGCAGCGTGATGAGTCAGAACAGACCAATTAGCCAGCACCTGTTGAGGAAAAGCAGACAGCCTCTCCTGCGCTCCTTCGTACACCATCCAGAAAGCATCCTGATGTCCTGACATGGGGCAGTGGGGTGCTCCAGAGCCTCTCTGCTTTATTGCTAGACTGGCCCACATAGTTTGCAAATTCCTAGTTCCCAACTTTCCCATTCCTCCACTCTAGTCCTCCCACATGTCCCACTTCAGGGTCCCATCCATTCCCACTTCTGTGGGCCGTGAAGCAACCCCTGGGGTGACCTCCTGGCAGTGAGCTGGCTGGGAGAGGGGAAGTGAAAGGACTATTTCTGGTCTGACAGGTGATGGGGACAGAGAAGTCCTTAGCCACTGCCCCCACCCCTCATCTCCCAGAGCCTCTGGGCATATCACAATAGTTAATCTTTATTGAAAGCCTACTCTGTCCCAGGCACTTTCCAAACTCTCTATATCAATTCATCCCCCTAACGGTCCTAAAAGAGGTGCTGTTATGATCCGCATTTTAGAGATGAGGAAACAAGCTCAAAGACGTTAAATGACTTGTTGAGAATGTTAGGACCTCCTCTGAACCACTGTGGTGTGATTACTCCAGGGATCCCTGTTTTACTTCATGGCTCTAGTGTCCCCTCAGTTCCTCCAAACCCCAGCATTGCCTTCCATCCTTCCTACTCATCACTCCCCATATTCAGTGAGCAGCCAAACTGCAGCTATTCTCCTCACCACCCCAGTCCTAGCACAGATGCCCTAATCTGGCCCTAGTCAGGTGTTTGTAACTTTCCACCTGGATTCTGTCTCTTTTATGGTTAGTGTTTGTTGTTATAAAAGGTAGCATGAGTACATTAATGGAAATTTGAAAAATGGCAAAGAGAAGAAAAATTCACTTAGAATCCAATCATCTTATCACCACTGTACTTTCTTTCTATGTTATTTTTACTATGCATAGACCATTTTTACATTATTAGAACCACTTTGTATAATAATTCTTGATCCTGGGGCACCTGGGTGGCTCAGTCCTTAAGCATCTGCCTTTTCCCTCTCGGAAAGCCTGCTTCTCCCTCTCCCACTCCCCCTGCTTGTGTTCCCTCTCTTGCTGTCTCTCTGTCAAATAAATAAATAAAATCTTTAAAAACAAACAAAAACAAAACCCCTGCAAAAATAAATAAATAATTTAAAAAGTTGGATTTTTTTTTAAAGTTTTTTCTTTAAGATTTATTTATTTATTTATTTTGAGAGAGTGAGAATGAAAGAGAGAGAGAGAGAGTACATGAGAGGGGAGAGGGTTAGAGGGAGAAGCAGGGTCCTCGCCGAGCAGGGAGACCGATGCGGGACTCGATCCTGGGACTCCAGGATCATGACCTGAGCCGAAGGCAGTTGCTTAACCAACTGAGCCACTCAGGCACCCAAAAGTTGGATATTTTTAAAAAATGAGTCTTGATCCTACTTTTTCAGTTAACATTTATCATAAGCGTTTTTTTCACATTCTTTTTTTTAAGATTTTATTTATTTATTAGAGAGTGAGCAAGAGAGAAACAGCATGAGAGGGAAGAAGGTCAGAGGGAGAAGCAGGCTCCCCGCTGAGCCGGGAGCCCGATGCGGGACTCGGTCCCAGGACACTGGGATCGTGACCCGAGCCGAAGGCAGTCGCTCAACCAACTGAGCCACCCAGGTGCCCTCACATCCTTTTTTTTTAATTAATGAATTTATTTATTTATTTTATGTAGTGTTCCATGATTCATTGTTTGCATATAACACCCAGTGCTCCATGCAATACGTGCCCTCCTTAATACTCATCATTGGGCTAACCCCTCCCCCCTCCCCTCTAAAACCCTCAGTTTGTTTCTCAGAGTCCATAGTCTCTCATGGTTCCTCCCCCCCTCCGATTCCCCCCCTTCATTAGCGCTCACCATAGCACATACCCTCCCCAATGTCTATCACCCAGCCACCCCATCCCTCCCACCCCCACCATTCCAGCAACCCTCAGTTTGTTTCCTGAGATTAAAAATTCCTCATATCAGGGCACCTGGGTGGCTCAGTCGGTTAAGCGGCTGCCTACAGCTCAGGTCATGATCCCAGGGTCCTGGGATCGAGCCCCACGTCAGGCTCCTTCCTGAGCGGGGAGCCTGCTTCTTTCTCTCCCTCTGCTTGCCACTCCACCTGCTTGTGCTCTCCTTCTCTCTATCAAATAAATACATAAAATCTTAAAAAGAGAGAGAATTCCTTATATCAGTGAGATCATATGATACTTGTCTTTCTCTTATTGACTTATTTCGCTTAGCATAACACCCTCTAGTTCCATCCACATTGTTGCAAATGGCAGGATTTCTTTTTTGATGGCTGCATAATATTCCATTTCTTTCACATTCTTTAACCTCTTGGCAAACATCATTTTGATGGCTGTGTAGCATTCTACTGTTAGGATGTCCTAGTATTCTCCTACCCATTGCTTTCTGAAGTTTCCTTATTTTCTATATTATAAGTGATGCTATGATTCCCAGAAATGGAATTAGTGAGTCAAATGATCTACACATTAACACAAGCTGCTTTTCTGAGAGATCAGTTTATTCATAGTGTATGGATATTCTAGTCTCTTCATATCCTTCCCAGCATTTGGTAAGATTGTTGAAAATCTTTGTTTATTCAGTATGATTCTGTTCATATTCTTCAAAAACGGGCAAAACCAATCATGGAGTTAAAAATCAGGACAGTGGTTACCTTTGGAGGGGAAGGGCTGTGAGGAACACCTCTGGGGTGCTGAGAACGTTCTACTTCTCTCTCAGCACTGGTTACAGAGTGTGTTCACTTTCAGAAAACTGTCAAGTTATACATTTATGATATATGTACTTTTCTGTATGTTATACTTCAATACAAATTTTACTGAGTACACTAAAAACATAAGCAACAACAACAAAAGAAAATAATTTGGATTTCATCAAGGTTTACAGCTTTTGTGCTTCAAAAGACACCCTTAAAAAAGTGAAAAGACAACCCACAGAATGGGAGAAAGTATTTGTAAATCATATATCTAATAAAAAACTTGTATCTAGAATATGTAAATAACTCTTTTTTAAAGTAGGTTTTTTAAAGATTTTTATTTATTTATTTGAAACAAAGAGAGTGAGAGAGCACCAGCACGGGGAGAGGCAGAGAGAGAAGGAGTGGGAGAAGCAGGCTCCCCACTGAGCAGGGAGGCTGACTCTGGGCTTGACTCTGGGCTTGATCCCAGGACCCTGGGATCATGACCTGAGCTGAAGGCAGACGCTTAACTGACTGAGCCACCCAGGTGCCCCTAGAATATATAAATAATTCTTAAAACTCAGTAATAAGGGGCACCTGGGTGGCTCAGTCGTTAAGTGTCTGCCTTCGGCTCAGGTCATGGTCCCAGGGTCCTGGGATCGAGCCCCGCATCGGGCTCCCTGCTCTGCGGGAGGCCTGCTTCTCCCTCTCCCACTCCCCCTGCTTGTGTTCCCTCTCTCGCTGTGTCTCTCTCTGTCAAATTAAAAAAAAAAAACAAAACTCAGTAACAAAAAGACAATTCAATGAAAAATGGGCAAAAGATACGAATAGATATTTCTCCAAAGAAGATGTACATATGGCTAGTAAGCACATGAAAAGATAGATGTTCCATATCATCAGTCATCAGGGAAATGCAAATCAGAACCATAATGAGATACCACTTAGCACACTCCAGGATGGCTATAATAAAAGAGACAGGCAATAACAAGTGTTGAGGTTATAGAGAAATTTGAGCTTTCATACATTGCTGGTGGGAATGCAAAATGGTGTGACCACTTTGGAAATCAGTCTGGCAGTTGCTCAAAAGGTTAAAAATAGACTTACCATAAGACCCAGCAATTCCACTCCTAGGTATGTGCTCAAGAAAAATTAAAATATGTGTTCACACAAATATGTGTACATAAATGTTCACAGCAATATTATTCATAGCAGCCAAAAAGTGAAAACAACCCAAATGCCCATCAACTGATGAACAGATAAATAAAATGTAGTATATCCATGCAACAGAATATTATTCAGCAATAAGAAGAAATGAAATACTTGGGGATCCTGGGTGGCTCAGTCGTTAAGCGTCTGCCTTCGGCTCAGGTCATGATCCCAGGGTCCTGGGATCGAGCCCCACATCGGGCTCCCTGCTCAGTGCGAAGCCTACTTCTCCCTCTCCCACTCCCCCTGCTTGTGTTCCCTCTCTTGCTGTGTCTCTCTCTGTCAAATAAATAAAATCTTTCTTAAAAAAAAGAAGAAGAAGAAATGAAATACTGGTACATGCTATAACATGGATGAATCTGAAAACATGTTAAATGATGGAAGCTATTCACAAAAGACTATACTATTGTATGATTCCATTTATATGACATGTTCAGAATAGGCAAATTCGTAAAGACATAAAGTAGATCAGTAGTTGCCTGCAGCTGGGCTAGTGGGTGGAAAATGTTGAGTGACTACTAATGGATATGGTGTTCTTTTTGGAGTGAAGAAAATGTTTTAAAATATTGTTGTGGTGTTGGTTGTACAACACTATGAATAGGGCGCCTGGGTGGCTCAGTTGGTTAAGCGACTGCCTTCAGCTCAGGTCATGATCCTGGAGTCCCAGGATCGAGTCCCACATCGGGCTCCCTGCTCAGCAGGGAGTCTGCTTCTCCCTCTGACCCTCTTCCTTCTCACGCTCTGTCTCATTCTCTCTCTCTCAAATAAATAAATAAAATCTTTAAAAAAAAAACAAAAAAGCACTATGAATATACTAAAAACCATTGAATTGTATACTTTAAATGGGTGAATTGTATGGTATGTAAAGTATGTCTCAATAAAGCTGTTTTATATATATATCTTTATATATAAATCTTTATATATCTTTATATATTCTTTATATATATATATATCTTTTTTCAAGATTTTATTTATTTGACAGAGAGAGACACAGTGAGAGGGGGAACACAAGCAGGGGGCATAGGAGAGGGAGAAGCAGGCTCCTAGCTAAGCAGAGAGCCCTATGCAGGGCTCGATCCCAGGACCCTGGGATCATGACCTGAGCCGAAGGCAGATGCTTAATGACTGAGCCACCCAGGCACCCCTATATATATCTTTATATATTTTTATATATATATATACATATATATACCTATATATATTTTACATATTCTTTATATATCTTTAATATATCAGGAAAAATATTAGTTTAATAGACCAAAAAGAGCCATATTATTTTAATATATATTAATTCTATTACTATATTTCTGTGTTTTAGCCTTCCTCCTCTGAAATTGTCCTTTACCTCTTTATCTATTGAGAAGCCCTTTTTGTAAACCTATTTTGTATTAGTTACACAAAAAGATTGTAACTCATCGTATTTGTGTAATATGTATAAATATGTGTAATTTGCATAATATTGTATAAATATATTTCCCAATGTATCTGCTTTTTTTGCATGGGGGAAGGGGAGCAGGAATCTAGTTTGGTTTTTAATTTTTTTAAGATTTTATTTATTTATTTATTTGTCAGAGAGAGGAAGAGAGAGCACAAGCAGGGGGAGCAGCAGGCAGAGGGAGAAGCAGGCTCCCTGCTGAGCAGGGAGCCCGATGCAGGACTCAATCCCAGGACCCTGAGTTCATGACCTGAGCCAAAGGCAGCCTTTTAACCCACTGAGCCACCCAGGTGTCCCTGGTTTTTTATTTCTACACAAACATACCAAAGTTGTAAATTTAGTTTGTATGTAGTCAAACTGATCACTCTTGAGGTACCTGGCTGGCTCAGTTGGTGGAGCATGCAACTCTTGGCCTCAAGGTCGTGAGTTCAAGCCCCACATTGGAGGTATAGTTTACTTAAAAAAAATTAAATTAATTTTTTTAAAGACTCTATTTGTCAGGGCACCTGGGTGGCTCAGTCAGTTAAGTGTCTGCCATCAGCTCAGGTCATGATCCTGGAGTCCCAGGATAGAGTCCCACAGCAGGCTCCCTGCTCAGTGGAGAGTTTGCTTCTCCCCCTGCCTCTGCTCCTTCCCCTGCTCATTCTCTCTCTCTGCCTCTCTCTCTCTCTCTCTCTCAAATAAATAAATAAATAAAATCTTAAAAGAAAACTTTATTTGTCAGAGAGAGACAGAGAGAGAGAGCACAAGCAGGGGGAGCGGCAGGCAGAGGGAGAAGCAGGCTCCCTACTGAGTGGGGAGCCTGACATGGGGCTCGATCCCAGGACCTGGGATCATGACCTGAGTTGAAGGCAGATGCTCAACCGACTGAGCCACCCAGGAGTCCCTAAAATAAAAAAAATTTTTTAATTGATCACTCTTGTCCATTTGTGCTTTTTTCTTTTTTATATTCAGGTGAAATTCACTCTTTTCCTTTCTGATTTCTTCTATGGCTTTTAAACTTGCAAGTTTATCCTCCCCACACACAGTCTTAGAAGGTTAATGAATACCATTTCATCTATTTTCTTCTGGTTTTATTTGCTTACATTTAATTCTTTAATCTTTAATTTTATGATAAGTTGGGATCTTTTTGTTTTGGTTTTCTAAGTTGCTAGCAGTACAGACTTCATTACCTCCTAACTATCCCCCTTCTCTAGTCCTATACATTATGCCAAGCTAATCTTATTAAAGAACAGATCTAACTAGGTCATGTCTCTATTCAAAAATTGCTGGTGGCTTCCCATTCCCAATAAAATTAACTCAAACTTTTCAGCCTGTCGTTCAAAATGCTCTACAATTTAGGAAGACTGTGGAGGGCAGTCTTGCTGATTCCTTCTCTCCCATTCCACAAAGTACACACCATTCCTTCTCTCCACACCCCAAAAGGCAACAGTGTGCCCTTTGCTGCTACAGACCCACTTACTTGCTCAGTTGCCTTCTCCCCAGACCCTCCTGCTTCAGTACTTTCCCTACAGCTTTCCCTCAACCTAGAGTGTCTGTAGGTCCTCACCAAAATCACCTTCCACAGCTCTCCCTCCCTTCAACAGTCACAACCGATTTCACCTTCAGCAAGAAGCCTTCCCAGATCTCTGGTCAAAACAAATTTCTCTATCGGTCTACAGCACTTGCCAGATTTGTAATGCTGCTCCCTGATGTAGGCTTTTTACTCATATTGTGGCCAGGTCTGACTTTCCCCTGCTCTGGGAGTTTCTGGAGGGCAGGGACCAGGTCTTAATCGTGACTTGCCTTATACCCGTTAGTGACAACTCATTATATTTAAAACTTGTTTTTTTTTTAAGATTTTATTTATTTATTTATTTGACAGAGAGAGACAGAGAAAGGGAACACAAGCAGGGGGAGTGGGAGGGGGAGAAGCAGGCTCCCCGCGGAGCAGGGAGCCCAATGCGGGGCTCGATCCTAGGACCCTGGGATCATGACCTGAGCCAAAGGCAGACGCTTAATGACTGAGCCACCCAGGCGCCCCAAGACTTTTTTTTTTTAATTTGAGAGAGAGAGTGAGCGAGAAAGAGAGCACAGGAGCAGGGGCAGAGGGAGAGGGAGAAGCCAACACCTCTGCTGAGCAGGAAACCCAAACAGGGCTCTATCCCAGGACCGCAGGATCGTTACCCAAACAGAAGGCAGATGCTTAACCAACTGAGCCACCCAGGCACCCCAACAACCCATTACATTTGGATGAAATTCAAAATCCTTGCTGACTCTATGACCTTGGACAAGTTGCTTGGCTTCTCCTGGCCCTTAGTTTTCCCCCTTAGTTTCTGGCTGTTAGCATTCTCCTTTTAGTGGGAGATAATAACAGCACCTAAACACAGAAGTGTGGTTAGCTTTTAATGAGATCATTGATATAAGGGATTTCTCACAACACCTGGGGCAGAATGGATGTTAACTGCTAACAACATCATCATCGTCATCAACACCACCGTATTGTCCCATCTGGTCTTAGCCTCTTTCTTGTGACTATTTCCCCTCGCTCCCTAGACTCAGATCCCACTGGTGTTCTATCCTTCCAAACTGCCAAGCATTTCCCGGCATCAGAACCTGTTTCCTCCACCTGAAATCCTATTTCCTATGCTCTTCACCTGGCGAAGTACTCCTCACCCTTCATGTCTTAACTGACAGAACTCGGAGAGGCCTTCCTTAACACACCGATTTAACCACCAAGGCGCCCCCGCCCCGCCACCGCCAAAATAAAGTTTTAAGAATACAGGTATCACCCGCTTTTCAAAAGTTCATGTTAAAAAAAAAAACCTTCACGTTAAACCACTTCACTTTTATGAAAGACCTCCATTAGTACCTATTTTCAATAACTGAGAAAAGTCTGAAGAAGATTTTCACTTTTGGGGCACCTGGGTGGCGCAATTAAGCATCTGACTCTTGGTTTCAGCTCAGGTCATGATCTCAGGATTGTGAGATCGAGCCCTACATCCGGCTCCATGCTCAGTGCAGAGTCTGCTCAGGACTCTCTCTCACTCAAATAACTAAATCAATCAATCAATCAATCTTTTTTAAAAAAGCTTGAATGGTTATTTTTTGAGTCTGGGAATGCTCAAAAAATTTTTCCATATAAATTATTGGTAATTGCTTCTTTACACCATTTTGTTACAGGTTTCATGGGAATGTTCTACTTTCAGATAGTGGGGAAAATCTGTACATATAGCAAAGATAAATATATAAAAAGGAAAAAAGAACGATGGAATGGTGGGAGAGGAGTGGGATGGGAACGGATCACAGATTTGTTATTTCCAAGGTCCTTGTTTTTATGTTAATGAGTTATTATAACAGTATTATAAATAAATAAATGTGTCCTGTGCATGGAACAATGAAAAGAACGTGTCATGAACCAAAGTTATGATTAATCTAATTCTGTGCACCTGACATCTTTAAAGGAAAAGGAGAGAAATTACGCTTACCTTCTCCAGACAGACTTACTTATTTGGGAGTGATGGTGAAAAGATTCTTCTCCCCCAACCCTCTCTAGGATTTTTCTCCAGGGACTGTCTCTAGTTTCTCCTCCTGCAGAGGTGACCTGGTGGGGCAGCAAGGAGGGGAGTAATCCGGGGTTTGGCTACTTCAGGAAAAGGGTCCCGGAATTGGTGGGAAAATGGACCCTTCCCAAGGCTGGAATAGGAACCTGGAGATGTGGGTCACCATTCCTATCCAGCTTCCCCCACTCTCCAGGCTAAGAAGGGCAGGTGTGTAGTCTCCCACCCATTTCCTGTTGCGATTGGTCAAAGACCTCAGGGTGGGGGTGGGTGAGGAGGAGCCTCAGAGGTGGGTCCTGAGAGGTGGGACTGTGGCCACATGGTAGACAGTTGTAAGCATTCTGGATACTGGGGAACTGGGACCAGTAGGGGTCAAACCCAGCATCTTTGAAGTTCAGCTTAGAACTGGACTGCTGACTCAAAACATTTTATATACTCCCTTCCTTTCAGCCTGGCCCAGAACACTCCTGGGCCATTCTCAGCACTTCTTGCTCCTCCTTTGCTTGCCTTCCCTGCCCATCCTCCTTCACCCAGACTGTAGCTCCAATCCTGTACCCTCACCTCAACTTCTACCAATCCCCAAGATAAGGCCCTACTTTGTGAAATAAGGGTTAGGGGAAAGCCCTGGGGGAGCAGTTTAGAACTTTTCACCTTTCGGTAAGGGACTTGAGGTCAGATTGAATTGGGTTGGTCTGGCTGGGCTGGAATCTTACCTTTGGGGAAGGGGCTAGAGGTCAGGCTGGATTAGGCTAAGAGTATAAAAGAGGTGCTGGAATCGGGCTCCCTGCTCAGCAGGGAGCCTGCTTCTCCCTCTTCCCACTCCCCCCCCGCTTGTGTTCCCTCTCTTGCTGTGTCTTTCTCTGTCAAAATAAATAAATAAAATCTTTAAAAAAAATAAAAATAAAAAGAGGTGCTGGAGGTTGTGCTGGAATTCCTAAGAAATGGGCTGGAGGTCAGGCTGGATTGAGCTAGAATAGAAACAGGGAAGGAGCTTGGCTCAGGCTGATCTCGGGGTCTGGGGGTTGAGGGCCTGTGTCTTTGCACTGGGGCTGGCTGGGGTACACAGTTGGGCTGAATCAAACTTTTCAGCATCATGCTGGGGCCTGGGGCTGGGCCTTGAAGGGACTTTCCCTCCCCCCCCCCACCCTAGCAATTCCTCCAGACTAAGGGCCTTCCCCAGAGGGGCTGCTGTGGCAAACAGGGAGGAGTCAGATCTAGGGCTCCAGAGGAAGTCGCTGGCCACTATGCTTCCTGAGTTCAAAAAGTGGGTTCCCCTGTCTCTCTGGCTCACTGCCTTCCCCCAAGAAGGGCAGAGTCCAGGCCTGGCAATCTACCTCTTCCCATGACCACTGCCTCTTCCAAAACACACACTCACACACAGAGGATATGAACCTGCAACTTTGTCACACAATCGCTGGTGCAGCAGCCCCATAACACAATACTGCCAAGCCATGCATTCAACAACATACCCTCATTTCCGTACTTGTAGCCTCCCATTCACACCCAGCAGTCATGCCTGCTCTGCTTTGTTCAGTACTGCATCTCTAGCACCTAGAGTTAGGCCTGGCACCTAGAAAGGGCTCAATGAACAAATAAATCCAAGACACATCCCATAATCCAATGCACAGAAAAGCCTACATACATATTCACACATGCAACGTGCCCTTACATACCCCTATCCAAGCCCTCTCCCAGCCCGACAGTCACATACACATATACACACTGGCAGACAGGCAGGAAAGCCAGATGTACAAACACCTAGTTCCAAATGCGGACACACTGCAGATCAATGTTACCTAGCACTCCCAGGGTGAGTTGGTGGTAGCAGCTGGCTGGTAAATGTCCATCAGGTCAGGCCTGCAGCAGAATGAAGTGGGCATGTGCACCAATGCAGGGGTTGGGGTCCTGAGGCAATGGGCAGTGAGGAGCTGGGCTGGAGGAAGACGGGCCAAGATAACTATATGGATTGGAGAGGGGGTGGGAAGGGCCATGCAGTCCTTTCCTCTGGTTTCTTCCTGCCAGCTGGGGAGGTGAGAGTAGAGGTACAGGTCTATGAGGCTACTTCAAATCCAAAGACTTTAGTGGGGGAATAGTCTGAGAGGCCAGGTTCCCCCTTTTGGGATGAAAATAGTCTGGGCAGAGGAATTGTAGGTGCTAAGATCCCATCCCCAACCTAGAGCAGGGTCTCCCTATCTTGCCAATCTTCTTTAATGGTGGGAGAGAAGAGAGAAGGGGACTTGGGAGGAGTCACCACCTGGAAAGGAGTTTAAAAAGCACGCTATTCTTCTACCTAAGGAGCTTCAGGCTGCCCCTAGCAATTGCACTCAGGCATCTTCCTCCATGTCCCCACCCAAAGTCAGCAAGCGGACAAACAATCCAGCTACTCTCTTACTTCCCCACCCAGGACCTAACACCAGGGGATGCTAGCTCAGAGAGCTCAGCTGGGCTGGTAGGCTGGAGGCTGGGTAGGGGCAGGAACCTCACTGACAAAAACAGGACCAAGTCTCCCAGTCATTCTAACCACTCAAAGCTCCTCCAACCCAAGCCTAGGCAAGGACCCCTCCCCCTCCCCCAACAGTCTGATCCAGGGCCTTCCATCCCAGGAAACCTGCCTCAGGAAGGCCATCTGTCTGGCAGCCCCATGGCAGTTGGGGGTGAGGAACAATTGTCCCGGGGGAGGAAGTCAACTTTTGAGGGAGAGAGGGCCAGTCTGGGACAGGAGGAGCAATGGCAGAAGAGTGAGGGGAAAAGATGAGACTGAAGGGGGATCCACAAACATATTCCTACCTCCTTCCTAATAACTTGTTTTAGGGACTATAGGAAGGAGGGAGGGAAAGACTGCTTGGGACTGAGTTGTTTTTAGGCATCAATGACCAACCAAGACAACACTCTCAAACCAAAAAGTCTCTTTATTGATCAGTACCATACATGACTCAAATGGCCCAAAAAAAAAAAAAAAAAAAAAAAAAAGGCATTACATTTGGGGTGGGATATCCATCTTCCCCACCCCTTCCCTCAGCTCGACACAATACCCTCCCAACAGTGGCAGCTGGAGTGAAGGAAACTGGGTGTGGGGGACCCCAGAATCCAGAAGGAAGAGTAGGGGAGAGAGGTGGTGCTAACACTTCTGGAACTGGCCACAGGAAAAGGCAGAGAAGCCATAGAGCTGGGCCCAGACCCATGGGACCCTACTCCTGGCCTCACCCTGGGCCCAGAGCCTCCGAGTGTCCAAGTGTGAAACAGAGCTGAGGATCCTGGCTGCTTCCCCCCTCCTTTCTATGGGGAAGGGGATGGAAGGGACATTGGAGATGAAGACTCTTTACTTCAGCTGGGGAACAGAGGTCTATTGCTCCCACGTGGGCTTAGAGCTGGGACATCCTCCATGGCTCCTTCCCCTCTTTGGAGGACAGGGGAGGACTAGGTACACAGTCTGAGAAGTTGGGGGGAAGAGTACTGGAGAGACTGGATGAGCCCCTCCCCCTCCTCCCATGCCAGCTCAGCTGAGACAAAACGAAACACAGTGACCAACAAGGCGCTCCCTTCCTGCCACACTTCCTAAGGGAGGGAGCCTCCCGTCCCCCCATCCAAGATAGCTGCTCTAGTGGAGGACTTGTAAAGAATATACACGCCATGGGGGACGGGGCTGGGGGTGGGGTAGTGGGGGTCACAAGCACCAGGACAGCAGGCCAGAGTCCTGGAGGATGGGGAAACGGACAACAGCAGGGGCTTGTCACAAAGATGAGGCCATCAATGGCCCCCTACCCCAAGGCATGCCTTCCCCAGCTCCAGTCACCCCAGAGGAAAGGGGAAGAGAGATGATAAAGAATCTCCTTGGTCTGAAGCTCTCAAACTGTATAAAATGGTAATACGTACCCCCCTACCCCACACTCACCTCCACACCTGGGCCCTAAGCCCCACATTTGCCAGTAGGGAGGTAGCTGGACTTTTTAATAAGGGGAAGAGGGGGTACATGAGTGATTTTTTTTTTAAACTTACATTTTTAATAATATTATTTTTTAAAAAACGTGGGAGCTGGGATAGGTGGCTGCAGGGAGGAGCCAGAGCTTTACCCCTCTACTACCAGCCACCTAGGAGAAGGTTTAGGAAAGGGGCACTCAACCAAGCCCCATAACTTTAAGTCCCTAGGGGCTGTGGGATAGCCCACCCCAGGCTTGAAGGGGCTGGAATCAGGAGGATGCGGAACCCAGAACCCAGGGTGAAGATGGAGGCGAATGCCCTGGGGGTGGTCAGGACATCTCTGAGAGGCCCAGGGTCCACGCAGGCATCCACATGAGCACCCCCTTCCCCCCAAAAGGCTCTGCAGAGGCCAGGCCCAGCCCAGGGCCACTGGGGGGCAAATCTTGGCACCTGCCCCCGGTGAGTCCAGTTCCTCCCTGAAGTGGGTGGATGGAGGCTACCCATTGTAGATGCGCAGTCTCTTCATTCCGTCTTCTGCTCCCTGGGGCTGCGAGGGGTGGGGCAGGCAGGCAGAGCACTGGGTGGCCGTGGCAAGGCCTTTACTGGGAGGCCTGTGACGTGGGGTTCTCCGATTTGCTTTCTTGGCTGGATGGAGGCTTGCTGTTCCAGGGGCTGTTGGCGCCCAGGGCGGGGGAGTTGTTAAAGCTGTCCTCGTCGTCAATGCCGTTGGCCGCGTCAAACTGGGTGTTCTCCAGCCGGGTGATGAGCCTCTCGTCCTCGTCCCCGAACTCCCCGCCCATCAGGGTGGGCTCCCCCACCACCATCACATCCTGAGAGTGGCGGAGGTCCCCAAACATAATCGGGGCAGGGGCTCGCCCGGCCCAGGGCAGCAGACAGCCCCAGTACCCACCCCAGACACTCAACGCCCCCAACCCCTTCTCCCCCGAACTGAGAACCCCAACTCCTCTGACACCCTCAGTCCCTGGAATCCTTCCTACTGAAGGACTGCAGAGCATCAGACACTAGATTCTAGGAGAAGTCAGTCTACTCCCCTCGCTCCCTAGTTCATATCCCCCAAACTTCAGGGGGCTCCTAAACTTCCTGTTTAGGAGGCGGAGAAAAAAAACCACCGAATGGGGAAAGCGTGTGCGTGTGCATTATGTGCGTATTCTAGATTCGCACACGTTCAAATTCACGTGTCCCTCTGTCAGTGTGTGTGTATCCGATGGTGGGTGGGCCTCTAAGCTATCTCTCCTGAACATCCGCGTTATCACGGCTGTCCCTGTCCCTTCATGTCCTATGTTCTGTCTGAGTCTGTGATCACAACCATGGCACGTGACTGACAAAGACTCTCATCAGTGACAGGAGCCAGCCCACGCTGGCAGAGCACACCAGGAAAAACTCTCTTTGCTTCTATGCCTGCTAGTGAGCTCAGGCTGGGACAGGGTCAAGGGTTAGGGGTCAGCAGTAGGGCAGCCCAGAAGAGAGAAGAAAGCCGAGATGCTTACAGGTACCTGGCTGGAGAGGGCGAAGGTGCTGGCTGGGCTTTTCTTCTTGCTGTTGCTGTTGTTGGCGTTGCCACCCCCCGAGCTCATGGTGCTGCCCCCTGACATCTTTCGTTTCCGCCGCTTGCTGGGCTGCTGCCGCGCGGGCTCCGCTATACCAGGGAAAGGAGATTCAGGAGGGGCAAGACCTCGGGTCCCTTGTGCCCCATTCTGGCCCCTAGAGAGCCTGAGCCTACCCCGACCCCAATCTCACGGACCCAAGAGCAAGGAAAGGGCTTCATGAGGAGAGAGAACCAGCGCTGGGGAGCATCACCACACCCCGGTAAGAGCAGGGGCAGGTGGAAGGCACTCACCGGGGGGTGCTACCATGCGCTGCCACTTCTGGAAAAGGCAGGTCTTGAGGCAGTCACGGGGGCTGAGGCTGTAGGTCTTGTGACGGGACATGAGCTCCTGCATGGGCTCGAGTATCACACAGAGCTGAGGGGAGACCAGGAGGTGGCTTGTCAGCGGGGAGCTGACACCAAATGGGATGGGGGCAGAAACCGGATGGTCAAGGACTCACTCGGAGGTAGTTGAGAGTGGAATTGGACAGCCCACACCGGGTGATATTTTTGGAGAGCTGATCCAACATCTGGGGGTCTTGGGCCTAGGTGAAGAGAAAGAACAGAACACTAGCACCTGGGTTGCATCTGCTCACCTGACCTATCACCTGAGCCTCATGACATTCCTGAGAGAGAAGAGGGGCTCTTATGAAACCCATTTTTCAGACAGAGATACTCCAACTCTCTGTCTGAGGTCACGGTCAAGAAATGGCAGACCTTGTGCCATCCACCCTTCCCAGTGCCTGCCCTCAACCCCTGCAGCTTGGGTCCTGCCCACAACTCACATGCATGGCAAGGATGCTGCGGGGGATGAGCTCTCGGTGCTGCCGGATGCTGAAGTGCCACGTCTTTATCCGCATCATGTCGTCAAACATGAACTCTAGGTACAACCGGCCCTCCACACACACCTGGAGACAAGCTTGTCACATCTCAGCCCCCTCCCCACGTACTTGAAAGTATACCTGTTCTCCTGTTTGCTCACAACTCTCCCACTGAATACACTTCTGCCATCTGCCCATAAATCTGGGTGCATAACTAACAAAGACCATTCCCTCATACACCTGTCACAAGCCTGGCCCTTACACACACACACACACACACACAGTAGAAATGTTGAACAGACCCTTGTCCTCTTCCCAAGTAGCTAGTGATACACTCATCTGCTACAAACTCTTTCACTGGTATACCCCTGCAGCCCAGAAAACCGTCATGTACAAACTCAGTAAATGTTTGATGGATGCTGCAGCATGCCTGCCCTCCCTTCTCGTCTTGCCACTTCCTGTTTTGCCTCCCTGGGGAACAGCTGAGTATTTTGGGAGAAAGGAGGGGAATCAAACCCAGGTGCTTCAGTGTTCCACATCCAGCTGGGCTGCTGACCTGGGTGAACATGGGTTTGCCGTGCTGGGTCACCATGCTGCCTTGGTCACAGTCGAGGGACACAAAGTTGCTGTGGAATGCCTCCTTGGGATGCTTAAGCACATAGTACAGCTCCGTAGCACCCCCTTCAAAGATGCTGCGGAAGTAGCGTGGGATCAAGGTCCGGCCAATGGCTGTAGAGATGGGACAAACTCAATAGAACAGAAGGACCTCCAAAGGGGTCAGGCAGATGCCATCATTGCCAAAACAGATCCCCAGAGACAAATACCTACTCCCAGTCCTTAGATGGACACAGAAGGTATTACTCTCACAGCAGAACCAGCAGGACCCCCAGAGGCCACTCACTATATCTCTTTGGTCCATCCTCCAGGCAGAAAGTGATGGTTAACATGGCATCATCCTCAAAGAACTCAGTTGTGAAAGCATCCCACCAGAGATTGTCACACTCCTAAGGAGCACAGGGCGGGATGTTTGTGTGTGTGTGTGTGTGTGTGTGTGTATGTGTCAGAAGACACCCCACAGGGGTTCCCAGGTGGTCCTCCCCCTCCCAGCCCTTTTCCCCTGGCCATACCTCTGTCCAGTTTTGAAGCCGCTTGTTAAGCTCAAATATTCTGTAGTCAGTTTGGTTGCCATATGGTGTGTGCCTCCTGGGGGAAGTGAAGAAGGGAGGTCAGTAGGAAAAGAGCCTTCCCACCCCCCCACTTCTGCCTTCACCCATATAATGGAAAGCACCTTCTTCCTCACTGGACTCCACTTACCCAATCCCAGGCTCCAGGTATGTAGGCGGGTACATGGGAGTTGGGCTGTGTAAGGGAAGAGGCTATGAGAATGGGGGTGGAAGACAGGAATTATTAGGGAGTGTCACTCCCTCCCCCTTTTCAGGCAGGATCCCATCTGAAGAAGTGATGGGAAGTGGGTAAGACTCACCCCACATCCCGATCTAGCATGGTGCCGGGATGGAAGGGAGGGAAGGCGTTGCCGTTCGGGGGCTCCTTCGGTGAGTACAGCTTGAATGACTTTGAGGAACAACCTAGAAGGCAAAGGAAGAAGGGGTCCCCTGAGTCCCAAGGATCTTCCCTGGAAGTCTCCTAGACTGTGTGGAAAGGGACTGGTCTTCCAGAGCCCCCAGAGTGGGTGGACTAGAGGAGGGGGATGACCCTAAGGAACACCTACCTACCTCTGCTTCTAAATCAAGCTTCAATTTTGTTTTACCATGAAACTAGAAGTACTCAGCCCTAATACCCAAGACCCCATTTCTTCATGTGGCTGAACCCTGGATAAGAGAACTGAAGCTCGGAAATGTCAATACCATAGAATAAATGAATATCCAAACACTAGAATCTAATTTTGATAAATCCCCCTTCTACCTGTATCATATTGTTCAATCACAACCACCTTGTGAGGTAGCAGGGTCAACTATAAAATCCCCATTTTACAGATGAGGCAACGGAAAGCTCAAGGGGACTTGCCAAGATGATAGAGCTAGTAACTGGCAGAGCTAGGACTTGAGCCTAGATCTGATTCCCACATCCTGTAGTATTTCCACCCCTCTATTGCCCTCTGGAGACCAAGCTGGAGGAGGGGAAACGGGGGGGGGGGGGCGGTTGCCAACTCCCTGCCCTTCCTCCACCCCCAGGGTCTCAGGAGGACAGGGGATAGAAAGATAAAGGGGAGTGGGTGCCTGCTGGGTGCCTCCCACCAGATAACCAGTTGGACTTTCTGCCTCCCCCACCAACGGCCTCTCCCTTATCAGCCCAGCCCCCTCCCCCACACCCACCATGGGTCTAGTATTGTCTCCAAACCAGAAACCCAAAGCCTCAACCTCCTTTCATTTCTGAGACTTGCAGTGGGGAAGGGAGATAGACAGGCTTCCAGTGGATTCCACTCTATTTACAAACCTAGGCCTGGGAAGGAACCTAGGTTCCAGGGGGCTCAGTCTAGGACAGAGGTCTCTGCTTATGTGTCTCTGTGCATGGGCACACATGTCCCCTATCCACCTTAATGGGCAGCACACTGTCCCTGGTGTACTGTTTCTTGGAAGTATTACATTCATAGTTGGGTATGAACCAGGCACCCCTGCAATCCTATCTTCCCCCACCCAACCAGATAGGAGGGGAAACTGAGGCACAGCAACAAAGGTCCTAGCCCCACTCACAGGTGCTTCCAGGCATCCCCAAAACTTGATTGCATTTGGAAGGGTGACCATATTGGCTGTATCTAAGCCCCCTCCCCAAATTAGATACAAAATCTATCTTGTTCCTCAGGGAGAAGAGACAAAAGAAGACCCTGTGCCAACATGCATCATTTAATTATGTCTCCAGGGCCCCCTCCTCACAATATGGGCAAAGGAGCGTCCCAGAGGGGCCTACACTACACAGTTCCTGAGGGTGCCAAGACTCAGAGCCTGTGTGTGCCTGTACACACGTGTGCCTCATCCTGCCTAGCAGGCTTCCACCCTCAGCTCGCCCTGACTTGCCTAGCAAGAGCTGGAACCCAGCAGCCCCAGGCAGGATCAAGGTGCCTGCAACAGGCCCTTGCTCCATGCACGATCTCTCACAGGCCACATCCACATGCCCCCAGCACAGCACAGAGCCTTCACATGCCAGTCTGGACTGAATGAGGAGCCTGTATCCTTAGGAAAGAGACAGTCTCCCCACTCCGTAGACAGGTAGACTAAGGCCACGTAGGAGGCCCCAGCTCCCAGAGCCTACCAAAGGCCAGGTCTGGCCAATGAACCCAAGAGTCTAGATTATGAGACCTCCCCTGCCCCCTAATTAGGCCATCCTTTCCCCAAAAGCATCACCGCCCCTGCCCCACAGTTTCAGGGTTACTTGGAGAAATGTGTCAGCTCAAGACCCTCAGGAGAAGAGAGGCAGCACACTTGGATCCTAATTTTGAAAAAAGTTTCAGAGCTTCAATTTCTCTCACCAGAGACCTGGCAGACATTGTCTGGGGCTGGGTACCAGTTCTGAAGAGCTGAAGCTCAAAGCTCTAAGGCCTCTATTTACACCTCCAGTGAATGGACACAAACACTCAGCATCTCTTTGGAGCCATAGCAACTCCCAGTAGCCCCAGCACAAGGGCTTGGGAGTGAGAAGGGGAGGGAACATCACCCAGACCATCTGTCCCTGTTGCTGCCTGTCCCCAGCAGCAGGGGTAGAGGGAGCAAAGTGGGGGTGGGGGTGAAGGGGATGTGTCATCAGCCTTGGAGTCAGACATAGCCCCCACCAACACACACAACCTCTAGCAATCTGGGAGCCCTTAGGAGGAGGAAGAAGAGAGGAAGAGCCCAGCACTAGTAAAGTTTTCTCAGGATGGGAGCTGCATCCTGGGGCTGAGGGGGGAACCTCCAGCTGGGCATTTCCATGGTAACCAGCCTGACCTGAGGGCAGGGCCCCTCCCTTTGGGGGCTGACACAGGTCAGCAGGCCTGAGAGCCCTGGCCTCTCTGAGCTGGGGCACCTCTCCCCCAGCTAGCATACCAGGCCAGGGCCAGATCCAGGATCTTCCACCCACCCCCAAAAGGCTTGCAGGGTGCCCAGACTTACCTGGGAGAACTGAGGGGGCCAGGAGAGGTGCGGGGAGCGGCTGGAAGCCCAGAGGGGCCTTGGCAGGGGTGAGGACTGAGGGGGCCAACTTCAGCCGCTCATGTCCCGAGTGGGACAGGCAGGCCTGGCTGGGAGCTCCACTCCGCGGGCCGCACAAAGACTCGCACGCACAGCCTCGGCCAGCCCCGCGGCGGCCACAGCCCCGGGGGAAAGTTACAATGGCCACTGGGCCAGGGGCTGGGGGCCAGGGGGCCGGCCTGGGGGGCGGGGGGCCGCGGGGAGTCCGGAGCCTTCTTTGTTTGCAAGGTTTCCCTCAACAATGGCTGCTCCGCTCTTTCCTCTCCTCCTCCTCCTCCTCCTCGGCTCTCCCCGCCGCCGCCTCTCGCTGCCTCTGCCTCCAAGCAGCCCGCCCGCCCTCCCCAGGCCAGTAGGCCCCTCCGCGGGGGCACCAGGAGAGGCAGGGCCCGGCACTCACACTCACTCACACTTGCACACGCACAGACACACGCAGCGCCCGCCGGCTCCCTTCCTTTTCTCCCTCTCTATCCCTCCCTCCGCTCGCTCTCCGATCTCCGAGCCTCTCTCAGAATGAGGCCCCAGGGCGGGCGGAGGGTGGAGCTGCCCCCACCGGCCCCGCCCCCTCCGTGCGAGGAAAGAGGAAGAGGGAGAGAGGGAGGAGGGAGGGAGAGACGGAGGCAGGCAGGGAGGACTGCTGAGAAAAACAAAAGAGAGACAGAGACCGAGAGAGGCGAGAGGGAGAGATGGAGACAGATCAGATTGGACCTGGAGAGACCTGGATGGAGGGGAGGTGTGTGGGGCCAGGAATTGAAATGCCCCCAGCCCCCAGCCTGATGCTCAGGGGTGAGCAGGCCAGCAGGAGCCACTGGCAGGGATGGAGAAGGGTGCTCTCCTCTCTGGAGACTCCCAGCATCTTCAAACTGCCTCCCTAACATCCCCCAAATCTCTCTTCCTCTCCACTGTGATCTCTCAGGTTGGAAAGCTGGCCGGAGCTGCCACCCTGGGCTTCGGCCCCTGGTGAAATCCCAGAGCAGCTGGGGGGAGCCTCCAGGGGGTTATTTTTGACAGAGACACACTCTGCTTCTGCAGGTAAACAGTGATTGGAGGGAGAGGGACACTCCAGTCTCCCTGTCCCCAACCCAGCTAAGTTCCTAACTCCCTTCCCTAACCCCCACCACCAGAGTCTCGTGGGTGCAAGGGAAAGAGGCCCTGTCACAGCTAGGGAAGGCCAATCTGCCCATCCAAGGGCCCCAGAAAGGACCTAGTCTGCTCCCCCACCCCAGGGAAAAAGTGGTATATGGTTACTGAAGTAGGGTCTGCTCTCCAAGGCAAGGGGGAAATCCCAAGAGAGTAGGTGTTTCTAAAACTTGGGTAGTGGGCCGCCTGGGTGGCTCAGCCGTTAAGCATCTGCCTTCGGCTCAGCATCTGCCTTCGGCTCAGGTCATGATCCCAGGCTCAGGTCACGATCCCAGCATCCTGGGATCGAGCCCCGCATCGGGTTCCCTGCTCCACAGGAAGCCTGCTTCTCCCTCTCCCATTCCCCCTGCTTGTGTTCCCTCTCTCACTGTGTCTCTGTCAAATAAAAAATTAAATCTTAAATAAATAAATACATACATACATACAAACAAACAAACGGGTGGTGGTCCAGGCCCTACTACCTGGACAGATAGGAAAAAGGAAACATACGCGCGCGCGCAGGGGTAGCCATACAAACCTCCGACTGCTTTGCAATTTGAGTCTCTGCTCCTTATTCCCTGCCCTGCCCCCACAACCACATTCACACAGCCCCACAGCAAGATTTCTCATGACGAACACACTGGTTGACTGTGCAATAATACTGCACCTGGCTCCGTGAACATCCTCCACACATAAATAACACATCTTACTTTCACATAAATCAGAACCTGATACACATTTCAAGCTGCCACATACCTCAAATGCTAAATAAACCCAAACCCAGGACACACACACACATACACACACACACACAGTCTATGACAGCTCTGACTTCTGTACACACTGGGACCTGTGACACATGCCCTTTGACCCCAATACACACACCCAAACTGCATTATAGCCCCAGAACCTGTGACAGGCTATTACATACACATCCTGACCTTTTGTTACCAGGGACTTACTCCATAAACCACCTTCCTGAAACCTGCATACCATTCTCCTTCATGGTCTGACCATATGATATGCTCCAGCTTTCACAAATATATTGAAATCTGTGACATTCAGCCAGACCCTGCAACATACTGCCTACCACGAGGAATTGAAATATTCCACTGACTCCCAAATTAGCAGCCCAACTCTGAGATGGTCACACTTCTCCCCTACTGACAGGACAATTCCTGTCATTTGTTTCTGCTTTTAAACCTTCCAAAGTGCGGGCACCTGGGTGGCTCAGTCGTTAAGCGTCTGCCTTCAGCTCAGGTCATGATCCCAGGGTCCTGGGATCGAGTCCCGCATCAGGCTCCCTGCTCCGCGGGAAGCCTGCTTCTCCCTCTCCCACTCCCCCTGCTTGTGTTCCTGCTCTCGCTATCTCTCTCTCTGTCAAATAAATAAATAAAATCTTTAAAAAAAAAAAAAACTTTCCAAAGTGCATTTATAGGCAGTACCTCAAGAGATCCTTACTGACTACAGGGCCAAATATGATGCTAATTTAAACAGATTACAGTGAGACAGGAAGGCCTGAACTGGAACCCTGGACTTCTAATCCCACTCATACAAACCCAGCCCTGGGGCACTGCAGCCATTTCTATTCCCTTCCCGCTCCAAGGAATGGCCACTCCAGGCCCCAAATGACTGTCAACATGAGGAAGAGGGATGGGTGTGTGCTCTGGCTTCTGCCCCCAGTTTAGAGCTCAGAACCCGCACCCAGTTTGTCTCCTCAAATTTTGGAAAGAAAGGCTCCTAAATACCGAGATGTATCAGGACTCTGGCCCATCACTCAAAAAGGGGTCCTGCTCCTGGTTCCCGTCCTCTAGCAAGTCTGCTCCTCTCTCGGTTCTGACTTAATTCCCCCACTCGCACAGAAGCAGAAGAGGTTCAGCTAAAGAAAGCAAGTCGGAGTTAGAAGGCCCTAAAATTGCTGGTGCGGAGAGCGGGGCAGTGGGGAGAAAGCAGGGAGCAGCAAATGACAAAGGTGATGAAGGAGAGAAGAGGAAAAGTACCCGTCCTGGAGGTGCAACTCTGAAGGGCAGCAGCCTGTCCCAACCCACAGGATAAGGTACCAGCACTGCCCCCTGCCCGGGCCCCTGGGGCTCCCTGACCCAGGCCTCCAGTGTGCCTGCCCCCCTTCCTTTGTCTGTGCCCGGCCTCCCGTTGGCCTGGCGCTCTGCCATCCTCCTCTCCTGGCTCCCAGCCGCCACCACTGCTGCCTCCTCCCCTCCCCCTACTCCTCCCTGCCTTAACCCTTCTGAGCCACATGCTGCCCCAGACAGGCCCTGGCTCCCTCAGCAACCTGCCCTGTGCCGGTGATGCCCCTTAGCAGAGGTTCTCCCTGCTCCTGACCAAAGCTTCAGAAGCTACTACCTACCCCAGAAGCACTATGGGAGCTGGGGGGGAGGGGGAGGGGCGTGTGTGTGTGTGTGTGTGTGTGTGTGTGTGTGTGTGTGTGTGTCTATCTTGTGTTTCCTTCCGCGTTTGCGTGTGTGTGGGTCTGCGTGTGCTCTGGCTTCCCTCAGTCACATGTGTGGGGCATGTGCTGTCTCTGCTGGGCTGGGGGAGGAGGAGCCGGGAGACAGCAGAGCACAAAGGAGAGACTCAGACAGGCAGGCAGGCAGCAGGCAGGCGGCCTGCCAGGGCGCCTCGGCCCCCACCCCAGGCCTGCTCAAGTGGGGGGGGGGGGTCTTTGGGCCTGGACTGTACAAGCTGCCATGATGCCCTTGTATTCAACCATGTGCTCCCACCCATCCATACAAGCCTGGTCCCCTCCCTTACTCCAACTCCTAACATTCCCCAGCCCCTGGCCACTCTCAGGCCCTTCCCCATTTGGTTCTCCTTGAAGTCTAACCTCCACCCACTCTCTGTGGCATCAATCCATGACTTCTTCACATTCAAGGAAAAAAAACTCCCCACTCTTGGCCATCTTTTGCCCCCCTTTCCTCCAGCCAGGCCACCCAGACACACAAAAGGAACATGTCTTTTGGGGCACTGACTGAAGCTGTCCCCCCTCACACACCCCTGTGCATGGGTCCTCTTCCTGTCCCCATGCTGCTCCCAGGGAAACTGAGGGGGAGTCTTTATCCTTTCTCCTACTGGACCCAGCACCCCGCCTCAACTTTAGGACCAACCTCTCATCTACCTCCAGCCTGACAACCCTTCCATACCTACCTCCTACCCACTATTTGTAGTAACTAACAATTAAAATTTAAGACTCAGCCCTCTAGCTTGTTCAGAGCCTTAGTTTCTGCTAAGTTCATGCGTGGTGATGGAGGATGAAGGCCATGGGGAGGACTCACAATTTGGATGGATCTGAATGGGTACCCAGCATAGGGCAACTATAAAGAAAATACACATATAAACACGCACACCAAGCTGGTAGGAGGAGGAATGATGGGGCCAGGCAGGATTCCAGCTTGGCGAGCTCTTCCCTCTCCTCCTCTCCCCCACCCTCTGCAGCAGGAGCCGGGGTTCCCACACCCGGATATTCCAGGATCCTCAGGCTTTCTCTACTAGTCCTCCCTCCCTTAAGGGCCCCATGCCCCTTTAACATCAGCCTCACCAGGCACTTTAAATGTGTGCCCAGCCCAGCCTGGCCTGTCACATGATTTTCAAGGAAGCTTCCGCACTGGCAGCTCCCCTTGGGGATTGTGTGTATATGTTTGTGTGTGTTGTTTGCGTGTACTGGGGGTTCAGTTGTGAAGTATGGGGCTCCCAAGAGAACGGGGCATGTGCAGAAGCAAAGGATCCAAACCAAACTAGATTCTGGGACACCTGACTTTCAGAAGAAAGCTAACTCCAGCCTGGGACAAGAGGAGGTCCTGCACATAATTCAAGAACCCAGAATCCTGAGAATGAGGAAAGACAGTGTTCTGAGGCCCTCTGAAGACTAAGTCTCCAGTCACATAGCCTCTCTCTTTTCTCCTGGCAGTGAGGTAGAGCCCTCCCCCTCTCCAGGAAAGAACTCAGACCCAGGCTTTCACTAGCAAGAGCTGATAAGTGTTTTGGGGAGACAGGGATCTGGGCCTGAGTCCTCTCCCAAGTTCTCACTTTGGGGTCTAGTATTGCTCCCCTGAACTCGACTCCCACAAATCACTCTATTTCCTAACTTGCTTGGAGCTGCCACATTCCCCCTCCCACCAGGGTGGAGATGCCAGACCCCGAGGGCCCAATTATCTGCCCCCCTTCCCCAGAGTACCTCCTGTCCCTCAGGAGGGCTAACCTTCCCTGGCAACAGGCAGGAAAATTTGGAGGAGGGGGACAAGATGAGCCCCAATCAAACCCTCCCCACAAACACAGTCCTCAGAAACAGCCTGGAGGGGGGTATCACAGGAAAAGTAAGAGGGGAATAGGCAGCAGGGAAGGGGGGGCAACCTAAACCAGCCAATCACAACTCTATGATGACCTGGGGGGGGTCAAAAGTCCAGACTCACTTCTGATTGGCTAACACCCTGGAATTCTGGGAATTTCAGCCCCCCAAACCTCTCCTCAATTAGCCTCCCCCACCAAAACACACAAGACACACACACACCACAGACAGATAGACTACCCCTAGCACCCCCTCCTATGCCTCTGGGCTGCGCATTTGCATCTGAGGAGAGCCCTCCCCCGGACTAAGGCCCCGCATACCCCTCACAGCCCCCGACCTCCGCCATGCCATCGACGCCCCCCACACAAGTTCTCGCCAAACAAGGGGTGAGGGATCTGCCGGGAGGGCTTGGGAGGGAGGGGCCGGGCGGCCGCGCGCCCCACTCACCAGGACAGGCACAGCCCACTGACATCTTCACATCGCCCGCCGCTGGGGGCCCAGCCGAGTCACGGTGCCCGCCCCGCGCGGGGACAGGCCGGGCATGAGCCGCCGCCGCCGCTCGCAGCCCCGCTGCCCTCGCCGCCGGCCCGGCCCGGCCTCGGCCCGGTGCTGGCGGCCCCTGGCTGCAGCGAGGGGCCTGTCAGGCGCGGAGCAGACAGGAAGGAAGCCAGGCAGGAAGGCGAGCTGCCTCTGCGTGTGTGCGCGCGGGTGTGCGTCTCCGGAGTGTGTGTCCGTGTGTGCGCGTGTGCGTGTGCGTGTCTGTGCGCTCCCGCCGCCCTCCCCGCCGCCAACGCCGCCGCCTCTCGCCCCCTCTCCCTCCCGCGTTCGCTCACGCTCTCGCAGTCGTAGGCGCCCGCTCTCCAGCCCCAGCCGGGCTGGGCCGGGCTTTATTAATATGCTAATTGCCTGCTAGTGGGAGGGGAGAGCCGTGTCAAAGTGACCCGAGCGAGCGCGCAGCGAGCGACGACGTGCGTGCGCCGCGCGGCGGGCGGGCGGCGAGGGGCCGCGAGCATTCAGGGAACGGCCTGCATGTGACGCAGCTTTTAAAAAAGGAGACGGGAGGCAAAGACCCCAGAGGGGAAGGGCGGGGGAAGGGCGGGGGAGGAATAAGAGGCGAAGCTTCACACTCGGTGTCTGTCCTCGGGGCGCCGCCGAGTTGGGAGCGTAGCTGAGCCGGAGCGGGAGCCGGGACTGGGGGAGGCGGAGCCAGGGTGGGCCGTGAGGTGTAGCTCTCCTCTCCACCTCGGCCGCGCTCTGGGAGGGAAAAGGGACTGCCGGCCCCCACCCCAGCCCCCCGCCCGTGCTGAGACCCCAGTCTTATTCTGGAAGGCCTTTAAATCCCATCCCCCCACTCCCACCCCAGTCTGGGCGGGGAAAGCACTATCCTAATTCCTGTAGCAACCCAACTCACCTCCTCCCTAAATTAGCCACCCCTCCCTTGCCTGCTAAACCAGTTAGGACTAGAGCCAAAAGGGTTAATTAAGTGGGGTCCCCGCCCTCCCCCGCCTAAGGGCTGAGATCCTGCGTTTTGCTGGGGGGAGGGGGCGGTGGAATGACCGCCAGGTTGGACTGGGGAGGGGGTAATCCGCAGGCCATCCTTCCCGCTTGCGGGCTCTGACTAATCAGTCAAGACACACTCCTCCCTTCCCCCTTTCTCCATCCAGTCTCGGCCTCCCCTCGCTCCCCCCTCGCTTGCAAGCTGCTCTCCTTTGAGGGCCTCGAGACTGGGGAAGAACAGGAAGCAGACCCCTCCAGTGCCCCCTACCCGTAAGGGCTGAGGCGTTGGTGGGGAGTGGGAGGGAAGAAAGTCTGCTTGGTCGGTGTAAGGAACACTCCTTCCCCAGGGAGGAGCCTCCCAACCTTCGGGCACTCCTCAAGGACTCCCCAGCCCAGCCCTAGGAAGGGGGGGGGGTTCCATCTCCATCCCTTCCCAAAAGCCCAGCCTTAGCTGCCTCATAAACAGGAAATACCTATTAGCAGGGAAGAGGGAGGGGAAGGAAGCTGTCTGGAAGAGAGCGCTGGCCCTCTCCCTTTTGGGGGGTCCCCAGCTGCCAGCTTAAGCTTTAAGGTGGGTTCCAGGAGTAGACCTTGGGGACCTGGGCTGGTGTCCCCTTTCTAGGGCGTCTGGCCCAGACCGGGTAGGGGATCCTCCTCCCCTTTGTTACTTGGGAGAGGGGGCGCTTGATTGCCCCCACTCCTGCCCAGAGTCTGCACAGCTGGCTTGATTGGCTGGGGGAAGGTTGCAGATGTGGAAGTTCAAGTGTTTATGAGACCCCCCCTTCTCTACACCTTTGTTTTTGCTGAGGGAGCATGAAATGATGGGGAGATGCATAGTCGGGATTGAAAAGAGGGCCTGCCTAGAGAGGCGAACCCCCTCCATATGCTAAGGAGAGGATGGGGGAGGGGAGCTGTGGTTAACTCCAGCATTCCCATCCACCTTGTGGATTCCCCCATCCCAAGGGTGGGAGGGGAGTGGGGGGGAAGCTGCAGAGAGACGTGACTGAAGCCATCCATACTTAACGCAGGTATTTCTTTGGCAGCATCCCCTGCCTGTATCTATCTCCTCCTCACATTCCCCCAGGCAGAGTTCAGCATTAGAGGGAGTAAGGAGAATCTAAAGTAACAGAACCCACGCCTGGAATTTGGGATACCTGGGTTTGAATTCCAGCTTTGCCCCTCATTAAAGCAAATTACTTGAGACAATTGACTTTCCTACTCTGAGCTCTGGCTTTACCCTCCGTAATGGTACCTGCAGCTCGGTGAGAATCAGTAGACAAGGTATGCCCAGTCACCTAGCCTGATGCCCGCCATGTAGTCAGTTCTCAATATACTTTGGCCCTTTTCTGCTTTCTGTGAGGTTATCTGTTATTTCTAGAGTGTCAGGAGTGGGCTGGATTGACTGGAGGATTAGAAATAGTGTGGAGGAGAGGGACTGCCTGCTTTGAACCCTTTCTTTCTCTACTGTCCATGAGGTTGCCTTCCCCCAATCCTGTGACCACTTAACCCTGAGGCCACTCATTCCAAACAACTAGCTTGGCCAGATTCCATGGTGATCACCAATCACCTGAGTGGACAGAAGGGCTTGCAACCCACCCAATAGGGACTTGCCTCCTCTGAAATCTGAAGTTCCCTTTTAGATTACACATAAGGAAGTTGGAAGTCAAGGAAGAAGGAAAAATGTGTCGGGTATACAGGATCTACCAGGCACTATGCTAGGTGTTTAATACCTGAGATCTCACTTTTCATAACAACCTTAGGAGGAAGATATTATTACCTCCATTGAACAAGCAAGAAAACTGAGATCCAGAGAGATTAATAAATTTGAACTTGTCTGTAAAACATTCTTCTTCCTCTTCTTGTCTACTAATTAGTTAATGCCTCTTTTAAACCTGTTTCTA
This sequence comes from Callorhinus ursinus, assembly GCF_003265705.2. Taxonomy (NCBI): domain Eukaryota; kingdom Metazoa; phylum Chordata; class Mammalia; order Carnivora; family Otariidae; genus Callorhinus; species Callorhinus ursinus. The sequence goes on along the minus strand of NW_027397082.1, from coordinate 18,307,517 downwards.
GCTTCACCTCCCCTTGGAAGGAATCCCTCCCACTCCCACCCCAGCTGATCTAGTGGCCCTGTTTTCTTTAAGGAAATACCATCTCAGTGCTGTTGAATGGGTGATTAATGGCTTAAGTCCTTGAGGAATCAGACTTAACAGAGGTTAAGCATCTTGCCCAAGGTCACACAGCTAACAAGTACTCAACCCAGGGCTCTTCTCCCTGCCTTAACTTCTAGTAGGGACCAGACCTGGGGAAGGAGAGGACATCTTTGGAGCAGTTTTCCGAATTATGGTGCAGGCAAAAATGGGAAGTTACAGCTGCCTGGCAGCTGGACCTGGAGTGTGGTAGGGAGGCAGTGAGTCTATGTGGAAGGTCTTTAATATAATGACATGTCCTGGAGGATGGCAAGCTTAGCTCATTTGGATGGATGAATATGAGCACCTAGGTTTTTTTTCTTTTTGAGGTGAAATTACATGACATAAATTAATCATTTTAAAGTGAACAATTCAGGGGTGCCTGGGTGGCTCAGTCATTAGGCGTCTGCCTTTGGCTCAGGTCATGATCCCAGGGTCCTGGGATCGAGCCCCGCATTGGGCTCCTGGTTCCACGGGAAGCCTGCTTCTCCCTCTCCCACTCCCCCTGCTGTGTTCCCTCTCTTGCTGTGTCTCTCTCTGTCAAATAAATAAATAAAATCTTTAAAAATAAATTAATAAATAAAGTGAACAATTCAGGGTGCCTGGGTGGCTCAGTTGGTTAAGTGACTGCCTTTGGCTCAGGTCATGATCCTGGAGTCCTGGGATCAAGTCCTGCATTGGCTCCCTGCTCAGCAGGGAGTCTGCTTCTCCCTCTGACCCTCCCTCCTCTCATGTGCTCTCTCTCATTCTCTCTCTCAAATAAATTTTTAAAAAAATCTTAAAAGGCGCTAATCCCATCGTGGGGCCTCCCCCTGATGACCTCATCTAAACCTAATTACCTTCTAAAGATCCCATCTCCAAATACCACTTTGGGGGGTAGGTTTCAACACATGAATTTTGGGGGTATACCAACATTTAGTCCATAGCATTCATCATAAATCTATATAGCAATAAAACACAGTTGAGAAATTAATCTTTATAATAAAGTCATTTTAAAAAATAAAAAAGTGAACAATTCAGTGGCATTCTAGTATTTTTTTAATACCAGTCATTAGTGCAAGATGGACTATAGACACGGGATTTAAAGTAAAGTAGGAGGTACTAAGGAGAAGAGGTGAGGTGAGGAAAGGGGAAGGGGAGAGGAGCCCTACAGAGAGGCAGGCAGCAGAAGCAACTAGGTCAGCTTGTTCCCAGAAGGAGGTGGGCTCCTGCTTTCAGCCCCTAGAACCTGTCCCATCCAACTCCCTCTCCTGACCGTGACCTTGTCCTGCTCTATTTTTTCCCACGTTCCTCTACCCTTGAAACACCCACAAATATTATTGACATCACTCTCTTTCAAGGATGAATTTTCTTTTTCCATCGAGGTAGTAGATGATATGTCTTATTAATGGCTATATCCCTAGCACCTAACAGAATGCCTAGTATTCAGAATGCCTACAACTTTATTCAGAATGCCTACAACTTTGTTGAATGATATAAGAATTTGGACAGGATTTATCTTCCCCTGCCCCAACATATGATGCCTTTCCCTCTTGTCCATTTACCATCATTATCACCATCACCATATACAACCACCACTTCTTTCTCTGCCAAAGCAGTTTTCTAAAGTGTGTAAGAAACTCCCAGGAAGGGGTGCCTGGCTGCCTCAGTCAGTGGAACATGCAACTCTTGATCTCGGGGTTGTAAGGTTGAGCCCCACATTGGGTGTAAAGATTACTTAAAAATAAAATCAAAAGAAAAAACACCCACAACCTCCCAGGAAACCTGTTAAATATGCAGAAGACCCCACCTTCAGATGGAAGAAATCTCTTCTCTGAAGAAGAGATCTAGGTAGTCCGCATTTTAAAGAAGTTTCTCTGGTGATTCTTCTGCATGCCCATATTTGGGAAAAGTTCTTTTTTCTAAAAGGGTCCCTGCCCCTCAGAGCATTCCCACCAAGGGGATGAAACCTATTCATTCATTTCTCCTTCAATAAGCACCTGCTTAGTACAGTGGTGGAACTAAGGAGCCTCACTGTGTGCCTCTGCCCAAATGGTTCAACCCTTCCTTGGCCTTAATTTTTTCCTCAGTAGAAGGGAGATAATAATCCTCAAAAGTGGGTTTTGGGGACTAAAAATTAAGCACCAAAAGAGGCCTGAAGGGCTGGCAACTCCCTAGCAGAGTAGCTGCAGTGCAGGTATATTAATTATCTAATGCTATGGAACAAGTTACCCTCAAATTTAGCATTTTAAGACTGCAAACTTTTGTTATTTCACTCAGTTTCTGAGGATCAGGAATCCAGAAGTGGCTTAGCTGGTGTTTTAGCTCAGGGGCTCTCACAAGATTATAGTCAAGTTGTTGTCGGGGTCTGCAAGGTTTGACTGGAGGTAGAGAATCTGCTTCAGGTTCACTCTCATGGTTGTTGGCAGACCGCCGTTCTTCAATGGCTGCTGGACAGAGGCTTCAGTTTTTTGCTACATGGGCTGTCCATAAGGCTGCTCTCACAACATGGCACATTAGAGAAACAAGAGCACCTGGGCTGAAAGCCTCAGTCTTTTTGTGAAGTTATCTCAGAAGCAATATATCATCGTTTCTACTTTATGTTATTGATCACACAGACCAACCCTGCTACAATATGGGGGTGTGGGGGAGCTGAGAAGACCGTGACTAACAAGAGGCAGAGATTATTGTGGGCCATCCGAGGGTTTCCAACCACACTATGTCTGGTCTTCGGCATTGTAGGCCTAGAGATTCAATTTAGGCAGTGAATCAGAATACATCAGATTCAGGAAACTGATTCACACAAATTAAATACACATGAAATATTATCCTGGTAGACTCTCCCTCTTCTCTGGAATACTTTAGTTAAACTGGTCTTCCTTTGGAACACAACAAATGGGTTATGGGTTCCCACTTCAGAGCCTATGTGCTGACTGTTCTTCTTAGAATGCTTTTTGAATGGCTAAGTCCTCCTTGTGCTTCTGGTCTTACTTCAAATGTCTCCTCAAAGGCCTTACCTGTTCACACCATATAAAATTTTTCCCACTTACTTTTTACACTCTCCATCCCAATTATTTTCTGATAGCACTTAACGGCTCTCTGATATTATTTTGACTCTTTATTTACTTGCAGATTTTCTCCCCAGTAGAATTTGAGCTCTGCTAGGGAGGGTTTTTGTTCTTGTCTGTTTCTTTCTTTTTTTTTTGGTCTGTTTTGTCATTGCTGTATCTCCAGTGCCTAAAACAGTGCCTGGCATATAGTAGGTACTCAATAAATAAACCAGGGTGCTGATTTGCTAATTCACACTGAAAAATATGTCGTGTGAACTGGGCATTTTATCTCACTTGATCAACACACATTCTCAACATAGAAAATGATATGGGAAGGTGGTTACTATAATCAGGTGAGTCTTTGGTGAGCATGGAGTCAAGCAAAGACACATGATTGGAGGTTCCCAAAGTTTGGTGGTTTATGAGGTTTTACTTTTTATATACATATATTTATTTATTTTAGAGAGAAAGAGAGAGAGCAGGGGAGAAGGGCAGAGGGAGAGGAAGAGGGAGAATCTTAAGTAGCCTTACCGCTGAGCATGGCACTCCACTTGACACAGAGCTTGATCTCACAACCCTGAGATCATGACCTGAGCCAAAAATCAAGAGTCGGACACTCAAATGACTGAGCCACCCAGGTGCCCCTTTCCTTTTATTTTTTTAAAGTAATGTCTACGTCTAATGTGGGGCTCGAATGCACAATGCTGAGATCAGGAGTTGCATGTTCTACCAACAGAGCCAGGCAGGCAGGCACCCCCTGAGGTTTTCCTTTATGGCTTTTAGAAATGCACCTGCCAGGGGCACCTGAGTGGCTCAGTCCTTAAGCATTTGCCTTCAGCTCAGGTCATGATCCTGGGGTCCTGGGATCGAGCCCCGCATCAGGCTCCCTGCTTGGCGGGAGGCCTGCTTCTCCCTCTCCCACTCCCCCGCTGCTGTGTTCCCTCTCTCGGGGTCTCTCTCTTGTCAAATAAATAAATAAAATCTTTAAAAAAAAGAAATGCACCTGCCAGGAGCACCTGGGTGGCTCAGTCGGTTAAATGTCTGCCTTCAGCTCAGGGCATGATCCCAGGGTCCTGGGATCAAGCCCTGCATCGGGCTCCTGGCTCAGCGGGGAGCCTGCTTCTCCTTCTCTGGCTCCCCCTGCTTGTGCTCACTCTCTTGCTGGCTCTCCCTGTCAAATAAATAAATAAAATCTTAAAAAAAAATAAGAAAAGGAAAGAAATGCACCTGCCAGGCACCTGGCTGGCTCAGTCAGTGGAGCATGTAACTCTTGATCTCAGGGTTGCAATTTCTTTTTTTTTTTTTAAGATTTTATTTATTTATTTGACAGAGAGAGACACAGCGAGAGAGGGAACACAAGCAGGGGGAGTGGGAGAGGGAGAAGCAGGCTTCTCGCAGAGTGGGGAGCCTGATGCGGGGCTCGATCCCAGGACCCTGGGATCATGACCTGAGCCGAAGTCAGATGCTTAACGACTAAGCCACCCAGGCATCCCTCAGGGTTGCAATTTCAAGCCCCATGTTGGGTGTAGAGATTACTTAAAAATAAAATCTTTAAAAAATAATAAAGAAAGGAAGAAATGCACCTGCCAAGGAGACAAAGAACCATGACACACCTGTCTGGATGGCACTGGAGATCCAAAGATACATTCTTATCTTTTTTATATATTTTATTTATTTATTTGACAGAGAGAGAGTGAAAGAGCACAAGCACAGGGAGCACAGGGGGAGAGGGAAAAGCAGGCTCCCTGCTGAGCAGGGAGCCAGATGCAGGGCTCGATCCCAGGACCCTGAGATCATGAGCTGAGCCAAAGGCAGACGATTAACTGACTGAGCCACCCAGGTGCCCCCAAAGATATATTCTTTTTTTTTTTTTTTTTTTTTTTTTTAAGGAGAGAGTGAGCACAGGAGGAGCAGAGGGAGAGGGAGAGAGAGAATCCCAAGCAGGTTCCATGCTCGGCATGGAACCCAACAAGGAGCTCGATCTTACCACCCTGAGATCATGACCTGAGATGAAATCAAGAGTCGGAAGCCTAACCGACTGAGCCACCCAGGCGCCCCTATATATTCTTATCTTTTTGAGTAGATTCCATGCTGACATCATACTTATGAGATTAGATTGTTTCATTGGCTGATGAAAAAGCAGAAATGGCACAGTTTTCTGCTTTAACATTAATCTTCTTCCCAAAGCCCAATCACCAGAGTAATGACCATAATTGGAGCCCAAATCACCAGTATTTACAGGGCATCTCTTAGAATTTGTTTCTTCTAGGCTGCTCCTGCCCATGGGTCCTGTCCCGGTGCTATAATAAAATCACTTTTTGGAAGAAAAAAAAAGAATATGTTTCCTCCATAGAGGAACAATTGTGCCATCCTGTATTGGTTCCTAATGATTTCTCATAGGCAAATTATTTCCAAATTCTTGGAAATAAAACTGTTTCCCTCATTTGACAATTCTATGAAAAAACGGTGAACAGATTCAGTTTCTGAATTTATGGCTTTTAAAGCCTATTTGGGAAGGCAAAACTAATACACTTGAAATATTAAGAAAATAAAAGAAGGGGGGCACCTGGGTGGCTCAGTCCGTTAAGCATCTGCCTTCAGCTCGGGTCCTGATCTCAGGGTCCTGGGATCAAGCCCCACATTGGGCTCACTGCTCTACGGGGATCCAGCTTCTCCCTCTCCCTCTGCCTCCTTCTCCCTCGGTGCACTCTCTCTCTCTCTCTGTCAAATAAATAAATAAAATCTTTAAAAAGAAAAAATAAAAGGAGGTTGTATTAATCTATCCAGGCTGCCATAACAGAATACCACAGACTAAGTGGCCTAAAAACAGAAATTTATTTTCTCATAGCTTCAGAGGCTGGAAGTTCAAGATCAAGGTACTCACAGGGCTGGTTTCTGGTGAGACCTCTTTCCCTGGCTTGCAGGTATCTCTTCCTCTTCTGACACCAGTCCTATTGGATTAGGCTCCCAACTTTATGATGTCATTAAATTTAATTACCTCCATAAAGCTCTATCTCCAAATACAGCTAATGGGGCTGGAGTCCTTCAACATATAAATTTTGCCTGGATCAGGAGGGGGGTTACAATTCAGTCCATAACAGAGGTCCTCGCCTCTCATGATTTTTGTGTGTGTGTGTGTGAGAATGTATATTGATACAACCTTCCTAAAGGGCAGTTTGGCATTATCCACCGAAATTTTTTTTTAAAGATTTTATATATTTATTTGACAGATAGAAAAATAGCGAGAGAGGGAACACAAGCAGGGGGAGTGGGAGAGGGAGAAGCAGGCTTCCCGCAGAGCAGGGAGCCTGATGCGGGGCTCCATCCCAGGGCCCCGGGACCATGACCCAAGCCGAAGGCAGACGCCTAACGACGGAGCCACCCAGGCGCCCCTCCACCGAAATTTAAATGTATACATCCTTTAACTCAGCAATCTCATTGGAAGGAAACTATTTCATAGAATGTACAAAAGGGCAAAGATACATGTACACGTGTACAAGAATGTTCACTGTAACTTAATCTGTAACAGTGGAAAATTTGAAGTAACTTAAATATAATTTAAATAATAGTATACTCATATAATGGAACTGGTACTCACTAAGGTATCAGTAAATAAGATCTCAGTAAAGACTAATGTATTGTTACCTGAAAAAAAACCAAGTTGTAGAATCATACATATGGCATGGGCACTTTTTTGGGGGGGTAAAGACTTTTTTTTTAAAGATTTTTATTTATTTATTTGTCAGAGAGAGAGAGCACAAGTCGGGGGAGCTGCAGGCAGAGAAAGAAGCAGGCTCCCCGCTGAGCAGGGAGCCCTATGCAAGACTCAACCCCAGGACCTGGGATCATGACCTGAGCCAAAGGCAGACGCTTAACCGACTGAAGCACCCAGCCATCCTGATTTTTTTATTTTTTTATTTTTAAGTAATCTCTACACCCAATGTAGATCTCAAACTTTCCCTATATATTTTTACATGAATACAAAAGGTGTGGATGAATACACACCAAAGGTGACAAGGATTAAATCTGGGGAGTAGAACTGGAATTTGCAGGCCAAGAGCATTTTTAATATAGTTTTGTGCTATTTGATTTTTTTTACATTTATTTATTTGAGAGAGAGAAAGAGAGAGCACGTGCACACGGGGGAGGGGGAGGGGCAGAGGGAGGGGGAGAGAGAAACTTCAGCAGACTCTGCCCTGAGTACCGCGCAACTGGGGCTAGATCTCAGGACTCTGAGATCATGACCTGAGCTGAAACCAAGAGTCAGACGTTTAAGGGACTGCACCACCCAAGTGTCCCTGAAATGATTTTTAAACTTTTGTTAATAGAAAAGTTTTTTTAAAATAAGAAAACGATAAGAAGGAGCTTCTAAAGGGCAAATGGGTGACTAGCAGTGATAGTGATGGACTGTGGAAATATAGAGAGATATCATGGTTGGTTGGGATGATCAGAAAAGCTTTCCTGGGTAAAAGAGGGCATGAAAGATGTTTCCAAGTTCAAATATTCCAAACAGAAAACAAAGGCAGGAGAATACCAGTTGTCTTTGTAAGACAGCAAGATGATGTGCAGCAGCAGGAAATACCTTTGGTAATGAGGTGCCAATGTGGGTTTCTGAGTAGCCCAGAACGACCCCAAGAATGCTGTTTTAAGATTAAACCCTACAAACTTCTTGGGGCGCCCAGGGGGCTCAGTTGTTAAGTGTCTGCCTTCAGCTCAGATCATGAGCCTCGCATTGGGCTCCCTGCTCAGCGGGAAGCCTGCTTCTCCCTCTCCCACTCCCCCTGCTTGCTTGTGTTCCCTCTCTCACTGTCTCTCTGTCAAATAAATAAAATCTTAAAAAAAAAACTCTACAAACTTCCATTTATAAGACAAATTAGTAATAGCTATGTAATGTGCAACATTACATAGCTAATACTGATGTATGATATATAGGAAAGTTGTTAAAGAGTAAATCTCATCACATGGAAAAACAAAATTTTTTTTTACCTATGTGAGAATATGGGTTAGCTGAACCTGTCTGTGGTGCTCATTTCACAGCACATGTAAATCAAACAATCATGCTATATGCCTTAAACTTATACAGTGGTGTATATTAAATATTTCCTAATGAAACTAGAAATAAAGGAAGATCAAATTATAACAACAAAAAAAGATTAAACTAGCAGTAGTGGCGCAGCAGATTAGGTGAAGGTTAGCTCGTGGAGTGCGGGTGCCCACTAGGGGGTGCTGATTCAAAGCATAGCCCCACTTGGACTATGTGGTAAAAGGAAAGTACCGCATTATAGAATGTCAGATAAAGAGGGCTTTGGACAGTTGGGCAAATTAGGAAAATAAAGAGATGCGTAAATGTTAACTCTCCCTTTATTACCTCGCGCTCCCCAACCCACTGAACACAAAACTAAACATGACAGTATGAGTGCAGCACGTGCCGCTGGGGCTCCGCTTAGAACAACTACTATTCCCAGGCTCCCTTGCGAGGCCAGGGCCCTCTTCCCAGGTGCAAGTGGGTCTCGCCGCAAGGCCTTTTGGGATCCGTAGTCTTGCAATGTCTTCCGGGAATTGTAGTTCCCTTCCCACAATTTGCTGGGCGAGGCGGCGCCGGCGACCAGAGCTGCGCTGGGTGTTCAGGGGCCAAGATGGCGGCGCGCCGGGGTTGGAGAGACGGAGTCGCGCCGTCTCCGAGTGGGGGCCCCGGACCCGACCCCGGCGGTGGAGTCCGCGGCAGCAGTTGGGGGAGTCGAAGCCAAACACCGTATGGGACTGTGGGCTCTGTGAATGGCGGGGAGCAGGTGAGAGGCTGGCGGGCGGCCCGCGGCTGGCAGCAAAGCGGCGTGTGCCGGGCGGTGACACGTGGACGCTACAGGAAAGGGAGGAAGCGTTCGGGAGGCGATGCCGGCTGGCTGCGGGAGACGGGTTGGGCCGAACGGACCTGGGCTGTTTACTGGAGGGACGCAGGAAGAGGCGGGGGTCCCCATGGCCATTCCTCTGGAACGCCGGAGGGGCATAGCCGGGTGTTGGAAACATGGCCCGAGGTGGGGGGTCAGAGATTCGGACTTGGAATCTAGCGTTAAGACCTCCCTCTAAGGATGCCGAGTGGGGGTGCCCCTAGCACCGCGCTGCAGTGCCTTTTCGGAGCCACGTGGGGTGGGGGGGAGCAATTTTCCCGGGAGAACTTGTCGGCTTCCCCTCCCCCTCTAGGCGGCTCTGGCACCCACGTGGGTTGGGCTTCTGGTGGGGGGGTGGCCCGCGGGTCCACGTGGGGGCGGGGAGGGGATGTCCACGTGGCTCCCGCTCCAGGCTGCCCGGCATCTCGTATCGGTGTTGGAGCCGCACTGCTGGGAACTGGGTGTGTCTCAGCCCGTCCCGCCATCTCCGACCGTGTTGGGGGCCCCTGGCCGAGAAGGAAGGTAGGGGCTGCTAGAGGCAACTTTGCCCAGGGTCTTGGAGTAGTTTTTTTCTCCTGCATTGGTTCATGGCGCCTCGACAGCGGACGGTGAAGGACCTTCCAGAGATGTGCGGGGAGTCAGTTCCTTGCGGATGGTGGAGTCTGTTGGGGAGGGCAGAAGGCTGAGGTTAAAGGGCTGTGGAGTAAGCTTGTGGTGGCTTCTGTCTGACCGGCTTACGGTGGGTTGTGAGTCATGGGCACTGGCGTTTTGGTTGCCTGCGGACCTGCCTCATTCGTGATTCAAGGGGCATGGGGAGTGTCAACATATACGTGGGACAAGCCTAAGTAAGGGAAAGAGAATCCTTTCTCCTTCCCTTTTTCCTTCAGCGTCTCTTTTGAAGCAGCAGCTAAGGCCTCCTGTGAACTGACACATACAAATTGAGGTGATCTGTATTTAGAGCTCTTTGGAATTTTGCTGGGGATGGGAAGAGTTGGAGGCGATTTAAGAACTATTCAACACTAGTTGAACGTTTGTTGGATAGGGGTGACTTCTTCTGTCAGATTCTGTATCTTTGGTCTTCATTTCTCCATACTTAGAAAGTGTTACCATCCCTCTCCTCAGCAGAGGGCTTAAAAGTTGCCACCTAGAGTGGTGGGCAGGACTTAGTCTGAATTACTCTCTCTCTTAAGCAATTAAGCTGAGTCCTTGAAAGCTTTTGGGTGTTTTGTTTTGCTTTGGTTTGGTTTAGTTCTAGGTGGGAATTGGGCTGCAGGCTACCAGGTAATGTCAGTTCCAGGAGACCAATCCAGGCCCTTGCTTCTGAGGCCCTAGCTTGGGAGCTGCTCACCTTTTAGGGGAGAGGCAGGAAGGATCCATGACCCAGCTGTAATCCAATTTAGGTGGTCATCTGGGGTTGGAGAGGGTTTCACGGAGAGATTGTGTTTCCTCTCTCATCTCTCTCCTAAGAAAGGTGGGTATATGGAAGCTAGTCAGTCAACCAGTATTTATTGAGATACTGTGTTCAGACATAAGGGATCCTGTTCTCTAGGATCGTATGGTTTTATTGGGATAGACAGACATTAAATAATGATGAGCGGGACAAAAGGAAAGTGCAGCATATTTGGGATTATATAATGAGTAGTAGTAATAATCTACATTGCAGGGTCTGGGAAAGGACATTTTAAGTTGAGACTTGAAGGCTGTCTGTGGTGAGGGAGGGAAGCTTTCATCAGAGGAAATAGAATGGGAAGGACTTGAAGTGGGAGAGAACATGCTTATTGAAGAAATGAAAAAACTGTATGATGCCTAGAGAGAGGCATAGTGGTAAGAGAGGACACATACTGGAGCAGAAGAGCCTGGTGAGGAAGACCAGGACCCTTGTAAGTTATATTAAACAGTTTAAATGTAGTGCTAAGAGCAGTAAGATGCCATTGGAAGGGTTTAGGGAGGGTCTCAAAAAGTGATCAGATGTGTATTCTTAATAGTTTGTAGTTGGTTTTGACCCCTGTAGGGACGGGACTGCGAGTGAGAAAGCCAGTTGGGAGGTTGCTGAAGTTAGAGATGCTGGTGGCTGGCTCACTTTTAGCCTGGATTTAGCCCCTAGATGATTTTGGTAGTCTGAGTGCTGTGCTCTTTGCGGATTGAGGGATAGGTGATGTCAGGTGAAGAGGGGAGTGTCTCTGACTGGGGCTCCAGTACCTGCCTGATGGGGGTGGTGAGTGGGTCCCAGAGCTGGGCATTGTTTTAAGATTCTGGCCTAGTGACTAGGTCAGGTAGGTGGCAGGGCAAGTTGAGATGCAGCCTCCTTGCTCACCCAGGAGTGTTTGCTGAGCCAAGGGCTATTCTGCTGCTGGTTGTAATTATAGGATTGTGAAGGCTTGGGAGGAGTTAGTGCCTAAAGCCTGCCACCTTCACTTCTCTGGGCACTGGAACTCCTCAGCTGAGTTAGAAGGGTGGGTATGGGGGTAGTCACACCTGTTGCTTTTTTTTTTTTTCTCTTGGAAGAGGTGCAGAGTTTCCCTTTGCTGCAGGAGGGGAGAGGGGATTAGCTTGTCCTTATTTGTTCCTATTCTTTGGCCTTCATCATCTGTTTCTTATAGTGGACATACCCCTGGTTCTGGCCTCTGGCCTTGCCAGCCCCATTCTAGCTACTTCTGGCCCTGCCCACGCCCACACTCTTGACAGGCCTGGGCGGGTGGCTCCCTGCCTGACAAGGCTGAAGATGTTGCTAGTTTTCAGGCAAGTGGTGGGGTGGGGCTTTTCCATGTACTGAATCAACAAATCAGGCTTTCTCTTTTGTGCTCACGTGGTCGAGGTGGGAGACTTCTTTGGGACTATCGTTGAGAGGTTGAGTGGCCCATTGTAGGGCCTTAAAAATACAAAAATGTGAGTTAAGTGTGCACGTCAACTCTGTATAAGACACTGTGCCAGGCATCATGGATCATCAGGAAGTATAAGCACAGTTTAAACCCTTCCGAGATCCAAGAGGGATATAGGCTAGTATGGTACAAAGAGTTGTTTGCCCCAAAGGAACTTAGAATCGGTTTTAGTAATGATGCAAGGAACATCATGATTGCCAGAAAAATGAGTGCTACAGAAATCTGATTGAATTCAGGGGTATGAGGAGAGATCATCATGGGTTGGGGAAGCCCCCATTGTCTTGAACAAGGTTGGGTTTGAGCTAAGTAGAGAAGAAAGACCTGAGTGGGACTTGAGGGAGGTTAGGTGGTTGGAGCTGAAATTGCCTCCTTGCTGACCACCTCTCCTTTGGTGTACCCCTCAGACTATCTGCCTTTACCACTGCCAGTAGACAACTCTTCTGAACAATTTTGATCTTTTTGATGTTTTTATTCCCAGTTTAATAATCTTCTGTGGCTCCAACTGTTTCTGGATGGAGTCCAGACTTTTTTTTTGCCCAGAAGGTCCTTGAACACTGCCATCCGGACTGGTGCTTTGGCTCGTGGGTATACTTCTCTCTGCCCAGCAAGTCTAGAGGTTTGGCTTCGGTGGGGCTCCTGCTGAGTCTGGGGCCGTTGGTGGAGGGCTGAATACCTGGTTTACAGAGCCTATCACACAGCTGCCCTGGAGGTCCCACACCCTGCAGCCTTCATGCCCTTACGACCATCCTGTTTGCCCCAGGTGCTGCTGCATGAGGAAGGGGATGATTCTGGTTTTGTTAGTCTGTCTCGGCTTGGCCCCTGCCTGAGGGAGAAGGACCTGGAGATGGAGGAGCTGATACTGCAGGATGAGACACTGCTGGGGACCATGCAGAGCTACATGGATGCCTCCCTCATCTCCCTCATCGAGGATTTTGGGAGCCTTGGGGAGGTGAGCTGGGGCTGGGCCTAAATGTCTTTAGGTGGGAGGTTTGCATTGGAGGCTATGGCTCAGTGGTTCTGCTTTCCCAGGATCTTGGTTCCTGGATACCCAAACCAAGTCCTTGAAGTGTGTTTTTTGTCTCTCAGTGAGAGTTGGGCTGTAGGATGCTAGACTGTGTCCCGTGTGAGGATACCCTGGCAGGCTTGAACAATAGTCCAAGGCCTTTCCCCCTGCATGGGCCACCATCTTACATGTCAAGAGGGTTCCAATGTGTTTTGAGTCCAGTTCCAGCCTAGCCAAGGGTTGTCTGCTGAGCATCCCACATCTTACCTGAGGGTGGAGGGAGTACATGAAACATAAGCTTAAGCCTCAATTCTGACAGGCCTCTCTTGGCACTAGAGAGGTGGGAGATGGCAGTGAATGAGATTGGAGCCCATGCTTTCTGGCATTCAGATCTCTCTCTGGCAAATTGAGTTGAACTGAGCCTGGGAGACTATGTCTCTTGGCGTTCAGTCCTTCTCAGTGGCCAGTAGATCATTAGGGATGATGGTGGGACCTTCCTGTTGTCTTTCTGGAGCAGAGCAGGTTATCTCTGGAGGACCAGAATGAAGTGTCACTGCTCACAGCTCTGACAGAGATCTTGGACAATGCAGATTCCGAGAACCTGTCTCCGTTTGACAGCATTCCTGACTCAGAACTGCTTGTGTCACCTCGGGAGGGCTCCTCTGTGAGTGTGGGACCCGGGGTGGCGGGGGCGGGTGGTTGGCGCAAAGGTTAGAGCCGAGACTGTGGGCCTACGCATATAGTTGTGAAGCACGAACTCATCTCAGGTCTTTTCCTCCCTCTCAGCTGCACAAGCTGCTCACTCTCTCCCGGACACCCCCAGAACGTGACCTCATCACCCCGGTTGACCCACTGGGGCCCAGCACAGGCAGTAGTAGAGTGAGTGGGGTAAGCCTGACCAAGGGAGCCTCAGAGACTCCCAGAAGGGAGGAGTGTGTGGGGACAGACCTGGAAAAATGTATCCCTGGAGAAAACTTCTGCAGCTTCTCTTCTTCCCTACAGGTTGAGATGTCTCTCTCAGATCCTCCTTGGGACTTCTCCCCACCTTCCTTCTTAGAGACCTCCTCCCCTAAGCTTCCTAGTTGGAGACCCCCAAGATCAAGAGCCCGCCGGGGCCAATCCCCTCCTCCCCAGCAGCGCAGTGATGGGGAAGAAGAGGAGGAGGTGGCCAGCTTCAGTGGCCAGATGCTTGCTGGAGAGCTCGACAGCTCTGTGAGCAGTATCCCAGACTTCCCTATGCACCTGGCCTGCCCAGAGGAGGAAGATAAAACCGCAGCAGCTGAGACGGCAGTGCAGGCAGCTGGTGATGAGAGCATCTCCTCCTTGAGTGAGCTAGTGCGGGCCATGCATCCATACTGCCTGCCCAACCTCACTCACCTGACATCACTCGAGGATGAGCTTCAGGAGCAGCCGGATGATTTGACACTGCCTGAGGACTGTGTGGTGCTAGAGATTGTGGGCCAGGCAGCCGCAGCTGGTAATGACCTGGAGATTCCAGTTGTGGTAAGGCAGATCCCTACTGGGCCCCAGCCTGTGCTCCTAGATGACTCGCTAGAGGCCAGTCCAGCTTTGAAGCTACTCATGCCTACACTAGAGTCGGAGACAGAGGCTGCTGTGCCCAAGGAAGACCTCTCCCCTGACAAAGAGGGGTTGTCAGTGGACTCAGAGGAAAAGCTGGAGTCAGTCTGCTTGTTGGAGCCCAGGGAGGTCATGGAGCCAGTGATACCCAAGGGGCCTCAGAACCCACCAGCCAACACAATGCTGAGCTCCCAGAGAGCTCGAAAGGGCAGGAAGAAGAGGAGCAAAGAGCAGCCAGCAGCCTGTGCAGAAGGCTATGCCAGGAGGCTGAGGTCATCTTCTCGTGGGCAGTCTACCATGGCTACAGAGCTGACCTCTCAGGCAGGAAACTTGCCTCAGGAGGAACTTCAAAGAGAGGTTGGGCCTCCTCGTAGTAGAGGGAAGCCCCGGGCTTGGGCTCGGGCCTGGGCAGCTGCCTTGGAGAAACCTAGCTCTGGGAACTTGGAGAGTAGTGCTGGGCAAGCTAGTCCTGACAAAGAAGATCCTCTAGACCTTTACTCCAACCTGGTTGACGGTATCCAAGCCAACCCTGTTCCAACCCATGTCTCTGCTCAAGCCGACCCCATGCCACTTGACTCTGTTGAAACCGATCCCACTGAAGTTAATCCTGTTCTAGCTGACCCTGTACCTGTTGATCCTGCATTGGTTGACCTTGCTTCAGCAAACTCAGAGTTGGTTGACCCTCTCCCAGCTGACCCAGTGCTGATTGACCCAGTCCTGGCTGACTCAGCAGAAATTGACCCTACAGTGGTTGTTCGCATCTCAGATAACTTGCCACCAGGTGACCCTGTGCCAGCTAACTCAGCACCAGTTGACTCTGTTTCCAATGACCTGGCTCTAGTTGATCCTGTGCTAGTTAAGTCTAGGCCGTCTGATCCCAGACGTGGTGCAGTGTCATCAGTTCAGGGGAGTCCAGCTCCCCAGATCCTTCCAGAATCAGAGTCCTTGGACTCCCTAAAGGCCATCATCCCTGAAGTCCAGGAGGTTATGGGTCCTTTGAAGGTAGAAAGTGGTACCAGTGCCACACCCCAGGAAGCCAGACCTCGGCCTCTTAGCCTATCAGAGTACCGGCGACGGAGGCAGCAGCGCCAAGCAGAGGCAGCAGAGAGGAGTCCCCAGCCCCCAGCTGGGAAGTGGCCCAGTCTCCCAGAGACCCCCACAGGGCTAGCAGACATCCCTTGTCTTGTCATCCCACCAGCCCCAGCCAAGAAGACAACTCTGCAGAGAAGCCCTGAGGTTTCTCCCGAGGCTTGCTCTGTGCCTGTGGGTTCTAGCCCTGCTTCTCCTAGTCCTGAGCCACCTGCAAACAAACCTAGGGCCTCAACTCCCACTGAGCAGGTGCCATCCCAAGAGCTGCCACTACCAGCAAGACCTCCACCTCCTACTGTGCAGCCCATGCCTCCCACAATGCCCACTGCTTTGCCTTTCCCTCCAGGTGGGCTAGGCATGACCCCCATGCTGCCCCTTCCTACAAGTGGGCAAGGGATCCCCAGTCTGCCCCCACCACCCTTGCAGCCTCCCAGTCTTTCGATGTCTATGGGGCCAGTGCCGCCTGATCCCTATATTCACTATGCTCCTGTGCCACCCTGGCCTTGTTATCCCCCTGTGTCCCCTTCTGGCTATCCTTGCCTGCCCCCCCTACCAACAGTGCCCCTAGTATCTGGTACTCCTGGCACCTATGCTGTGCCCCCCACTTGCAATGTGCCTTGGGTACCCCCTCCAGTCCCAGTCCCACCTTATAGCTCCAGCTGTGCCTATGGGCCCTTGGGATGGGGCTCCGGGCTGCAACACCCTCCATTCTGGCCTACTGTGCCACCACCTCCTTTGTCTCTAGCATCTGTTGGGAGAGCTGCTCCCCCACCCGAGGTGGAGCCCAGTGGCATTCCAGCAGGCCCTTCTGAAAGTGTACTTCCTGGGCCAGTGGCTCTCAGTCTTGGGTCAGCTGGCCAGGGAGCTCCGCAGGTAGAGCCCACCAAGGTGGAGGTCAGGTCAGTGCCTGCATCTCCCCATATGAAACACAAGGTGCCCTCCCCAGTGCAAAGCCCCCAGATCAAGGCTCCACCATGTCTGCCTGCTGAGAGTGTGGCTGTTGAGGAGCCTGCATCAGAGAGGCTAAAGCCTGAGACCCAGGAGACCAGGCCCAGGGAGAAGCCCCCCTCTCCTGTTGCCAAGGCTGTTCCCACACCCACACCAAAGCAGAGCACTGTAACTAAGCTGCCTGCTGTCCACCCAGCCCGTCTAAGGAAACTCTCATTCTTGCCTACCCCACGTACTCAAGGCCCTGAGGACGTGGTACAGGCTTTCATCAGTGAGATTGGTAAGTGCCACACAGTTTAGTTGATGTGAGTGAAGGGCATGGGGGTTGGATGGTGAGCATACACCATAGAACAGGACAAACCACCTTGATGGGGCTGGGCTTGTGGAGGGTCATTTGTTTGGAGCGTTTTTGAGGCAGAGCTCTGGGTTTGTTTGATTCCTTCCTGCTTTGTGTTGCTGCCTTCATTTACTTAGTACAGTGGGCAGGGGGAGCATAAAGGGAGAAGTGAGGTGATTTGGGAATTCTAGGACTTGAGTACTTCTGTTTCCAATCCTGTATTGTGTGCTTCTACAGGAATTGAGGCGTCAGACCTGTCCAGTCTGCTGGAGCAGTTTGAGAAATCCGAAGGTGAGGAACCTGAGTAGCTATGCTAAACCCCTTTCTGTTGCTATTTTCTTTGGGCCCAGCCCTGTAGTTACTTAGATGGAAGGAAGGGAGTGGTGGAGGGGCAGTCTCAGAGTCTCAAGGGAATGAATCTCATTCTGATAGGAATGGGGAAACAAGGTTCACCTATAAAACAACCTAACCCAGGGAGAGGGTGGTGGTACAGCATGGCAAGAACTATAAAGAGTAAATGGATGTTGGAGATCCAAGAGGGTTGGGTTGGTTGGGGACATTTTTCTAGAGGAAAGTAGCTCTCAAGCTGGGCCTTGAAAGACAGGATGTGTGTGTGGTGAGTAAAGGCAGAGGTGTAGGAAGGATTGTGTGTGGTGTGTTTGGAAGGCAAGGGATAGCTCAGCTTTCTCAGTACAAAGCAAGGACCTAGGTGCTGTGGAGGGTATTGTGCCTTGTGCTCAAGGAGCTTATGGTCAATGGGGAGGAAAATGACAGAAATGACTTCTGAATTAGTAACAAGTATCTATAGTACAAGGAAAAATATAAGTGTAGAACAAATCGACCACAAGTCCAGGAAGTTACTTAGATCACGTAGAACCTTACATGCTAGGCTTAGAAGTTTGGGCTCTATCTCAGATTCAGTGAGTAATTAACAGATGTCTCTGAGCAGAGACATGATTAAAAATAGTAGTGGCGTATCCACTAGAAGAGAACGGATCTCTCTGGGGAGAGCCCAGTGAAATACTAGGTAAACTGGATTTTCCTTCTTTGGGTCTCAAAGCCAGCCCTTTTGCACCTCCTCAGTTTGGAACATCTGGTGGCCTTTTAACTAATTTGGTTTCTTTGCAGCCAAAAAGGAGTGCCCTCCCCCGGCTCCTGCTGATAACCTGGCTGTAGGAAACTCAGGGTGAGTATGGAGACAGAAGCGAGTTACCCTACAGCTGTTGGTCAGCAGCCGGCCGGCGCTTCAGGAACGTCAACTGGATGCCTCTGTCACAGGGACTTTTAGTTAGCTTTAGAGTCTTTCCCTGTTTCCCCGTGTCCCACTCAGCCCATCACTGTTGGACGCTGTCTTGGGTGGTGAGATAGGAGGATGTGTATCATCCTCTGCTGTTGACAGTCTGGGATTCCAAATGAATGTCCTGGAGGTGTTTTTTATCTTCTGGCAAATTGTGCGTTTGGGGATTTCTTTCTTTTCTTTAACAAACTTTTAAGCTTGCTCAACACTGGCGATGGTATAAGATCAAATGGGGAAGATACTCATGGCTAGGGCTCTCCTGACTCCTTGGAGGAGGCACCCTGGACATCCTTGTTCCCCAGTCTTCCAGCACTGAGAGGCCTTTTTTCATTTATCATGTTCATGCTACCCTATCCTCTTCTGACCAGGCTGTTCCCATCCACATTGATAGTGGGTTGTTTTGAGCTAGGTAGGCAAGGCTCCTGGCTTAAAGGAAGTGGGTGGGGGGGTATTCAAGGTCATAGCCAGCCTGCCTTCTAGAATTGAACAGAGCCGAGTTGAGACCCAACCTACATTTCGGTCACAAAGAGCCCGTTGTGCTGGAGGAGAGTAATAGGGGCAGTTTGTGTATCCTGTTCTTCTCTGCACAATTGCTTTGTGAGGAAAACAGATGTACAAGATGTTGAGGAGGCAATGAACCAGGCTTTACCTTTTCCCCCCTGCCAGCAGCGTTGACACTCCCCAGGAGAAGAGGCCCCTAGACCGGTTACAAGCCCCAGAACTGGCCAACGTGGCAGGTGGGTTCAGAGTGGGGAACTCTGCCTTTGATTAGTATGCGGCAAATGTTTATAGAACCTGCCCTGCACCAGGTGTGTGTAGATGTTGGGAATACAGAGATCTGATCCTCATCCTTGAGGTTCTCATAGTCCAGGGAGCAGATGTATAAACCAATGACCATGTTGAGTATCAGAGAGGTTGTATGTTAAAGAAGCCTTTGTGGTTTATAGTGGGGTCTGAGATGGGATAGTCAGGGGAGGGTTATATATATAAGGTGTAATCCCTGAACCAGAGATTTGAGAAAATCACTGATACCAATCAGATAGATTTAGGGGATGGGGCATTCTAGGGTGATGGAGCAGCTGGAGTGAACTGAAGAAACAAAATGAGCCTGGTATGTTTGGGGGAATTGCGAGTTGTTTGGTTTGGCTGGAGTGTAGTGGCTGATGGGGATGGTGGGTAGAACTAAAGCAAGAGATAAAGCTGAAGTGGTAAGTAGGTCAGATTATGGGAACTTTGAGTGCCATGTTAAGTTGTTTGGACTTCGTGTATTGAAGAAGCAATTGGTTTTGGGGTGTTCCCTCTAGCAGGAATGTAGAAGACAGGGTAGATGGGCGTAAAACCTGAGGTAGGAAATCATTGGAAGATGATTACATGAGTCCAGGCAAGATGCAGCCGTGAAGTCAGGCAGTGCTGGGTGGAGAGCGGGGGCTGGGTCTAAGAATGGAGGGGTGGACCAGACAGGAGCTGGTCACTAGCTAGGTTTGGGCAGTGAGAAGTTGAGGGGTTCAGGAGGACCCTAGCTGGCTGGGGGTCTCTTTGGCTTCATCCTCCAGATGGGGAACTTGGGGGAAGCAGTATTGCAACAGTGGGAGAAGTTGGGCTGTTGACTCTCCTTGGTTATTTTGTGACATGAGGTGGGGGTCTCTGGAGCCTCTGTACGCAGTGTTTGGAAGTGTAGAATCGGATCTCATCCTGCTATCTCCATCCTCCCTCCCCTCACAGGGCTCACCCCACCAGCTACCCCTCCCCACCAGTTATGGAAGCCCTTGGCTGCTGTCTCACTGCTGGCCAAAGCCAAATCTCCTAAGTCTACCGCCCAGGAGGGAACCCTGAAGCCTGAAGGAGTTACAGAGGCCAAACATCCAGCTGCAACCCGCCTCCAAGAAGGGGTCCATGGCCCTAGTCCAGTCCATGTGGGCTCTGGGGACCATGACTATTGTGTCCGGAGCAGGACTCCCCCCAGAAAGACGCCTGCCCTAGTCATTCCAGAGGTGGGCTCCCGATGGAACGTCAAACGCCATCAGGACATCACCATCAAACCTGTCTTGTCCCTGGGCTCAGTCATCCCCCTGTCCCCACGCACAGCTGCCTCCCAGGAGCCACTTGATCACAGGACTAGCAGTGAGCAGGCAGATCCCCCAGCTCCTTGCCTCGCCCCATCTGCCTTGCTGTCCCCTGAGGCCTCGCCTTGCCGGAATGACACGAACACTAGGACTCCCCCTGAGCCCTCAGCCAAGCAGCGATCAGTGCGCTGTTACCGAAAAGCCTGCAGGTCAGCCAGCCCCCCAAGCCGGGGCTGGCAGGGCTGCCGTGGCCGCAGCAGCCGTTCTGTCAGCTCTGGGTCCAACCGGACCAGCGAAGCATCTTCCTCTTCATCCTCATCGTCGTCTTCCTCATCCCGGTCCCGGTCCAGGTCCCTCTCCCCCCCACACAAGAGGTGGCGAAGGTGAGCTCTGATGGCCTGTTAGGTCCTCTTCATTTAGGAAGTCTGTGTGCTCTCCAGTTTACTTTGAGAGCTTTTGCACATTGAGTTTGATATTTTCAGGCTCTAAGTCTTCCACTTCTGTCCTTGGCTTTTGTCTTCTCCCCCTTTCTTAGATTATTGATGGAGGCAAGTTGTGAGAAGATAGCTTCATCCCTGTTTGAGTTTGGGGTATCCCTGAGGTCACCTGCTTCCTCGACCTCTACCTTGGGGAGACCATTAGGGCTGGATCTCGCCCGTGTTTACTCTTGTCATATACCGTATCAGTCCTCACTTCTGCTCTTTTCTTGGCGGGTTGCCGGAAGGTGGGATAGTGGGTTGTTGATAGCAGTTCTTCTAATCGTCTGTTGAGGAAAGACTCTGGACAGTTCCTTTGTTACTGTGGCCTCATACATTTTTGGGCAGTACCTTTTTCTCGGTAACAGATCCAAATTTTCCCACTTAATCCATGAAGAATTCTTGGTTTTGGAACCAGAATGACCTCTTGAGAAATGATCTCTACTACAGGTCTAGCAAGTCACCTCCCTTTTATGCCATGGTCACAGCACTGCTATGAGACATGTTAGGGGAGCAGGAACCCAGAGACCCAGGCCTGGCACCCCCAGGTAGTTGTAAGACCTAGGCCCCAGCCCTTTATCTCTGAGTCTCCATTTATTTTTCTTTTTACTGACTTGTTAAATGTTTTTGTTTTTAATTGCATAATTGAAAATAACTATGATCTGTGCCAAAACACTCTAAAACATTCCAGATACATCTAAAGTTCATGAGGGCCTCAGTTTTATCATCTGTGGAATTCCTCTAGACCTCTTTTGCTCTGCTTTGCCTTTGGGCCTGAGCTTCCTGACAGAGAGGCAAGGCTGGGGCCAAGGTGAGGTAAGTGGAATATATTTGCACCACTGCCAGCATTCCCACCTGCCCCTTTATCCTCCAGATCCAGTTGCAGTTCCTCTGGACGTTCCCGAAGATGCTCTTCCTCTTCCTCCTCCTCATCTTCCTCCTCATCTTCCTCATCTTCCTCATCCAGTTCCCGAAGCCGGTCCCGCTCCCCATCCCCCCGACGGAGAAGTGACAGGAGGCGGCGGTGAGTATGTGGTCATGGAGTCATGCATCTGGGATGCAAATGCCTGAGAGTTCTGAGACTTGAGGTATTTAATGTCTGGGGGCTGATGGCACCTTCTTCTCATGTCAGGTACAGCTCTTACCGTTCACATGACCATTACCAAAGGCAGAGAGTGCTGCAGAAGGAGCGTGCAATAGTGAGTAGAGGAACAGGTCTTGGGAGGATGGGGCTTGCCCCTGGGCCATGAGCTTGGAGGGTCTTCTACGTTGGTAGCCCTGGGTCATGTTGTGTCAATTTTCCTTGTTCCAACATAGGAGGAGAGAAGAGTGGTCTTCATTGGGAAGATACCTGGCCGCATGACTAGGTCAGAACTGAAACAAAGGTTCTCTGTTTTCGGAGAGATTGAGGAGTGCACTATCCACTTCCGTGTCCAAGGGTAAGCTTGGGCCCTAAGATCAAAATGTCCTTTCCGTCCCATTCATCTACCATGATGCTTCTTTGCCTTTCCTCCTTCCTCTGGTGTGCTAGGCAGTGTAGGACGACCCCTGCACTCCCACAGTCAGAGGGTTGGCCGTTTGGGGAATGAGAGGAACCACCCCAGTCCCTCTCTGTACCCTGGGAAGTATCTGTTCTCCATGGCAGGGGCCCAGGTGGCCATCCTAGCCTTGCCTCATCTTCCTCACCAGTGACAACTACGGCTTCGTCACTTACCGCTATGCTGAGGAGGCATTTGCAGCCATCGAGAGTGGCCACAAGCTGAGGCAGGCAGATGAACAACCCTTTGATCTCTGCTTCGGGGGCCGCAGGCAGTTCTGCAAGAGAAGCTATTCTGATCTTGGTGAGTGGAAGAGACCCAGAGGCTTTGGTATACTTCATATTGTCCCCAAAAGGATTCCCAACCATTTTGAGAGTGGGGCTCTCCTTCATGGAGCTGACTTAATGCTGAATGTGACACACAAAGAACCTGGGGGGTGGGATGAGAGAAGTGGGAGTTCCCTTGTCTTTTTGACTTAAAACCAGGGTGATATTATTTCCATCCATTATTGGGGTGGGAGGAGGCTGGCTATTTGAGGACCCTGTGGTAGGGAAGTGTTGTCAGAGACCTTGATGTCTGTCTCTATTTTTATAGACTCCAACCGGGAAGACTTTGACCCTGCTCCTGTAAAGAGCAAATTTGATTCTCTTGACTTTGACACATTGTTGAAACAGGCCCAGAAGAACCTCAGGAGGTAACCCTGGGCCCTTCTCCCCCTTCCCTTTTTCTTTGGAGGTGTCCAACCTCCTCCACCCCCTCTCCCCCACTTTAGGGGAGAGAGCTGCTAGTGAGGAGATGACTGTTTTATAAAGAAATGGAAAAAAGTGAAATAAAAATGTGTTAAATCAGATTTTTTAAAGGGTTATTCATTTTTTATAACAGGCATTGAAACAAGTTAACTTGCATTCCTATGTTCCGATGGGGCTGAGGGGTTCCCCAATGTTTGGAAGATCTAAGTCACTATGCAGACTAATAAACACAAACTAGAGAGAATTCCCAAGTGCTGTTGTGCTTCTTTCAATGGTGCTAGTACCAGACACACTCCTCCAATCTGAACACAATCAGAGACATGCTTACCTCCATTTGGTTCCTAGGACCTCTCTTTGGTCGGGTGCAAAATCCTGTTGGACTTGAAACTTTGCTCCTCAGGATGTGTTGTCAGTGAAATCAGTCTTCTGGGGCAGTGCTTCTCAAGCTTTAAAAGAGAATTTGAATTATCTGGTGATCTTTTTAGAATGCAGATTCTGACTTCAGGGGTGGGGCCTGAGATTCTGCATTCCCAAACCGGGATGCTGATGCTGCTACAGTCCCAAGGAAGAGATTTTTACCATTAAGCTCACACTTGTTCCAAATAAAGGTTTTTTGGTTTTTTAAGTTTTTTATTTATCTGAGGGAACACAAACGGGGAGTGGGAGAGGGAGAGGGAGAAGCAGGCCTCCTGCCGAGCAGGGAGCCCGATGCGGGGCTAGACCGCAGGATGCTGAGATCATGACCTGAGCCGAAGGCAGATGCTTAACAACTGCTTAACGACTGAGCCACGCAGGTGCCCCCAAATAAAGGTTTTCTTTCTTTTCTTTTTTTTTTTTTAAGATTTTATTTATTTGACAGTGAGAGACACAGCGAGGGAGGGAACACACGTGGGGGGAGTGGGAGAGGGAAATGCAGGCTTCCTGCGGAACGGACCCCGAAGCAGGGCTCAATCCCAGGAGCCTGGGATCATGACCTGAGCCGAAGGCAGACGCCCAAGGACTGAGCCACCCAGGTGGCCCCCAAATAAAGGTTTTGTAAACAAGACTTATGTGTACATGTATGTACCATTTTAGCTTGAGCACAGTGCTTGGCACACAACAGGTACTCGGAAGAATGCATGCATGTGAATAGACCTCTGGGTAAGAGGGAGATGTAGGAGTTCTATCTAAGGAGAGTGCCTATTTTGAGAAGAGCAAAGGAGAGGTATGTCCCCTGAGAAAGTGGATCCTTACCTTTCCTGACAGGTATTAATGGGGAAGTAATCAAAGGGTAGTGGGTAAAGGGATTGATGTCTGCTAATGTGAACTGAAATGTGATAGAACTTGGAATTAACTTGGCAGGCCTGGGCGTTGATTTTTGAATACTCGTAACAGGCAGTTGGAGGGTTTTCTAGTTCTCCCACAGGGAGAGTTCAGGTGTGAACTGTGACTTAGGAGATAGAAGGGTAATTTCCAGGATTACAGATTTGCAGAGATTGCTGCTGCTGTGTCACTCAGGGTTGGTGCACAATGGCTTTTCCCTTCATGGAGCTGACTTAATGCTTAATGAATAAGGGGGGAAAGGGTTGTCTCATGGGCAAATCATGATTGAAAGAGGGGCATTTTTAGGGATCGTTGACCCACCATTACCGCGGATAATCTGAAGGATCCTCTGCAGTGGAGGTGGGAGTTGGAGCAGTATCTTACAGGGCCTCTGTGGGTGTTGAGGCAGGGAAAATGAAGGGTGGGAATCGGCTGGCGGCGAGAATGGGGGTGGTTGCGAGGTCCTGTGACCAGGTCTACAGAGTCCCAAGGACAGCTCAAGCCCGCCGGTCCACTCTGCTCTGGAATGCGAATCCCAGCTGCGGCTCCAAACCGCAGCTCTGAAGGAAAGGGCTCGGGCTGAAAGGGAGCGGGAAGTCTGAAGTTTTCCCGCCACTGGCGAGGGCGTGACCAGTGACGTAGGGCTCCGCCTTCACGAGGTGGTGGACGGAGGGCTCCGCCCTTAACAAGATGGCGACACTTGTGGCACCGGAAGGAGCTTCTAGATTTCGCCTCGATCCTGCCACCAAGGTGGAGGCGGGACTACCCTGTGGAGTGTGCCCGCCCCTTCCGCCGTGCGCCCGCGCCGCGCGATTACGTCACAATGGCTCAGCCCTCACCCCTCCGGGTTCACGAGTTCCTGAGTCGTGAGCGTCGGCAACGGTAGTGACGCGTTTTGCCCGGAGGATGGCGGACGCCGGCTTGCGCCGCGTGGTTCCCAGCGACCTGTATCCCCTTGTGCTCGGCTTTCTGCGCGATAACCAGCTCTCGGAGGTGGCCAATAAATTCGCCAAGGCAACAGGCGCTGTGAGTGCGGCCTTGGGACAAGGGCTCGGGTGGGATGACCACAGGTCTTCGGGCCCTGACATGTTTAGGTTTCCGGGTACCGAGGTCTCTAGGGTCCGCCAATCCAGCCTTTGTGCCGAGCTCTCGGCGGTGACCCTAGAGCCTGGAGTTTCGGCACCTGGTCCCCCATGCAGTCTCACTAGATAGCGTTGAGTCTTGTTGCTTTTTTCTGTTGAGCGGTGCAGCGACGGCAGCGTGGGATCCTCGTGGCGCAGGTCACGTGGCTGGCGGAGTGCGGCATGGAGGAGGGAGCGTGGTGTCCCACCGGAGGCGTTGGAGGCTCTTGGTTCCTTCTTGGGTTTTACGTTGGCTGATACAAAGCGTGACTTGACCTTAACTCTCAGTCGAATTTGCCCGGGACTCAAAGATAAAATTGCTTTAGAAATGAGGGAAGGGATTTTCGTTAATAAAGAAGAAAGTGAGGGTGCTGAGCGCGAACCTGAGAAGATGAACCCTTTAACTAAAGTGAAGCTGATCAACGAGCTGAATGAGCGTGAGGTCCAGCTTGGGGTGGCAGATAAGGTGTCCTGGCACTCCGAGTACAAAGACAGCGCCTGGATCTTCCTGGGAGGGCTTCCTTATGAACTGACTGAAGGGGACATCATCTGTGTGTTCTCACAATATGGGGAGATTGTTAACATTAATCTGGTGCGGGACAAGAAGACTGGGAAATCCAAAGGATTCTGTTTCCTCTGCTATGAAGACCAGAGGAGCACAATTCTGGCTGTTGACAATTTTAATGGGATCAAGATCAAAGGAAGAACTATTCGAGTGGATCATGTGTACAACTATCGAGCTCCCAAGGACTCCAAAGAAATAGATGATGTGACCAAAGAACTCCAGGAGAGGGGCTGTGGGGCTCACACCCCCTCAGTGAGTTCATCAGAGGGTTCTGAAGATGACAAACCCACAAAACACAAAAAAGACAAAAAGGAGAATAAGAGAAGAAAGACAAAGAGAAGACTGACCGGGAGGTCCAGGCGGAGCAGCTGGCCCCCTAGTCACCACCCAGAAACAAGGTGGTAAGGGAAAAGGACGACCCTGGCTCTAAAAAGCGCAGCAACAGGAACTCAGAGTGGGGTCAGAAGTCAGAGCCCGGGGAGATGCGGAAGCACCAGCCCAGCTCTCCTGAGGTCAGGGCAACCTGCCGCGGTGGAGAAGGGGACAGAGAGAAGGAGCCGAAGAAAGAGAAGCTGAAGCATGAACATAGGTCCTCAACCAGAGAAGAAAAGAACCGAGATAGAGACCGAGGCCGAAGCTCAGACACACACTCCAGCCGGCCCAGTGGACGTTCTGAGGGGCGTAGTCAGCGGAGTAGAAGCAGGAGCCGGGAGAGGTCCCACGGGCCGAAAAGGGCCCGGCGCTCACCGCACCAGGAGTCTTCTAACCCCCGTGACCGCAGGCACCACTGAAGCTGCGGCCTCTCTCTCTTCCCAGGAGAACTGGAACTGGAAATGTACTTGGTCTTTAAAATGAAAAAAAAAAAGTGAATGAGAGTAGAGGCATGGTTCTGCTTTTAGGTATACCAAAGCAAAATTGAGCATCATAGCCCTGCCAAGCAGTGGGCTTGGATCTTTGACTTCTGGAATCAAACACATCTAGATTTGGGACCAGGCTCTGTTTTCTTAAAATGTATAACCTGAACATCTTGCTGAACCTCTCTGAGTTTGTTTCTGTTCCTACGGGAGATGCCATCATCTACTTTAAGATTTTTGTGAATTTCAGTAACATGATAAATATGAAGTGGCAATCCCAGTGCCTGGTGCTCAGGAAGCATCAGTGAGTGAAAGCTGTTATCATAGTTACGGTAATCTAGGGTGTTCCAAACACATGTAAAAAGTGGACTAGGAATGTGAAAGGTTTGGAATCTCCCTAAAGAAAAGCAGTCATGGGGCACCTGGGTGGCTTAGTCTGTTAAGCATCTGCCTCGCTTGGTCATGATCTCACGGTCTTGGGATCAAGCCCCATGTTGGTCTCTGCTCAGTGGGAAGCCTGCTTCTCCCTGTGTCCCTCCCCCTGCTTGGGCTTGCTCGCTTTCTCTGTCAAATGAATAGGTAAAATCTTTAAAAAAAAAAAAAAAAAGATGCATGGGAAAACATCTTGAGAGAGGGTAGAGTGTAGTCTTTGACAGTCTTCTTAGCCTTTAAGATAAGTTTCTTCTTTGTGGCAGAATCAGGCTGCACAAGGACAGAATCAAATCAGCTTCAGAAAGGACTTCCTTAAGCTGAGACAGCCTGCCGTGTGATCTCCTACAACTGCTTTCATATTAGAACTGTTTTTTGAATTGACCATTAGGGAGGCTGCAAAAAGTATTTTCACAATGGGCTGGATGGACTGGGCCTTTCGGAATCAGGATTTTTTTATATGACAAAAACTAATCTTTCTGGAAGACTTACTAAGGGCCAGATGGTGATTCCAGTTGCTAAGTCCTTTATATGCATTATCTCTAATTCTCTCAACAACTTAATAAGATGTATAGCATTATCTCCATGTTAGAGAGAAGTAAACAATCTCAGATTAAGTAATTTGCTCAGGGTCACACAGTAATAACAGGCAGAGGTGAGTTTCACATCTGTACACATCTAACTCTGAGCCTATACTCTTGTTGGTACTGTAATGCTTTGTGATTTTTTTTTGCATCAAATAATCTCTATCAGTGTAATTAATAGCTGAATGTAATTTTGTACTGAGTATATAACTTAGCTTTTTAACCAGTATTGGAGGCTGGTTTCCTATGATTTGGTATTATAAACCACATCTCAGGAAACACCCTCTTCCATTAATGTTTGTGTCCTTGTTTCACAGGTAAGGATAATTCCTAGACGGTGCATTGCTAAAGCAAAGAGAAAGCAAATTTTTTTTTTTAAAGATTTTTTAAAATTTTTATTTGAGAGAGAGTGCGCACGTGCAAGCACGAAGGGGGCAGGGGGAGAGAGAGAGAGAGATGTAGACTCCTTGCTGAGCAGGGAGCCTGTCACTGAGCTGGATCCCAGGACCCTAGGATCATGACCTGAGCCAAAGGCAGATGCTTAACCGACTGAGCCACCCAGGCATCCTGGGAAAGAAGATTTTTTAAAAGGCTTTGATAAATAGGATTGACTAGGGATAGACGGTGACAAACTGTAGGAGTAACCCAAGTTTTTGATGTCAAAAATTGGGAAGTACATAAATAGATTATTTTTCAAGTAGGAGAAGTCTCACAAAGATGTAACAATTACACGAAATATAGCAGGTATAAAAGAGGTCACTTTTTTAAGATATTGTTTATTTATTTGAAAAAGAAAGAGAGCAAGCGAGCACGAGCAGCAGGGAGAGGGAGAAGCAGACTCCCTGCTGAGCAGGGAGCCTGATACTGAACTCCATCCCAGGACCTGAGATCATGACCTGAGCTGAAGGCAGACACTTAACTGATTGAGCCACCAGGCACCCAAAGCAGGTCATTTTTAAAGAGAGAATAAAATAAAATCCGATTTCCCCCTAGAACAACCAGGATAAAATATTCTTATGAAGTTATTTTTTTCTCCTATAGACCCAACAGGACGCCAACGCCTCTTCTCTCTTGGACATCTACAGCTTCTGGCTCAAGTAAGTCTTCCCTGTACCACTGTGACTGTTTTTCCCCCAAGGAGTCAGGCTGTGTTCCCTGGTGTGGGAAGGTCCTGATCCCCCAAAAGTTAGCCTCATCTATCTCAGCAGGTCTGCCAAGGCCCCGAAGCGGAAGTTACAGGCAAATGGACCAGTAACTAAGAAGGCTAAGAAGAAGGCTTCATCCAGTGACAGCAGTGAGGACAGCAGTGAGGAGGAAAAAGCCCCAGGACCTCCAGCTAAGAATGCTGGTAAGGTTGGACAGGGCATTGGGGTTAGTGGTTCCCAGAAAGGGATTTGTAGCCTGCCTGTACTATATGGCTGATTCTCACTGGGGTCTGTGGTTTTGTTCAGTTGTACCTGCCAAGCGGGCCAGTTTGCCTCAGCATCCTGGAAAGGTTGCAGCCAAAGCATCAGAGAGCAGCAGCAGTGAAGAATCCAGTGATGATGAGGAGGACGATGACAAGAAGAAAAAGCCTGTTCAGGTTTGCAACTTGGGAAAGGAAAGACTTGTTTAAGGGATTAGAAAGAAGAAACCTAAAGTCTTGGCTTGTAGCTTGGAACCAAGGTTTGGCGGTGGGTATATAACAGGTGACTATGGGGGTGCCTGGTTGGCTCAGTCAGTAGAGCATGGGACTCTTGATTTCAGGGTTATAAGTTTGAGCCCCATGTTGGGTGTAGAGATTACTTAAAAAATAAATAAATAAGGGGCGCCTGGGTGGCTCAGTCAGTTAAGCCTCCTACTCTTGGTTTTGGCTCAGGTCATGATCTAAGGGTCCTGGGATCTAGCCCCAGTTGGACTCTGCTTAGCAAGGGGTCTGCTTTTCTGCCTCCCTCTCCCTCTGCCCCTCCCCCCACTCCTAACCATGTATGAGCATGCATGCGCTCTCTCTAAAATAAAATGAATCTTTAAATACATAAAACATATATAATAGGTAACCATGGAGGAGAAAGTAGATGTATGAAGTTTGGAAAGGATACGTGAGGGTGAAGTCGTACTCTGAATCTAGGAACCCATTCTCTTTCCCAGGCGGTGGGTGGGGGCGGGCAGAGGGAGAAGCAGACTCTCCACTGAGCAGGGAGCCTGGCTTGGGGCTTTTTTTTTTTTTTTCTTTTTTTAAGATTTTATTTATTTATTTGACAGAGAGAGACAGCGAGAGAGGGAACACAAGCAGGGGGAGTGGGAGAGGGAGAAGCAGGCTTCCCGCGGAGCAGGGAGTCCGATGCAGGACTTGATCCCAGGACCCTGGGATCATGACCTGAGCCGAAGGCAGACATGTAACGACTGAGCCACCCAGGCGCCCCTGGCTTGGGGCTTAATCCCAGGACCCTGAGATCATGAGCTGAGCTGAAGGTAGACGCTTAAGTGAGCCACCCAGGAGTCCCTCTTTCTTTCTCCCTCCCTCCCTTTCTACCTTCTTCCCTTCCTGTCCCTTCTTCCCCTTTCTCTTTTCTTTCTTTCTTCCTTCCTCCCTTTCTTCTTTTTCTTTCTTTGTTTCTTTGTTTTTCTTTCTGTCTTCCTTTCTTTTTCTTTCTTTCTTTCTTTCTTTCCTTCCTTCCTTCCTTCCTTTTTTCCTTAAGATTTTTGAATTATTTTTAAGTAATCTCTATACCCAGTGTGGGACTCAAACTCCTAACCCCAAGATCGAGTTGCATGCTCTACCCAGTGAGCCAGCCAGGCACCCCAGTATTTTTGTTTCTCATGAAGAATTTGGTGTCCTTTCCAGAAGCTTTTTTTTTTTTTTTAAGTACACTCTGTGTCACACATGGTGCTTGAACTCCTGACCCCAAGATCAAGAGTTGCACGCTCTACCAACTAAGTCAGCCAGGCGCCCTCAGATGTTGTCTTGCTCAGCTTTCTTTTGCTTTTACTGTTCCATTAGCTCCTAAAAAATAAAAGTCTACCATGGTTTCCACCTTAGGATGCCCTTTGGGTACCCAGAACCTCTTGCTGATTCTCCTCATTGTGTGTTTCCTTACAGAAGGGAGTTAAGCCCCAACCCAAGGCAGTTAAAGCTCCTCCTAAGAAGGCCGAGAGCTCTGATTCCGATTCAGACTCAAGCTCAGAAGATGAGTTACCAAAGAACCAGAAGCCAAAGACAACACCTGTGGCAGCTAAAGCTCAGACTAAAGGCTCAGCCAAACCAGGTACTATTTCTGTTCCCAAGAGACCAGGCTGGGGACTAGCTTGCTCTGGGGACTGGTATTAAAATTGCTCATTCAGGGGCACCTGGGTGGCTCAGTCGGTTGAGCTTCTGCCTTCAGCTCGGGTCATGATCTTAGGGTCCTGGGATTGAGCCCTGCATTGGGTTAAGATTTTGTCTCTCCCTCTCCCTTTGCCGTTCCCCATCCCATGTGTGCATGCTCGTGCACGTGTGCTCTCTCAAAAAAATTGTTCATTTAGCACGGGTGAAATGGCACTAATTGTTGAGCTAGAAGTATTGATTAGTGTCTCCCCCCCCCCCACTTAAAGAGGCTTTTTATTGGGGTTAGTAACTGGAGAAACAGTCTGCAGTGAGGAAAAATGTGTTTTTAAAATGGTATCCAGAGGCACCTGGGTGGCTCAGTTGGTTGGGTGTCCGACTTGATTTCAGCTTGGGTCCTGATCCCAGGGTCGTGGGGTTGAGCCCTATATTGGGCTGCACTCAACAGAGAGTCTGCTTGAGGAATCTGTCTCCCTCACCTCCCCCCAGTCTTGTGTGCTCTGTCTCTCTCTCTCTCTCTCTCTCAAATAAGTTAATCTTTATTTACTTTTAAATTTATTTTCTCTTAAATATTTTATTTATTTGAGAGAGACGTTAGGGAGAGATCAAGAGCGGGGAGGAGAGGGAGAAACAGGCTCCCTGCTGAGCAGGGAGCCCAGTGTGATGGCGGGGCTTGATCCCAGGATGCCTGGTCATGACCTGAGCCGAAAGCAGACGCTTAACTGACTGAGCCTCCCAGGTACCCCTAAAATAAATAAATCTTTTAAAAAAAAAAGAGGTATCCATTTGCCATTGTTGTCCATTTCATAGATGATTTACATTCCCACAAATGCCATTCTGTTATGACCGCTTATACATCTATCCTTTGTGCTTTTTTTTTTTTTTAAGATTTATTTATTTATTTATTTGAGAGAATGAGAGCACAAGATGGGGGAGGGTCAGAAGGAGAAGACGACTCCCTGCTGAGCAGGGAGCCCGATGCGGGACTCGATCCTGGGACACCAGGATCGTGACCTGAGCCAAAGGCAGATGCTTAACTAACTGAGCCACCCAGACACCCTCCTTTGTGCTTTTCATTGCCATCGTTTCTCCTCTGTATTCACTCCATGGGACGTGTGAGAATTTAAACTCTTTTCTGTAATATTCTTGTGATGACAGGTTATGATTTATAGGAGCTTCTCTGAATGGAAGTTAGAATGAAAGATTTCATAGGGCACATTTGAATTATTTATATTGTATCTTTTTTATTTTCTTTTTAAAGATTTTATTTATTAGAGCTTACACATGAGCTTGGGGAGGAGCAGAGTGAAAGGGACAAACAGACTCCCCTCTGGAGCCCAGAGCCTGACACAGGCCTTGATACCATGACCCTGAGATCATGACCCGAGCCAAAATAAAGAGTCGGACACTTAATGGGCTGAACCACCCAGGCACCACTACATCGTATTGTTTGTTAAAGATAGTTTTCTGCTTGAAATTGGTCAGGAAAGTCATCCTTTGATAGTCAGCCGTGACAGTCTCCCTCATGCCTGCTCTAAAGGCAAGAGAATTAATAGACTCCTAAGTTCTGAGCTAAAGGTTTTCGTGGCCCATTAAGGCCTTGATACTTCTTACCCTTACCGTATTTTTCCCTTCTTGGGTACCCCAGCTCGGCTGGCACCTAAGCTAGCCAACGGTGAGGCGGCCGGCCGCAAGAGCAGCAGCAGCGGTGAGGACTCGGAGGCAGCGGCGGCCGTACTTAAGAAGGTTTGGATCATAACTTCTACCAGGGGACCTGGTGGGGGGTTGGTGAGGGTGTCTCCATTTCCTGGCAAGATTAGTTGGACCAGCTTTTTCCTGTGGTAACGAATTTTCTTTTCATGATGCAGACTGTACCTAAAAAGCAAGTTGTGGCCAAGGCCCCAGTGAAAGCCGCAGCTGCCCCTGCCCAAAAGAGTTCCAGCAGTGAGGACTCCTCCAGTGAGGAGGAGGAGGAGGAGGAAGAGCAGAAAAAGCCCATGAAGAAAATGCCAGGTGAGGTTTTTTGTTTTTTTTTTTAAGATTTACTCGTTTTTTAGCGAGCACGAGCAAGCACATGTGCGTGGTGGGGCAGGGGGAGGGGGCAGAGGGAAAGGGAGAGAATCCCAAGCAGACTCCCTGCTGAGCACGGAGCCCCACCACCACACTTGTCTTTTTTTTTTTAAATTTTTATTTCAGAGAGAGTGAGAATGTGTGCATAAACAGGGGGAAGCAGCAGAGGGAGAGGGAGAAGCAGGCTTCCCGCAGATCAGGGACCCTGATACGGGGCTCCATCCCAGGCCCCTGGGATCACGACCTGAGCCGAAGGTAGATGCTTAACTGACTGAGGAACTCAGTTGCCCTGACACTTGTTTTTTTTTTTTTTAAACAGGTCCCTATAGCTCAGTCCCCCCGCCTTCTGCCCTATCCAAGAAGTCCCTGGGAACCCAGGCTCCCAAGAAAGCTGCAGAGAAGAAACAGCCTGTGGAGAGCAGTGAGGATAGCAGCGATGAGTCTGGTGAGTCCCCACCCATGGAGAATGGGTTTGGGGAGTAGATGAGGAATACAAAAGACAAAAATGTCTCTATGCCTTTTGCTTTTCACTGAAGCAAGACAGTGCTTAAGTTTCTGTGTGGGTCTTTGCAGCCTCCTTTTTGTTGCTTTTGGTTGGGTTGGGACTCTGGTCCCAGCCTAATGCCATAGGTTCTCTCCAGATTCAAGTTCTGAGGAAGAAAAGAAACCCCCAGCTAAGGCAGTCATCTCTAAAACAACCACTAAATCAGTTCCAGCAAAGAAAGCACCAGACAGCTCTTCAGACAACTCAGGTGAGGCATATGGAGGCCCTCAGGGCATTGGGAGCTCCAGGGGCTCTCTTCATTCTGATTTCTATCTATTCTTTGCTCTCTCTCTAGACTCTGACAGTTCTGAGGATGAAGCTCCTTCCAAGCCAGCCGGTACCACCAAGAATATACCAAGTAGGCCAGTTGCCACTCCCAAGCAACCTGCAGCTAAACCAGCCACAACTCCCAAGCAACCTGCAGGTAGTGGCCAGAAGCCTCTCACCAGAAAGGCTGATAGCAGCTCCAGCGAGGAGGAGAGCAGTTCTAGTGAAGAGGAAAAGACAAAGAAGACTGTCGTCACCCCCAAGTCCAAGGCAGCCGCCAAAGCAGCTCCATCTTTGCCTGCCAGACAGGCCTCCCAGGGTGGTGGAGACAGCAGCTCGGATTCAGATAGCTCTAGCAGTGAGGAAGAGAAGGAAGAGAAAATGTCAAAATCTCCAGTTAGAAAGAAGCCACAGAAGGCAGCAGGAGTTGTAACCTCTTCCAAGGCAGCTTCCACAAAGAAAGCAAAGGCCGAGAGCAGCAGCAGTTCTTCCTCTGATGATTCCAGTGAGGAAGAAGAGGAGAAGCCTAAGGGCAAGGGCACTGTAAGGCCCCAAGCCCTCAAGACCAATGGGACCTCTGCACTGACTACCCAGAATGGAAAAGCAGACAGGGAAAGCGATGAGGAAGAAGAAGAAAAGAAAAAGGCAGCAGTGGCAGTTTCTAAGCCAGGTCTATATCCAAAGAATCTGCCTCCTTAGCTTGTCCCCCCAAATATGGGTGGGATATACACTTGGGGGATGGGGTGGGGAGAGGAGGCCCACGGCTAGGCTTCCAGTTGCATGCCCTGGGTGTGGGAACCCAGGAGGAGGGACACAAAACTGGTCTCCTGAGTCTGGCTTTTTGTTTTGTAGGTTCAGGAAAGAAGCGGAAGCAGAATGAGGCTGCCAAGGAGACAGAGACTCCTCAAGCCAAGAAGATAAAGCCCCAGACCCCCAACACATTTCCGAAAAGGAAGAAAGTAAGTTATCTTATTTTCTTCTCAGGAGCCAGCCTTTAAAGAGTAGAAAGGGGCACCTGGGTGGCTCAGTTGGTTAAGCATCTGACTTCTGATTTCCTCTCAGGGTCGTGAGATTGAGCCCCAAGTAGGGCTCTGTGCTCAGCGCGGAGTCTGCTTGAGATTGTGTCTCCTTCTGCCCCCTCTCCATTCTCTCTGCCCCCCCCATCAATCAATCTTTAAAAAAAAAATTAAAAAAAAAAAAAACAACAGTAGAAAGAAAAATCTGGGATCATCTTGACAACTCTCTGCCTGGCCTGGCACTTGTGCACATGTGTAGCTAAGGAGGGCTTTTCTGTTGAATGGCCATTCTGTCTTTAATTTATTTCTTACTTCATTCTTCTCTAGGGAGAAAAAAGGGCATCATCCCCATTCCGAAGGATCAGGGAGGAGGAAATTGAGGTAGATTCTCGAGTGGCAGACAATTCCTTTGATGCCAAGGTGAGGGGAGAGGGTGTTTGCCATTCTTAAGGGGGATGGATGGAAGAGAGGGCAGCTTTTTGGTTCAAGTTGCCTTGAGGAGGGAGAAGAAAGTAGGGCCTTGATGTCCTTCTGTGTATTAACCACTTCTCTCTGCTTACCAGCGGGGTGCAGCTGGAGACTGGGGGGAGCGTGCCAATCAGGTTCTGAAGTTCACCAAAGGCAAATCGTTCCGGCATGAGAAAACCAAGAAGAAGCGGGGCAGCTACCGGGGAGGCTCCATCTCTGTCCAGGTCAATTCCATTAAGTTTGACAGTGAGTGACCTGGGGCCATCTGTGGTGAAGCAGGGGTGATGATCCAAGACCAGTTACTTTCCCCAGTGGACTTGGGAAACCCTCAGCTCTATTAAGGAAGGGTCTTGGTGAGGACAGCAGTTTAGAATAGGTCTGAAGACTTGGCTTCGTAACATCCTCTCTGGTCCTTTTCTGTGTTCGTAGTTTTGTACAGATTTGTTTTTGAGTGTTGAGTAGCAAGGACAACATAACGGGTGTGTTATTTTTTAAGAAAAAGAAAAATTTTAGTTGTCATTCCCTCTCCCTGTTCTGTGAAAGTCCTCATACTGAGAAATTTGTATATTTTATATTAAATCATTTCCTATTGATTTTTGTTGTGATTTCAGAGGTGGGTTCCCACAGATAAAATCTTAGCTATTGCCCAAGACGTAGTAAAGGTCACATTATGAGTTTTTATAATTGGAGAATTCTGCCTGTTGTGCACATTTCATCCGTCCTACCCCTCACAGCTTTGGGAAGGGGCAGTTAAGAGTGGTAAATGTATTTGTTTGCTAAGCATGCACTGTGTAGTTTATCCTCATTCATGGGGTTTAGGACTGATGTTTTCAGCGAGCATGGACTTAACTACTTTTTGGGATAAAATTTACTTTTGTTACA
Source organism: Callorhinus ursinus (assembly GCF_003265705.2). NCBI lineage: Eukaryota > Metazoa > Chordata > Mammalia > Carnivora > Otariidae > Callorhinus > Callorhinus ursinus. The sequence continues at coordinate 18,271,126 of NW_027397082.1, read as the reverse complement.
GGCAAAATTCTGGTGTAGTGTGAATGCCATGCGGTTAGTCTAAATATTTTGTTTTCTGTAATTTTAACATGTAATGTTTGTAATACATGTTTAGTTTTTTAATTTGAAAACAAACTTTTCTATTGTTCAAAGACTTTTTGATGACCCTTAATAGTACTAAATTGAGGACTGCATTTCCTTGTTTTTTACATTTTAGAGAACAAAATAACAATCTGAAAAGTACGTATCACTTGGTATTTCTGTTTTAGTGACAGTGGTGACACAGAATTAGTTTCATTAACTCCTATGTGGTTGGAAATTACTGATCAAGAAGGTGAAAGAATAAAAACTATAATTAAAAAGTTCAATCCTCAGTAGGAATTTGATTACATTAGTCAGGCAAATTTATAGGTAATCTGTGTGTGTGCTGATGGAAATGGGAAGAACCTTTATAAAGCATATTAGGTGGTAAAACTCGAGTAGGGTGGGATTGGGAGAGCATCCCAACAAGATTGTTGTGTTTTGTAGTTGGAACGTGGGAGCAATTGATGTGCCCCTTTCAGAACCTTAACTGTCAGTAACAGTGGAGGTAACAGTAAAAACCAGTGAGCAGAAATATGACTCCGAGGCCAAGTCAGCTGATCATAAAGCTGTAGGAGATGACAGTGCTTGGCCAGAGCAAGATGGGAAGGAAAGAGGCAACAGCAAACTCTGGAGGCTGGGACTGTTCCTGAGCTGGGGAAGTGTGCCCTAGCTTCATGGATAAGGTAGGTGTAGGTTTTAAGATTAGCCTCCCCTTGTTTGGATTCCATACTTGCCAAGTAACTTAATAGTAAGTTGGTTTTCCATGTAACTGCCTCTAGGAGGAACATGCACCATTCATGCTGACATAGGTACATCAGTCTGCAGGGTAAAAGTTACCCATCTTACTACAAAATAATAAACTGGCTGGTTTATAACGTGTCTTGGGAATTTTTTATTGTGAGTCCAAAGCCCTCCCACCTACTCAAACCAGAACAATTTGGGTGCCAGTTAGAGGGCTGGAGTGAGACCTATGAGTTCACTGCAGACCTTCTTGGCAGCAGCTTGCTGGCTTTTCTTGGCCATACCTTGTCTCATGGTGCCTTGTCCAGGCCATAGTCCAGAATGTGCACAGTCTAAACTGGGGTTGGCAGAATGGCCTATGGGTGAGTCCAGCTCACGGCTTGTTTCTGTAATGCTTAGATGCTAAGAATGGCTTTTACATTTTAATTTTATTTATTTATTTGTTTTTAAGTAGGCACCACACCCAACATGGGGCTTGGTTTTTTACATTTTAAACGTGCTTGAAAGAATATGTGGCTGACTTTATGTGGCTCACAGGGCCTACCGTATTTACTAACTGGCCCTCTATGGAAAACGTTTGCTAATTCCTGGTCTAAATCAGTGATTTCACAACACTGGCTGAAAATTAGAATCATCTGGAAAACTTAAAAATACTAATACCCAAGGACCCATCCCAGACCAGCTGAGTCAGACTCTGGTACTCTCTGGTGGGGCCTGGGTGTTAGGATTTTTTTTTCTTTTTTTTTTAAGTTATTGGGCGATTCTGATATGAGCAGCTGAGGTTGAAAACCACTAATCTAAGAGTGTTTGAAAATAATTGAATTGGGGTGCCTTGCTGGCTCAGTTGGTTGAGCATCCGATTCTTGGTTTCCGCTCAGGTCATGATCTCGTGGGTCATGGGATTGAGCCCTGCGTTGGCTCCGTTCTCACAATCTGCTGGAGATTCCCTCTCCCTTTACCCCTCCCCTGCTCGTGGGCACACTCTATCTCTAAAATAAATAAATCTTAAAAAAAAAAAAAAACGTATTTTTTTCATTCCTTTCATGCTTTCATTTTCAAATATACTTGTTAAATCTAATAGTATAAAATGAAAATTAAAATTCCATCTTAGCTCAGTTTCCTGGGACTTGATTCTGTCTTCACAGTTTCTCTGAATGTACTATTATATGCTTCCACTCATTTTTCCTTACACAAACAGGGTAGCAGTGTTTCATATGCAGTGTTTCGTAAGTTTCGAGCTCATTTTATAACACAGCAGCGCATTTTTAATGGCTGCATGATACTCCATCGTATGGAAATAGTATAAGTTATTCAAACCAGTAATGTTGGTAGATGTTTCGGGTTTTTTCAGTTTTTTGCTACTACAAATAGAACCACAGTGGTTATTCCTTTTTTTTTTTTTTTAAGTAAACTCTACCCCCAGTGTGGGACTCAAACTCATGACCCTGAGATCAAGAATCACATGCTCCTCTGACTGAGGCAGCCAGGTGCCCTGCACAGTGAATATTCTTTTTTTTTTTTTTTAAAGATTTTATTTATTTATTTGAGAGAGAGAATGAGAGATAGAAAGCACAAGAGGGAAGAGGGTCAGAGGGAGAAGCAGACTCCCCACTGAGCAGGAAGCCCGATGTGGGACTCGATCCTGGGACTCCAGGATCATGACCTGAGCCGAAGGCAGTCGCCTAACCAACTGAGCCACCCAGGCACCCTGCACAGTGAATATTCTTGTACACGAAACTGAGTATCTATGGATTTAAAAAAATTTTTTTACAAGAGTTTATTCTTAATTGTACAACAGGATCTAAGACCTCATTCTAGTTATAGATGGCAACATGCTATGATAGGAAAGCCAGATGTTTATTTATTTTTTTTTTAAGATTTTATTTATTTGACAGAGACACAGTGAAAGAGGGAACACAAGCAGGGGGAGTGGGAGAGGGAGAAGTAGGCTTCCTGGTGAGCAGGGAGCCCGACATGGGGCTCGATCCCAGGACCCCGGGATCATGACCTGAGCCAAAGGCAGATGCGTAATGACTGAGCCACCCAGGTGCCCCCCTTTTGCCACATTTCCTAATTCCACTTGTGGCCCGGGGTCCTTTCCCCATGGCCTTTTAGCTCCTCGAGTTTCTTGTTTCTGCTTGAATGTCTTAACTTCCTTTTTCTTTTTTGATTGCTGGGACTTCCAGTACTATGTTGAATAGAAGTGGCAGGAGTGGACATTCCTGTCTTGTTCCTGATCTTAGAGAAAAAGCTTTCAGCTTTTCATTGTTGAGTATGATGTTGATTTGGCATATATGACTTTTATTATTTTTTTAAAGATTTTACTTGTGGCACCTGGGTGGCTCAGTTGGTTAAGTGGCTGCCTTCAGCTCGGGTCATGATCCCAGGGTCCTGGGATAGAGCCCCATGTTGGGCTCTCTGCTCAGTGGGAAGCCTGCTTCTCCCTCTCCCTCTGCCTGCTGCTCCCCCTGGTTGTGCTCTCTCTCTCTCAAATAAAATCTTAAAAAAAAAAAAAAAGATTTATTTATTTGAGAGAGAGCATACACCAGAGTGGGGGGAAGGGCAAAGGGAGAGGAGAAAGAGACTCCCAATTAGATGTGGGGCTCAGTCTCACAACTCTGAGATCATGACCTGAGCTGAAGGCATAGGTTTAACTGACTGAGCCACCCAGGTTTCCCTGGATTATTTATTTATTTTTTATTTTTAAAATATTTTATTTATTTGACACAGGGAGAGCACAAGCAGGGGGAACAGCAGGGGGAGGGAGAAGCAGGGAGTCCGACGTGGGGCTCAGTCCCAGGATCCCGGGATCGCAATCTGAGCTGAAGGCAGACGCCTAACCAGCTGAGCCACCCAGGTGCCCCTATTTATCTTTTTCTTAATAATTTGTAAGTGCAAACAAAACAAAACAAAAATTTATAAGTGCTCTTGATGTATTAAAGGGATTAGCCCTGGGGCGCCTGACTGGCTCAGTTGGTGGAGCATGCAACACTTGCTCCACCAACTGAGTAATATAGAGATTACTTAAAAATAAAATCTTAAAAAAAAAAAAAGGAAGAAAAATAGAGATTAGCCCTTAATCACAGATTAAAGCTTTTTTTCAAGTATTTTCATTTTAAAATGGAATATAATATATATCCATTAACTTTTCTCCTTAAAATAGATGAATAATTTGTAAGCTTATTGTTTTGAAGTTTTTTTTTTTATTTTATTTAAGTAATCTCTACACCCAATGTGGCACTCAAACTTGTAACCCTGAGATCGAGTCACATGCTCTTCTGACTGAGCCAGCCAGGTGCCCCAGCTTATTATTTATTGTTTAAACTATGACTTGTTTTTTTCTTTTGCGTTTTATAAATATAACCCTTCCTAGCCTTGTTTGCCTTTTTAACTTAGTAGACCTCCTTTTCCCGTAGGGCCTTACAAAACTCAACCTGCTGTGTGTGTGTGTGTGTGTGTGTGTGTGTGTGTGTGTGTGTGTGTGTGT
>NW_027397082.1:18248876-18266825 GCF_003265705.2 Callorhinus ursinus | reverse complement strand
TGTGTGTGTGTGTGTGTGTGTGTGTGTGTGTGTGTGTGTGTGTGTGTATGCAGGTAAAATGTTACACAAATGAAGCAGTTTAGTAAATTGTCTAACAGCATTTACTAGGAAGATTACTTAACCCCTCTGAGTATACTTTCTCATACTTAAAATGACAGAGTATTTTATCATCTTGTCTGTAAAATCTGACTACCCCAGAGGACTGTTGTAAGGACTGAGGATTTATCTAAAGCACTTAGCACAGTCCCTGGCACATTGTAAGGACTCTCTGACTGCCACTTGCACAATAAAAGGGGATTTGGGGAATAACATTCCTTGATGTCCTTGTGATATGCAACATACCTTTTGAACAAAGTCTTGAATCGTATCTTAGAGTTAATGGTTATATCCAGGCAATGTTTTTTTTGTTCTTTGATGTTTATCTATTTAGCATCTTCATTCATGATGCCAAATATTGATATGCAGAATTGATCCTATTTCTTAGGAACTTTAGTTCTGTGAGGGACCTAGAATTCCCACCCAATGCTGATGGGTTCAGGAACTGTTGCTGAAATCCATAAATTCAGTGGATCCACACATCATAGCTCATGCCCCTCATGCCCCTCTGCCGTGTACTTACTTCATATGGACAAAAGGTAGGAGACTTTCCAACACCTTGTAGGTTTGTGCTTTGCAGGTTATGTCCTCACTGCAACCCAAACCTGTTAGATCAAGTTTTCTCACCCTCAGCACTGGTACCATTTTGGGCCAGATAATTCTTTGTTGTGAAGGACTGTCCTGTGCTTTATGGTTTGTGTGGCAGCATCCCTGGCCTCTACCAGTGGGTGTCAATATCATTTCCCAGTTTGGACAACCAGAAATGCTCTTGATAGATAGCTAGGAATAAACCTAACCAAAAAGGCAAAGGATCTTTTCTCAGAGAACTGTAGAACACTCATGAAAGAAATTGAGGAAGATACAAAGAAATGGAAAAACATTCCATGCTCATGGATTAGAAAAACAAATATTGTTAAAGTGTATATGCTACCTAGAGCATTCTACACATTCTGTGCAGTCCCTACCAAAATACCATCAACTTTTTCACAGAGCTGGAACAAATAATGCTAAAGTTTGAATGGAACCAGAAAAGACCCCAAATAGCCAAAGAAATCTTGAAAAAGAAAAGCAGAGCTGGTGGCATCACAATTCCGGACTTCAAAGTCCAAACTCTGGACTTCAAGCTCTATTACAAAGTTGTAGTCATCAAGACAGTATGGTTAAAAACAGACATAGATCAGTGGAAGAGAATAGAGAACCCAGAAATGGGTCCTCAACTCTATAGTCAACTAATCTTCAACAAAGCAGCAAAGACTGTCCAATGGAAAAAAGACAGTCTCTTCAACAAATGGGGTTGGGAAAATTGGACAGCCACATGCAGAAGAATGAAACTGGACCATCATTTCCTTACACCACACACAAAAATAGACTCAAAATGGATGAAAGACCTCAATGTGAGACAGGAATCCATCAAAATCCTAGAGGAGAACACAGGCACCAACCTCTGTGACCTCAGCCACAGCAACTTCTTGCTAGACACATCTCCAAAGGCAAGGGGAACAAAGGCAAAAACGAACTATTGGGACTTCAGCAAGATAAAAAGCTTTTGCACAGCAAAGGAAACGGTTGACAAAACCAAAAGACATTCGACAAAATGGGAGAAGGTATTTGCAAATGTCTCATCAGGTAAAGGGCTAGTATCCAAAATCTATAAAGAACTCATCAAACTCAACACCCGAAGAACAAATAATCCAATCAAGAAACAGAAGACATGAACAGACATTTCTGCAAAGAAGACATACAAATGGCCAAAAGACACATGAAAAAATGCTCCATATCACTCAGCATCAGGGAAATACAAATCTAAACCACAATGAGATACCACTTCACACCAGTCAGAATGGCTAAAATGAACAAGTCAGGAAATGACAGATGTTGGTGAAGATGTGGAGAAAGGGGAACCCTCCTACACTGTGGGAATGCAAGCTGGTGCAGCCACTCTGGAAAACAGTATGGAGGTTCCTTAAAAAGTTCAAAATAGGGGCGCCTGGGTGGCTTGGTCAGTGAAGTGTCTGCCTTCACCTCGGGTCATGATCCCAGGGTTCTGGGACCAAGCCCTGTGTCAGGCTCCTTGCTCAGCGGAGAGGGGGGGGCTGCTTCTCGCTCTCCTTATGTCCCTTCCCCTGCTTGTGCTCTTTCTCAAATAAAATCTTTTTTAAAAAAAGTTGAAAATAGAGCTACCCTACTACCCAACAATTGCACTACTGGGTATTTACCTCAAAGATACAAATGTAGTGATCCAAAGGGGCACCTGCACCTTTGGTTTATAGCAGCAATGTCCACAATAGCCAAACTATGGAAAGAGCCCAGATGTCCATCGACAGATGAATGGATAAAGAGGTTGTGGTAAATATATCCATGGAATACTACTCAGCCATTAAGAAAAAGAAATCTTGCCATTTGCAATGATGTGGATGGAACTAGAGGGTATCATGCTAAGCGAAATAAGTCCATCAGAGAAACAATTATATGATCTCACTGATATGTGGAATTTAAGAAACAAAGCAGAGGATCATAGGGGAAGAGAGGAAAAAATAAAACAAGATGAAACCAAAGGGAGACAAACCATAAGAGACTCTTAATCTCAGGAAACAAACTGAAGGTTGCTGGAAGGGAGAGAGGTGGGGGATGCAGTGATGGACGTTAAGGAGGACATGTGATGTAATGAGCAGTAGGTATTACGTAAGACTGATGAATCACAGATCTGTACCTCTGAAACCAATAATACATTATATGTTAGTTAATTGAATTTAAATTAAAAAAATGGAAAGATAAAATAAAAATTTAAAAAATGTTCCTGATAGTGCCACAAGTCCCCTGCGAGACAAAATTGCCCCTAGTTGAGAACCACTGGGGAAACAGCTGAGTATCAAGTGATTTGCTTAGGGTTGATAAAACTGCAACTTGTGGCACATTGAGATAAGAATTCAAGTCTCTGTCTTTTGAATATCCATCTACCTGAATTCAGCATTGTTTGAGTATCTATATTGTACCAGCCATAGAACTCTTTGAGAGCTCAGTGTCTAATGGGGGAAGTTGGACCTGGGAACAGTTCTGTACACCATGCTGAGTCCTGACACCAATGGCCAGAGTAGCACCCCGCAGGGGACAAGCAAGGAAAGACTTAGCTGGCGTTGGCCCAGGATTCCGAGAAGAGTAGCAGCTTCAGATACAAGGAAGGCACATGCCATGCAAGAAAGGAAAATTTTCTAGTGGGAGAAGAGGGACTTTAGGATGGAGCAAGTGGAGGATGTGTGGGAGTTAGGGGCAAGATAATGCTGTCTGTTCAATGACAGTGGCCTTTTGTACCCGGATCAGGAGTTAGTACTTTGGTCCACCCATGTATGTTAGGGGATGTGTATAGTCCAGTGCAATGCTCCTGGCACTAATACAGCTGCCAGGAAGCCAAGTTCCTACTACTGGTCACTGAGTTCTCTCCTGCTCCCTGCAGAGCCTGCTTAAACTGTCTGCAGTTACTAAAGAGGCCAGTAGATGGGGCTCTTGCCCACTGCTGTGTGAAGGTTGACATCCTTACTCCAGTTACATTCAGCAGACTCAGAGAACCAGCTATCAAATTTGGGTACAGAAACGAATAAAACAGGTCCTCATTTGAAGACCCTTGGTTCTGGAGAGTGGAGAGGGGAGGCCCTCCGGCCTCTAGTCTGTTCTGGTTATCTATGAGGGGTGACCAGTTAACCTGAAAGGTAGCAAGAGGCAACATGGCTTATAAAGGAACCACAATGTTCACCATGGAACCCTCAGCCTTCCCCTCAGGTTTTCACAAGGGGGACTATCTACAGGTCTGCACTCCTTATGGAAACTGCAGACCTGTTTCCTTCCTAGGCTTGGGAGCTCAGAGGCTCTGGCATTCGTCCCTTGTCTTCCCTGGGTCCCCTCCTCTCCTGGCATAAATCCCTTATGGAGCTCCGGATTGAGAACAAACAGCCAGGCTTCCACCTTGGAAGTGGGTTGGAGGGTGGGGGTGGGGTACAGAGTATTTCAATAAATTAACCTTCCAGACACGGAAAAATCATCCATTTAGCAATTATGAGTGCTTGCTATGTGCCAGGCACATATGTGATTATGTGTGAGAGATAATGAGGATACAATCATGAATGAAAAAAAAAAAAAAGACACAGTCCCAGCAACCAAAGTTTACCCAGGCTAATGAGGGGGCAAAGATATTAATTATTACAAGTAAATGCATAAATACAAACATAAGTGCAATGAAGACAATGTGAAAGAGCTATGAGAACATGTAGTGGACAGCTGACCCATGTGGTGGTGGGACTTCCTCACAGATTGGGTGACCATGTCATTTATAATCTAAACTGGGATGCTATTGAGAGTGAAAGAACAGTTAATTCGGCTTGAGATAAACAGGTATAAACTGAGAGTGCCCTAGGTATGCCAGGACATATGGTCAACATAGTAATAGAAATTTTTACTGAGGAAGTGATATTTCAGCTGAGATTTGATGAGAGTTAATTAGGTGAAGGTGCCTTGTGTGTTTTTTCCAGTGAAAGGGACTAGCATGTATAAAAGCTTTTTGGTGAGAAGCAGCATGATGGAGACCCCAGTCTGAAAGAAGGTCTATGCAGAATGAGGAGGAAAGCTGTCTAGGATGAGGCTAGAGACCTCCATAAGGATTACAGCATGCAGAGCCTTTGTAAGGCATGTTTAAGATTTTGATCTTTATTCTGAAGGCAGTAGGAAACTATTGAAGAGTGCGTGTCTTAGCTTGGGCTGCTGTAACAAAATACCATAGACTGGGTGGCTTAAACAAATTTATCTCACAATTCTGGGGGCTGGGAAGGCCAAAATCAAGATGCAGGTGTATTTGGTTCCCGGTGAGAGCTGTCTTCCTTGCTTGCAGTTGGGTTTTTGCTGTGGCCTCTCATGGTGGGGAGGGAGAGAGTAAGCTCTCTCATCTTTTTATAGGGACATTAATTCCATCATGGAAGCTCCACTCTCATGACCTCATCTAAACTTAATTACTTCCCAAAGGCCCCGCCTCCTCATACTATCACATTCAGAGTTAGGACTTCAACAAATGAATTTTAGGGGGACATATTATGGAACAGTGAGTATGTATGTGTTTTAAAATTTTTTTATTAGGGAAAATTTCAAATATATACCAAAGTGGAGAGAACAGTATAATAAATCCCCATCTTCCCATTTAGCTCTTATCAATCCATGGTCGATCTTGTTTTATCTCTAATACCCCAAACCACACCTTTCCCCAACCTCTTCCCATTGAATTGTTTTTTTTTTTTTTTTTTAAGATTATTTATGTGTCAGAGAGAGAGAGAGCACACAAGCAGGGGGAGCAGCCAGCAGAGGGAGAGGGAGAGGCCGACTTCCCGCTGAGCAAGGAGCCCAATGCGAGGCTTGATCCCAGGACCCTGGGATCATGACCTGAGCCGAAGGCAGATACTCAATGAAGGAGCCACCCAGGCGCCCCTATTGTATTTTTTTTAACAGAAAGTTTGCTTTCTCATTTAGTCAAATGCTAGATATCTTCCATTTGCCCCTCCATATACACTTTCTACCTTTCTCCACTGGCTCTCTGCCTGGGGAGGTTGACCTCTAGGAACTACATCATTGGGCTCTGTGCCCTTTGGCTTCTGGTTGGGTTTGGTCCAATGGGGTGTTCCAGTAGGATAGTATAAGAAGGTGGAGAATGAAAGGAGGTATTTCTTCTCCTTCAACCTCCTGTGTCCTCAAATAAAAAAAATCACTGCTCTTCTTCAGGCAGTCTCCTTTGCAAACTTTTTCCATCGGGGATCAGAGCTCCTTATGGTCACTGCTTTTGCTCAAGTGTGGTAACATCCTGCTGTCTGTAGCTCCCAGTCAAAGCACTGTCTTAAATTCTCCTATACCCATATTGCTGTAAGTAATCTTTTTAATATAAAGAACCTTTTCTCAGACCATTTTAATCTGAGTGTGTCATCTATGTCCTGTTGGACTTAATACTTATTAATAGTTTAAAATTAGTGCTTTTTGTCTGTTCTTTAAGAAAATTTTCTTGGGGTGCTTGGGTGGCTCAGTTGATTAGGCATCTGCCTTCATGATGCCAGGGTCCTGGGATTGAGCTCCTTGTTGGGCTCCCTGCTCAGTGGAGAGTCTACTTCTCCCTCTCCCTCTGCTGCTCCCCCTGCTTGTGCTCCCTTGCTCTCAAAGAAATTATGAAATCTTTAAAAAAAATTATGAAATGTTTAGGGGAAAAAAAGAAAATTTTCTTTATCCTGAGGTAATGAAAATATTCTATATTATCTTCTTTACTTTTTAAGATTTTATTTATTTGACAGAGAGAGCACAAGCAGAGGGAGAGAGAGGGAGAAGCAGGCTCCCCACTGAGCAAGGAGCCCGATGTGGGACTTGATCCCAGGACCCTGGGATCATGACCCGGACCGAAGGCAGCTGCTTAACTGACTGAGCCACCCAGGCGTCCCTATATTATCTTCTTTTTAAAAAAATTTATTGGGGCACCTGGGTGGCTCAGTAGTTAAGCATCTGCCTTCGGCTCAGGTCATGATCCCAGGGTCCTGGGATCGAGCCCTGCATTGGACTCCCTGCTCTGCGGGAAGCCTGTTCTCCCTCTCCCACTCCCCCTGCTTGTGTTCCCTCTCTCGCTGTGTCTCTGTCAAAAAAAAAAAAAATCTTAAAAAAATTTAAAAATATATATTTAAATTCAGTTAATTAATGTATAGTATATCATTAGTTTCAGGGATAGAGTTCAGTTATTCATCCATTGCATATAACACCCAGTACTCATTACATCCCATGCCCCTTAATGCCCATCACCCAGTTAACCCATCCCCCATCCTATATTTTCTTCTAAAAGCTTTATTATTTGTTTTCCTTGTTTTGTTCTATAGTTTACCTGATTTTAATTTCTCAGTTCTCCTATATTTATAAAGATTATGTTATTATGGCCCAGCAAATGGTCTGTCTTGGTGACTATTTCATGTGCACTTGAAAAGAATGTGTATTTTGGTATTGTTGGTGGAATGTTCTATAAATGTCAACTAGGGCAATTTGGTTGGTAGTATAGTTCAAGTCTTCTACATCTTTGCTGATTTTCTGTCTACTTGTTCAATTACTGAGAGAGGCATTTTTGAAACAACTCTGATTATGGATTTATCTTTTTTTTCTTTCTGTTCTCTTAGCTTTTTCTGATATCAGTATAGCCATTCCAACTTTCTTTTAATTAGGATTTGAATAGTATTATCTCTTTCAATCCTTTTACTTTTTTTTTTTTTAAGATTCTATTTACTTTTCAGACAGAGAGAGAGGAGAAAGAGAGAGGGCAGGCAGACGGAGAAGCAGGCTCTCTGCTGAGCAAGGAGCCTGATGTGGGACTCGATCCCAGGACCCTGGGATCATGACCTGAGCCGAAGGCAGACACTTAACCAACTGAGCCACCCAGGTGTCCCTCCATCCTTTCACTTTTCACTCTTGTCTTTATATTTAAGGTAGATTTCTCAAAAACAGGAAAGCCTCTTTTTTAAAAATCTAGTCTGATAATCTCTGCCTTTTGATTGATGTGTGTAGAACATTTATATTTAATGTAAACATCAATATAGTTAGGTTAAGATCTATCATTTGACTATGTATTTTCTGTTTTCCCCATCTGTTTTTCTTCTTTTTATTATTCCATTTTATTTTCCACTATTGGCTTATTTGCTATACCTTTTCATTTTACTTTTTATGTTTGCTCTAGGGATACAATATGCATCATCTTTAACTGATAACTGTCTACCTTTAAGCAATATACCATTTCATGTATAATATAAAAGCCTTCCATTTTTCACACCCCATTCTTTTTGTTATTGTTGTCATACATTTTACTTCAACACATTATAAAACCAAAAATACATTGCTATCATATTTGCTTGCTTGCTTGCTTTATTTATTTAAAAAAATTTTTTTTAAGTAGGCTTCATGCTGGGCATGGAGCCCAATGCAGGGTTTGAAATCACATCCCTGAGATCAAGACCTGTGCTGAGATTGGGACGCCTGGGTGGCTCAGCTGTTAAACGTCTGCCTTCAGCTCAGGTCATGATCCCAGGGTCCTGGGATCAAGCCCCACATCAGGCTCCCTGCTCAGCGGGGAGCCTGCTTCTCCCTCTTCCACTCCCCCCTGCTTGTGTTCCTTCTCTTGCTGTGTCTTTCTCTGTCAAATACATAAATAAATAAATCTTAAAAAAAAAAAAGACCTGCGCTGAGATCAAGGGTCAGATGCTTAACCCACTGAGCTACCCAGGTGCCCCATATTTGCTTTAAATAGTTATCTTTTCTCTATATTTTTTCCACAGTTTTATTGAGGTATAATTGACATAAAATAAACCGCATTTTTTAGGTGTAAATTTTATGAGGTTTGACAAATGGTTTACATCTGTGAAACCATTACCATAATTAAGATAATGAATATTTTCTTTTTTTTAAGGTTTTTATTTATTTATTGAGAGAGAGAGAGAATGGTAGAGAGAGAGTATGAGAAGGAGGAAGGTCAGAGGGAGAAGCAGACTCCCTGCTGAGCAGGGAGCCTGATGCGGGACTCGATCCCAGGACTCCAGGATCATGACCTGAGCCGAAGGCAGTCGCTTAACCAACTGAGCCACCCAGGCACCCATGAATATTTTCTTTTTCATGTAATTCTTTGTAATCTATTCTTGTATACTTAGGAGGGAAATTGCTGGGTCATATGGTAATTCTCTGTTTAACCTACTGAGGAACTGCCAGACTGTTTTTCAAAGTGGCCTCACAATCTTTTTTTTTTTAAGATTTTATTTATTTGACAGAGAGAGATAGTGAGAGCAGGAACACCACAAGCAAGGGAAGTGGGAGAGGGAGAAGCAGGCTTCCCGCTGAGTAGGGAGCCCGACACGGGGCTTGATCCCAGGACCCTGGGATCATGACCTGAGCCGAAGGCAGATGCTTAACAACTGAGCCGCCCAGGTGCCCCTGGCCTCACAATCTTACAGAACTACCAGAGAAGTATGAAGGACCACCTCACTTTTTTCATGCACACATACCCAGTGCTCCATTCAATACGTGCCCTCTTTAATACCCATCACCAGGCTAACCCATCCACCCACCCCCCTCCCCTCTAGAACCCTCAGTTTGTTTCTTGGAGTCCATAGTCTCTCATGGTTCATCTCCCCCTCCGATTCCCCCCCCCCTTTATTTTTCCTTTCCTACTATCTTCTTTTTTTTTCTTTTTTTTAACATACAATGTATTATTTGTTTTGGAGGTACAGGTCTGTGATTTATCAGTCTTACACAATTCATAGTGCTCACCGTAGCACATACTCTCCCCAGTGTCCATCACCCAGCCACCCCATCCCTCCCACCCCCCACCACTCCAGCAACCCTGTTTGTTTCCTGAGATTAAGAATTCCTCATATCAGTGAGGTCATATGATACATGTCTTTCACTGATTGACTTATTTCGCTCAGCATAATACCCTCCAGTTCCATTCACATCGTTGCAAATGGCAAGAATTCATTCCTTTTGATGATTGCATAATATTGCATTGTATATATATACCACATCGTCTTTATCCATTCATCTGTTGATGGACATCTTGGCTCTTTCGATAGTTTGGCTATTGTGGACATTGCTGCTGTAAACATTGGGGTGCACGTGCCCCTTCGGATCACTACATTTGTATCTTTGGGGTAAATACCCAGTAGTTCAATAGCTGGGTTGTACAGTAGCATTATTTTGAACTTTTTGAGGAACCTCCAATACTGTTTTCCAGAGTGGCTGCACCAGCTTGCATTCCCACCAACAGTGTAGGAGGGTTCCCCTTTCTCTGCAACCTCGCCAACATCTGTTGTTTCCTGACTTGTTAATTTTAGCCATTCTGACAGGTCTGAGGTGCTATCTCATTGTGGTTTTGATTTGGATTTCCCTGATGCCGAGCGATGTTGAGTACTTTTTCATGTGTCTTTTGGCCATTTGGATGTCTTCTTTGGAGAAATGTCTGTTCATGTCTTCTGCCCGTTTCTTGGTTGGATTATTTGTTCTCCGGGTGTTGAGTTTGATAAGTTCTTTATAGATTTTGGATACTAGCCCTTTATCTGATATGTCATTTGCAAATATCTTCTCCCATTTTGTCGGTTGTCTTTTGGTTTTGTTGACTGTTTCCTTTGCTGTGCAAAAGCTTTTTATCTTGCTGAAGTCCCAATAGTTCATTTTTGCCCTTTCTTCCCTTGCCTTTGGCAATGTGTGTAGCAAGAAGTTGCTGTGGCTGAGGTCGAAGACGTTGGTGCCTGTATTCTTCTCTAGAATTTTGATGAGTATTTTATTTTTTAAAAGATTTTATTTATGTATTTGACAGAGAGATAGAGAGAGAGAGCACAAGTTGGCAGAGGGGCAGGCACGTCTCTGCAGGCAGCCAATGCAGGGCTTGATCCCAGGACTCTGGGATCATGACCTCAGCCGAAGGCAGATGCTTAACTGACTGAGCCACCCAAATGCTCCTATACAAAAAAATCTTAAGAATATAAAACAACCCTATAAAAAATTGGGTAAAAGATGTGCATAGATTACAGAAAATGAAATTAAAATAGCCAATATAGAAAGATGGTCAGCCACACTAATACTTAAATAAATAGAAATTAACACATATAACAGAGGTCATCATGTTCACCTACTAGTTTGGCGAAGACATAAAAGATTAATGAAATCCAGTAAGGGAGTGAGAAAATAGGCATTCTTATATATTGTTAGTAAATGTACAAATTCATGCAGTTCTTAATGAGGACAATTTGGCAATATCTTTTGAAATTTTATTTTATTTTTATTTATTTTATTTTTATTTTTATTTTTTTTTAAGATTTTATTTATTTATTTGACAGAGAGAGAGACAGCAAGAGAGGGAACACAAGCAGGGGGAGTGGGAGAGGGAGAAGCAGGCTCCCCGCGGAGCAGGGAGCCCCATGCGGGGCTTGATCCCAGGACCCTGGGATCACGACCTGAGCCGAAGGCAGACGCTTAACGACTGAGCCACCCAGGTGCCCAATTTTATTTTATTTTTAAAAACATTTATTTATTTGAGAGAGAATGAATGAGCAGTGGGGAGGGGCACAGGGGGAGGGAGAGAAAGAGCGAGGGAGGGGGAGAGAGAGAGAGAGAGAGAGAGAGAGAGAGAGAAGTTGACTCCCTGCTGAGCAGGAATCCTGATGCAGGGCTTGATCCTAGAACCCGGAGATCATGACCTGAGCAGAAAGCAGACGCTTAACCGTCTGAGACACCCAAGTGCCCCCATCTTTTGAAATTTTTATTTTTATGCCCTTTGACTAATTCCATTTTTAGGGAGAGGTATTCTAAAGAATTACACAAGTGGAAAATCATATATTTACAAGAGTCAACACTGACAGAAAGGGACACTAAGTACTTGTTTAGCATACCAACAGATGAGAGTAGCAAAATAAAAAAACTTTTGAAATAATTTAATATTTAGTATTCTATTTTTTTTTAAGATTTTATTTTTAAGTAATGTCTACACTCAACATGGGGCTTAAACTCACAACCCCAAGATCAAGAGTCTCATACTCTACTGACAGCCAGTCAGGCACCTCTTGATATTTGGTATTCTAAAACAGTATTGAGTAAATTATCTTGAGAAAAAGCAACTTTGCTGGAATTTCTTACACTTGATTTAACATCGGTATTGATTTTATTTTTATTTTTTGTACAGGGGTAGGAAGGAGCATTGTAACATTTCCAATGTTTAATGATTCTGAAGGGTTTGCAATCCAATCTTAAAAGTAGTGTTTATTGTAAACTAGTGTTAGTTTACGTATGTGTATAATAATAAATTTTCATAATAGTATTTTAGCTGGGTTAAAGATTAGAAACTATTAGGCTGGAGTGTAGCAATACAACACTTCCCCCTAGAGGTCCTCTGTGTGCTTACTCCAGACCAGCCTTTCAACAATAGTATAGCGCTTTTTTTTTTTTTTAATTTTATTTATTTATTTGACAGAGAGAGAGAGACAGCGAGAGAGGGAATACAAGCAGGGGGAGTGGGAGAGGGAGAAGCAGACTTCCTGCCGAGCAGGGAGCCCGATGCAAGGCTCGATCCCAGAACCCTGGGATCATGACCTGAGCTGAAGGCAGACGCTTAACGACTGAGCCAACCAGGCGCCCCATGCTTTATTTTTATTTATTTATTTTTTAAAGATTTATTTATTCACTTCTAGAGAGAGACAGAGGAGCAGGGGGAGAGGCAGAGGGAGAGAATCTCAAGGAGACTTCCTGCTGAGTGGAGAGCCCAATGCAGGGCTCAGTCTCACAACCCTGAGATCATGACCTGAGTGGAAGTCAGGAGTCAGACACAACCCACTGAACCACCCAAGTGCCCCAGTAGTATAGTGGGTTTTTTTTTGTTTTTGTTTGTTTGTTGGTTTTGCTTTTTGTTTTTTAGTATAGTGTTTTAAATGCTCATGTGGTGGGGCCCCTGGGTGGCTCAGTCGTTGAGCATTTGCCTTAGGCTTGTGTTGTGATCCCAGCATCCTGGGATCGAACCCCATTATCCGCTGAGCCAGGAGCCTGCTTCTCCCTCTCCAGCCTGCTTGTCCTTCTCCAGCTTCCCTGGCGCTTGTGTTCCCTCTCTCACTATCTCTCTCTGTCAAATAAATAAGTAAAATCTTTAAAAAAATAAAGGCTCTTGTGGTGTTGACAGATACTGAAACATGAGGTATGGAGGAGGCCTAGGAGTGCAGGTAAGGCAAGAATTGGAACCTGGTCCATATTTAGAATTCAAAATGTGTGCTCCCAGATAGCCTAAGGATTTCTGAAAAAGTCAGAATCATTGGAAAGATACATCATGAGCTGGGATCTGCAGGAGAGGCCTGGACCAAACTGCATAGCTGGGTTTGTTAAGAGCAGTGGTTCCAGGCTGTATATAGAACGTCCACAAAGTCTGGAAACATAGATAATAGTATTTTTACTTTGATGGTATGTCACCTCACTGGTGTTTCTAAACTGTATGGACTGTGGTGGTCAGGAATCCTGAACACTTTCTGAGTCTCTCAGAAAGTCTGTTCAGTGAAGGGGGGATCTGTAGTGTCAAGGAATGACTTGAGTCTTTACGAGCTCAACATCTCTGCTGTGGGAATTCCCTCTGGTTGTGATAGAGGAATTATCCCTTTGTCCAGAGGGTTTTGAGCACTAAAGGTTGGCAGCAACTGCAGCTGCTGAGGTAGTGGCCAGGCAGGCAGCCATGACACTGAAGAAAAGAAAAGGTCAGCAGCAACCTAAGCGCCATCATGATTAGTTGGCAGCAATGTGGGCATTGGCCTGTGGACAACAGGGTGACAACAGCCAGCAGACTAGCAGTAGCCCCTGAAACGAATGCTGATGGCTTACAGAGCTGTTGGCAGCTGTTCTGATGATATCAATAATAAATATCTCCACCCCCACCTCTAAAACCCTTAGAGAAATAACTATAGAGGGAGATCTTGGAACCAAAGCTTGAAGATATGGGTGTTACTATAAATGTGACCCATCAGGGTGTGGTGGGGAACCTATGAGTATATCAGTCTCTGATGAGAGAAATCTGCTTGCTAGTCCCTTAATCAAAGGAACTGTAAGTCACATATTCAAAAGATTAAACACTCTGAACACAGTACTAGGACTCTTTTTGTTTTCAAATATTTGAATCTTCTTTCAGAAGATTACAATTACGGATTTGTCTGTTTCTTATTTTCAGTATAGCCACTTCAGCTTTCATTTGATTTTTATTTGTATGATAGACATTTTCCCATCCCTTTACTTTTTTTTAATACAAATCCCTTTAATAAGGCATATCAATAACAACTTCATGTTTAAATAAATATATTGTTAAAAAACCATGCAAGAGTATTTTGTTATAATTACTAAGAAAGATTTGAGACTGCTAGTCCCTCTGCAGAAACACTATGCACAGATGCAAAATGATCAAAGACTGATATAATAATGAATCTCAAATGAGTGGTGTGGCCATCTCGGGTCATAATTTCTTCATTTTGAAGCTGCCCCTCCTTGTGGACTAGATCTCTTTCAATCCACGGCTCAAAATCAATTGGCTCTTTAGATGTGCTCTTTTCAATCCTCAAGGTCCTCACAAAGTAACTTTGGATTACAAGCCTTTCAATCCTTACATGTCTGTGAAAACAAATAATGAACTCTTGAGGAAACATTCCTGTTGTGGTCCAAAATGTTTCTGGATTCCCATCAATAATATTTTCAGGTGGGTGTTTTTCATCACTTGATGTAGCTAAAATCACTTCAGTCCCCTCAGCTCAAACACAAATCAATTTTTCTCATCTTAAAGTGTTTAACCTCTCCCGGATCCGAGCCCTCGGCCCTCAGGTCTTCTGCCCAGGGCCCAGCCCCGCCTCCTACTTTTTTTTTTTTAAGATTTTGTTTATTCATGAGAGACAGAGAGACAGAGGCAGAGGGAGAAGTAGGCTCCCCACGGAGCAGGGAGCACGATGCAGACTCAATCCCAGGACCCTGGGATCATGACCTGAGCCGAAGGTAGATGCTTAACTGACTGAGCCACCCAGGTGTCCCTCCCATCCCTTTACTTTTAACTATCTGCTTCTTTATATTTAAGTGAGTACCTTGTAGACAACACGCAGTTGAGTCTTAGTATTTTATCCAATCTGATCATTACATTTTAATTGGGTGTTTACAACATTTACATTTAATGTAATTACCAGTATGGTTGAGTTTGAAGCTATCATCTGGGCTATATATTTCTTATTTGTCCCATCCTCTCTGTTACTTTGTTCCTGCTTTCCTTTGGATTGACTATTTTTCATAATTCCATTTTGTCTCCACTATTGGGGTATTAGTTATTCCTTTATTTCTTTAGTTGTTGCTCTGGAGTATATAAAATACATTTTTAAAAAAGATCTTTTTTAAATTTTTTTTAAAGATTTTTATTTGTTTATTTGACAGAGACACAGCCAGAGAGGGAACATAAGCAGGGGGAGGCGGAGAGGGAGAAGCAGGTTTCCTGCTGAGCAGGAATCCCAATGCAGGGCTTGATCCCAGGACCCTGGGATCATGACCTGAGCCAAAGACAGACGCCCAACAACTGAGCCACCCAGGTGCCCCAAAGATTTTATTTTTTAAATTAATCTCTATACTGAATGTGGAGCTCAAACTCACAACCCCGAGATCAAGTCATGCTCCACTGACTGAGCCAGGAAAGTGTCCCTGGGGTATATAAATACATTTTATTTTTAAAATTTTTAAAAGATTTCATTTATTTGAGAGAGAGGGAGAGGGTGCATGAGCAGGGGGAGGGGCAGAGGGAGAAGCAGACTCCCCACTGAGCAGGGAGCCCAAGGCTCCATCCCAAGCCTCTGGGATCATGACCTAAAGGCAGACACTCAACTGACTGAGCCACCCAGGTGCCCCTATAAAATATATTTTAAATATCATTTTACCTTCAACTAAATATATCACTTCATGTGTAGTATAAGAACATTACAGTAGTATATGTTCATTTTTTCCCTCTCATCCTTTGTTCTCTTGTGGTCATCCATTTTGCTTTTACATGTGCTATAAACCCCATTGTTGTCAGTTTTGCTTCCAAGAGCCAGTTATCTTTTGAAGAGATTAAAGAAATGTCTTTTGCATTTACCAGTATATTTACTATTTCTGGCACTCTACATTCTGTTGTACAGATCCAAATTTCCACGTGGTATCATTTCCTTCTGCCTGGAGAACTTCTGTTATCATTTCTTGTGGAGCACAAATTTTCTCTTTCATCAAAATTCGAGTGAATGAATTTTCTCATCTTTTGTTTGTGTAAAAAATATTTCCTTTGCCTTCATTTTGTTACTGTGGTAAAATATACATAGCATAAAATTTTCCATTTTAACAGTTTTAAGTGTACAATTCAGTGGCATTAATGATATTCACAGTGGTTGTACAACCATCACCACTATTTCCAAAACTTGTTCATTACCCCACACAGAAATTCTACCCTTTAAGAAATAACTCCCCACTACCCCCTGCGCTCAGCCCCTAGTAACCTCTAATCTACTTTGTATCTCTATGAATTTGCCGATTTTAGATATTTCATCTATGTGGAATCAGACGATATTTATCCTTTTGTGTCTGGCTTCTTTCACTTAGTGTAATGTTTACAAAGTTCATCCATGTTGTAGCAAGTATCGGAACTTCGTTCCTTTGTTTGCCTGAATAATATCCCATTATATATTTATACCACATTTTGTTTATTCATTCATCAGTTGATGGATATTTTGGTTGTTTCTGCTTTTTGGCCATTGTAAATAGTGCTGCAATGAACATTTGCCTATAAGTACCTGTTTGAGTTCCTGTTTTCAGGAACTGGGGTTTGTACGAAGGAGTGGAATTTATGAATCATATGGTTATTCTATATTTAACTTTTTTCTCCATTTATTTTTTTAAATTAACATATAATGTATTATTTGTTTCAGGGGTACAGGTTTGTGATTCATCAGTCTTAACAATTCACAGCACTCACCATAGCACATACCCTCCCCAATGTCCATCACCCAGCCACCCTATCCTTCCCACCCCCCTCCACTCGAGCAACCCTCAGTTTGTTTCCTGAGATTAAGAGTCTCTTATGGTTTGTCTCCCTCTCTGGTTTCATCTTGTTTCATTTTTTCCTCTCTTCCCCTATGATCCTCTGCCTTGTTTCTTAAATTCCACATATTAGTGAGATCATATAATTGTCTTTCTCTGATTGACTTATTTTGCGTAGCATAATACCTTCTAGTTCCATCCATGTCGTTGGCAGATGGCCAGATTTCATTTTTTGATGGCTGCATAATATTCCATTGTATATATATACCACATCTTCTTTATCTATTCATCTGTCGGACATCTAGGCTCTTTCCATAGTTTGGCTATTGTGGACATTGCTGCTATAAACATTAGGGTGCATGTGCCCCTTCAGATCACTACATTTGTATCTTTGAGGTAAATATCCAGTAGTGCAATAGCTGGGTTGTACGGTAGCTCTATTTTCAACTTTTTGAGGAACCTCCATACTGTTTTCCAGAGTGGCTGCACCAGCTTGCATTCCCACCAACAGTGTAGGAGGGTTCCCCTTTCTCTGCATCCTCGCCAACATCTGTTGTTTCCTGACTTGTTAATTTTAGCCATTCTGACTGGTGTGAAGTGGTATCTCATTGTGGTTTTGATTTGGATTTCCCTGATGCCAAGTGATGTTGAGTACTTTTTCATGTGTCTTTTGGCCATTTGGATGTCTTCTTTGGAGAAATGTCTGTTCATGTCTTCTGCCCGTTTCTTGATTGGATTATTTGTTCTTCGGGTGTTGAATTTGATAAGTTCTTTATAGATTTTTGGATACTAGCCCTTTATCTGATATGTCATTTGCAAATATCTTCTCCCATTTTGTCGGTTGTCTTCTGGTTTTGTTGACTGTTTCCTTTGCTGTGCAAAAGGTTTTTATCTTGCTGAAGTCCCAATAGTTCATTTTTGCCCTTGCTTCCCTTGCCTTTGGCGATGTGTCTAGGAAGAAATTACTGCGGCCGAGGTCGGAAAGGTTGCTGCCTGTGTTCTCCTCTAGGATTTTGATGGATTCCTGTCTCACATTGAGGTCTTTCATCCATTTTGAGTCTATTTTTGTGTGTTGTGTAAGGAAATGGTCTAGTTTCATTCTTCTGTATGTGGCTGTCCAATTTTCCCAACCCCATTTGTTGAAGAGACTGTCTTTTTTCCATTGGACATTCTTTGCTGCTTTGTCAAAGATTAGTTGACTATAGAGTTGAGGGTCCATTTCTGGGTTCTCTATTCTTTTCCATTGATCTATGTGTCTGTCTG
>NW_027397082.1:18201651-18248776 GCF_003265705.2 Callorhinus ursinus | reverse complement strand
TTTTTTTTTTTTTTTTTTTTTTTTTTTGCCAGTACCATACTGTCTTGATGATTACAGCTTTGTAATAGAGCTTGAGGTCCGGAATTGTGATACCAACAGCTCTGCTTTTTTCAACAGTCCTCTGGCTATTTGGGGTCTTTTCTAGTTCCATACAAATTTTAGGATTATTTGTTCCAGCTCTGTGAAAAAGTTGATGGCATTTTGGTAGGGATTGCATTAAATGTGTAGATTGCTCTAGGTAGCATAGACAGTTTGACAATATTTGTTCTTCCAATCCATGAGCATGGAATGTTTTTCCATTTCTTTGTGTCTTCCTCAATTTCTTTCATGAGTATTCTATAGATTTCTGAGTACAGATCCTTTGCCTCTTTGATTAGATTTATTCCTAGGTATCTTATGGTTTTGGGTGCAATTGTAAATGGGATTGACTCCTTAATTTCTCTCTCTCTTTTTTTTTAAGATTTTATTTATTTATTTGACAGAGAGAGAGACAGTGAGAGAGGGAACACAAGCAGGGGGAGTGGGAAAGGGAGAAGCAGGCCTCCTGCCGAGCAAGGAGCCCGACGCAGGGCTCGATCCCAGGACCCTGAGATCATGACCCAAGCCGAAGGCAGTCGCTTAACCACCCAGGCGCCCCAATTTTTCTTTCTTTTGTCTATTGTTGGTATATAGAAATGCAACTGATTTCTATGCATTGATTTTATATCCTGCCACTTTACTGAATTCCTGTATGAGTTCTAGCAGTTTTGGGGTGGAGTCTTTTGGGTTTTCCACATAAAGTATCATATTATTTGCAAAGAGTGAGAGTTTGACTTCTTCTTTGTCAATTCGATGCCTTTTATTTCTTTTTGTTATCTGATTGCTGAGGCTAGGACTTCTAGTACTATGTTGAATAGCTCTCCTGACCAGTGGAAAAGTTTTTCCCCATTGAGAATGATATTTGCTGTGGGCTTTTCATCTATGGCTTTTATGATATTGAGGTATGTTCCCTCTACCCCTACACTGTGAAGAGTTTTCATCAAGAAAGTATGCTGTACTTTGTCAAATGCTTTTTCTGCATCTATTGAGAGGATCATATGGTTCTTGTCCTCTCTTTTATTTATGTAGTGCCTCACATTGATTGATTTGCAGATGTTGAACCAACCTTGCAGCCCAGGAATAAATCCCACTTGGTCGTGGTGAATAATCCTTTTAATGTACTGTTCGATCCTATTGGCTAGTATTTTGGTGAGAATTTTTACATCCATGTTCATCAGGGATATTGGTCTGTAATTCTCCTTTTTGGGGGGGGTGGTGTTTGGTTTTGGGATCAAGGTAATGCTGGGGGCACCTGGGTGGCTCAGTCAGATAAGCGTCTGTCTTCAGCTCAAGTCATGATTTCAGGGTCCTGGGATTGAGCCCCACATTGGGCTCCTTGTTCCTTGGGGAGCCTGCTTCTCTCTCTCACTCTGCCTGCTGCTCCCCCGCTTGTGCTCTCTCTCTCTCTCTCTGTCAAAAAAGAAAAAAAAAGGTAGTGCTGGTCTCATAGAAAGAGTTTGGAAGTTTTCCTTCCATTTCAATTTTTTGAACAGTTTCAGAAGAATAGGTATAACTTCTTCTTTAAGTCTTTGGTAGAATCCCCCTGGGAAGCCATCTGGCCCTGGGCTCTTGTTTGTTGGGAGATTTTGGATTACTGCTTCAATTTCCTTGCTGGTTCTTCCTTCCTGACTGGTTTCCTTCTGTTCAGGCTTACTATTTCTTCCTGTTTCAGTTTTGGTACTTTATACATCTGTAAGAATGCATCTATTTCTTCCAGATTGCCTAATTTGTTGGCATATATTTGCTCATAGTATGTTCTCATAATTGTTTGTATTTCTTTGGTGTTGGTTGTGATCTCTCCTCTTTCATTCATGTTTTTATTTATTTGGGTCCTTTCTCTTTTCTTTTTGATTGGTCTGGCCAGGGGTTTATCAATGTTACTAATTCTTTCAAAGAACCAGCTCTTAGTTTCATTGATCTGTTCTACTACTCTTTTGGCTTCTATTTCATTGATTTCTGCTCTAATCTTTATTATTTCTCTTCTCCTGCTGGGTTTAGGCTTTATTTACTGTTCTTTCTCCAGCTCCTTTAGGTGTAAGGTTAAGTTGTGTATTTGAGACCTTTATTGTTTCTTGAGAAAGGCTTGTATTGCTATATACTTCCCTCTTAGAACCACCTTTGCTGCATCCCAAAGATTTTGAACAGTTATATTTTCATTTTCATTTGTTTCCATGGATTTTTAAAATTCTTCTTTAATTTCCTGGTTAACCCATTCATTCTTTAGTAGGATGCTCTTTAGCCTCCATGTATTTGAGTTCTTTCCAAATTTCCTCCTGTGATTGAGTTCCAGTTTCAAAACATTGTGGTCCAAAAATATGCAGGGAATGATCCCAATCTTTTGGTACCGGTTGAGACCTGATTTATGACCCAGAATGTGATCTGTTCTGGAGAATATTCTATGTGCATTTGAGAAAAATGTGTATTCTGTTGCTTTAGGATGGAATATTCTGAATATATCTGTGAAGTCCATCTGGTCCAGTGTGTCATTCAAAGCCCTTGTTTCCGTGTTGATCTTCTGCTTGGATGATCTGTCCATTGCATTAAGGGTGGTGTTGAAGTCCCCTACTATTATTGCATTATTATCGATATGTTTCTTTGATTTTGTTATTGATTGGCTTATATAATTGGCTGCTCCCATGTTAGGGGCATAAATATTTACAATTGTTAGATCTTCCTGTTGGATAGACCCTTTAATTATGATATAGTGTCCTTCCTCATCTCTTATTACGGTCTTTGGTTTAAAATCTAATTTGTCTAGGGCCCCTGGGTGGCTCAGTTGTTAAGCATCTGCATTCCACTCAGGTCATGATCCCGGGGTCCTGGGATTGAGCCCTACATCAGGCTCCCTGCTCAGCAGGAAGCCTGCTTCTCCCTCTCCCACTCCCCCTGCTTGTGTTCCCTCTCTCACTGTTTCTCTCTCTCTCTGTCAAATAAAGAACAAACAAATAAATAAAATCTAAAATCTAATTTGTCTGATAATAAGGATTGCCACCCAGCTTTCTTTTGATGTCCATTAGCATGATAAATGGTTTTTCACCCCCTCACTTTATTTTTTTCTAAGATTTTATTTATTTATTTGAGAAAGAGAGAGAGAGAGAGCACAAGAGGGAGTAGGGTCAGAGGGAGAAGCAGACTCCCCGCCAAGCAGGGACCCCGATGCGGGACTCAGATCCCAGGACCCTGGGATCATGACTTGAGTGGAAGGCAGTCGCTTAACCAGCTGAGCCACCCAGGCACCCACAGCCTCTCACTTTAAATCTGGAGGTGTTTTGGGTCTAAAATGAGTCTTTTGTAAACAGCTTATCAGTGGATCTTGCTTTTTTTATCCAATCTGATACCCTGTGTCTTTTGATTGGAACATTTAGCCCATTTACATTCAGAGTAACTATTGAAAGATATGAATTTAGTGCCACTGTATTACCTGTAAAGTGACTGTTACTGTATATTGTCTCCATTCCTTTCTGGTCTTTGTTACTTTTGGGCTCTTTTTTTGCTTAGAGGATCCCTTTTAATATTTCTTGTAGGGCTGATTTGGTGATCACAAATTATTTTAGTTTCTGTTTGTCTTGGAAGCTTTTTATCACTCCTTCTATTTTGGATGACATCCTAGCTGGATAAAGTATTCTTGGCTGCATATTTTTCTCATTTAGCACCCTGAATATATCATGCCAGTCCTTTCTGGCCTGCCAGGTCTCTGTGGATAGGTCTGCTGCCAATCTAATGCTTCTACCGTTGTAGGTTATGGAACTCTTGTCCTTAGATGCTTTCAAGATTTTCTCTTTGTCTCTGAGATCTGTAAGTTTCACTATTATATAATAGGGGTGTTGACCTACTTTTATTGATTTTGAGGGAGTTCTTTGTGCCTCCTGGATTTTGATGGCTATTTCCTTCCCCAGATTAGGGAAGTTCTCCACTATAATTTGCTCTAATGTACCTTCTGCCCCCCCCTTTCCTCTTCTTCTGGGATCCCAATTATTCTAATATTGTTCTGCTTTATGGTATCACTTATCTCTCAAATTCTCCTCTCCTTTTTTTAAAAAAAATATTTTATTTATTTATTTGACAGAGAGAGACACAGTGAGAGAGGGAACACAAGCAGGGGGAATGGGAGAGGGAGAAGCAGGCTTCCCGCAGAGCAGGGAGCCCGATGCGGGGCTCGATCCCAGGACCCTGGGATCATGACCTGAGCCAAAGGCAGATGCTTAATGACTGAGACACCCAGGTGCCCCTCAAATTCTCCCCTTGTGATCCAGTAGTTGTTTATCTTTTTTTTCTCAGCTTCTTTATTCTCCATCATTTGGTCTTCTATATCACTAATTTTCTCTTCTGCCTCATTTATCCTAGCAGTTAGATCCTCCGTTGTTGGTTTTTTTTTAAATGAGAGAACACATTTATTAGCTCATGCAGCATACATGCACATGAGAGAAATTCAGTGATGAGTAACTCAAAGGGGTGGTCAGGACTTGTGCTTATACAGTATCTTCATGAAGAATGATAAACTTGTAGAACAGTAACAAGGATAAAGGCACAGGTTTTAGGCTTCCAAGTGCATCAAACTGTGGGCAGGTGAATACATTGGGGGAATCTAAGGGGGGTAAGGTTTGTTTGTGCAGATCCATCTCACTGCTGACTTTCTGTGTCAATGCTGTAAAACTACCCCAGGAGAGGGGATTTCTCAGAAGTATCTGCATTCAATCAGATAAGGGAAGCTCCAGGAAGGCATATTTTGGGGTGGCACATTTTGATCCCTATACTATTCACACAATAGAATTTGATTTATAGAATCTACACCCTAATAGCTTTGATCTCAATATAGTTTTGAAGTGTGTGCATGGTTCTTTGGTTAATCAGGGTTAATACACAATTTTTTTTTAAAGATTTTACTTATTTATTTGAGAGAGAGAGAATGAGAGAGAAGAGGGTCAGAGGGAGAAGCAGACTCCCTGCTGAGCAGGGAGCCCGATGTGGGACTCGATCCCGGGACTCCAGGATCATGACCTGAGCCGAAGGCAGTCGCTTCACCAACTGAGCCACCCAGGCGCCCTAATACACAATTTTTTAGAAGAGTTTAATAGTTTTGGGTGCCTTGTTTTCCCATTTCTTAGATATAATTCCCTACCTGTAGTGCCTATCAAAGGGGCAGGGCAACAAGGCCATGTTCCTACAAGGTGACCCCTTTCAGCCACAGCTGATTGTAGCGAGGGTGGATATTTGATCCAATGTCAACCATCTTTTACTTTTTCTTATTCTCTTGTCCCCCACGTTCAATAAGATATCATACCCTGTGGATTCTCTTTTCTCTGTCTCTATGTGTTTTCTCTTTTCCATTGCTAATGAACTGATTTATGCTTTCATTGCTTCTTGCTTGAATTATTACAGGTTTCTTAACTAGTCTCAAGCTGAATTTTCCTAAGGCACTATTTTAATTATGTCATTCTCTCACTCAAAATACCTCTATGATTTCCTTATTGTCTACTGAATTTAGCTTAATGCATGAGGTCTTTTTCTAATCTGTTCTCCCATAACTCTTCTATCTGTGCACTCCTCTAGTCATAATGGGGGGGGTTGCTGTACTTCAGAATGAACGCTTACATTTCCACATATTCGTTCTTAACCCTTTTCTCCCCATTTATGCCTCTCCCTGTCTATACCCTCCAGCACACCCCTCACTATGTGGCTCACTCCCCAGGCACTTTTTTTTTTTTAAGATTTTATTTATTTGACAGATAGAGACACAGCGAGAGAGGGAACACAAGCAGGGGGAGCGGGAGAGGGAGCAGCAGGTTTCCCGCTAAGCAGGGAGCCTGATGTGGGGCTTGCTTGATCCCAGGACCCTGGGACTATGACCTGAGCCGAAAGCAGATGCTTAACAACTGAGCCACCCAGCCACTTTTTTAGAACAGTGACTATTTCCACAGGGAAATGAACATGGTTGGAAGGTGGAAAGGTAAGAGTGGGGTTATAATTTGAAGTTAGGATATCTTATATCATCCCCTAATCTTATATCATACCCTGCAGTCTCCCTGCACTCATCTTTCCTCTCCTCTGGCCTGAGCCTTGCACCATCATTGGTGCATTACAGATATTAGCTGAGTTGAATAATCTACTATCTCTAGGCTTCATAGGTCAGATAGTGTTTTTTACCTCTTCGTTTTCAAACAGCAGCTACATTGTTCACATCTGGATTTGTTTGGAGTCAAAAATTTAACTGGCTCCCAAAAGATAAAGGTTTATAAAAACATAGAGAACAGTAAGTATTTACATGTTTTAATGCCTATAGCCAAACTCATTTTATATAGCTGTTATTTCCTGATTTTTGTTTATAGAATGTCAATGGTGAAACAGTAGATTCAAAAATTCTATAAGCATAAACAGATTATAAATATTTCTGGGAAAATTAATAGCAATATGAGCAGAAAACCATGAAATTCCTAACAAATAAACCCAGCAATGCCACTCTGCTAAATCACTACTGTTTTCAAGAGCCTCCATTTCTCATTGCATCTCATTAATAGCCTTTTTATGATTTCAACTTGCTTAGATATTAGTTCTTCTATTTCTCCAGAAAGGGATTCTCTAGTGTCTTGTATGCTTTTTTCAAGCCCAGCTAGTATCTTTATAATCGTTATTCTGAACTCTAGTTCTGACATCTTACTTGTGTCCATATTGATTAGGTCCCTGGCAGTCAGTACTGCCTCTTGTTCTCTTTTTTGAGGTGAATTTTTTTTTCTTTTTTTTTTTAAGATTTTATTTATTTATTTGACAGAGACAGAGATAGCGAGAGCAGGAACACAAGCAGGGGAAGTGGGAGAGGGAGAAGCAGGCTTCCCGCCGAGCAGGGAGCCCAATGTGGGACTTGATCCCAGGACCCTGGGATCATGACCTGAGCTGAAGGCAGATGCTTAACAGACTGAGCCACCCAGGAGTCCCTACAGAGTATTTTTTAAAAGATTTTATTTATTTGTTTGACAGAGAGAGAGAGAGCACAGCACAGGGAGAGGGAGAAGGAGAAGCGGAGGAGGAGGGAGAAGCAGACTCCCCACTGAGCAGGGGCCCGATTCAGGACTTGATCCCAGGACCCCAGGATCATGACCTGAGCTGAAGGCAGGCATTTAACTTATTGAGCCACCCAAGCGCCCTAGAGCACTTTTATAATCATGGCTTTTATGTCCTTGTTTGTTCCATCACATTATTATTTCTGGATCTGTTTTTATTGGTTGATATTTTTCTTTTTTTTTTTAAACAAAGTTGTTGAGGCTTTATTTACCAGTAGCTTCTCTCTCTTCTCCCTGGCAGCTGCTGTGCCCTCTTCCACACTCTCAGATTCAGAAGAGGACTTCTCTGGCCTCATCAGTGGTAATCTTATGGGAGTAGGGGTCAGTGGAAAGAGCTGACACATATTAGTGTGCCTCCTCTGGGGCCTACAAGTCCAACCAGGCCAACCTTTCCTTCAGCAGATGTTCCAGAACTTGCCTCACTTACTTTGTCTCCCACTTAAGACTGGCTTTGATCTCCCTTATGGTGACATGGCCATCTTCCCTGCCAGCAGCAACACTTAGTGTGATCTCTGTTGAACTCAGAACAAACTGCTGAGGTAAGAGCTACCCACAGGGATGATGCTGAAGCCAGCGCCTTTAGTTACTTAATGGCCCTGATCAGATTATCTTGGCTGATATCCTAGGCAAATTTTCTTCTTCCTTTGAATAGCTATTGATATAGGTCCTCCAAAGTTCTCCAAAGAAGTTTCATTTGGACCTTTCTTATATCTTCCATTTCAGGGGAAATGGAAGGGCCAGGCACACTGTGATAATTTGTATCCCCAACATCTCAGACCAAAATCCTTTTTCAGAAGTCAGAGGATCCACACCAGTGGTGGCACACATGTCCTGGAACTGTACTTGGAACTTGAGGACTCTTCTGGATCTTCTGCTTGTGCTTGCTGGCAAATGGCCCCAAACTGGTCTTGAACATATTCAACTCTTTGACATCTGGGTCCGTGATACTCAGCCACGACAGTGCCTCGCTTCTTAAAGCTGACCTTGGCATACTGACTGTATCCTTGCTCTCAGCCAGTGGGCCACCCTGCTGCCGGGACCCTGGGTTTCTGCATCCCTCGATCCACCACTGGCCTCTATTGACTGATATTTATCCTGTTTATGGGTAATATTTTCTTGCTCTTTTTTGGATGTTTAGGTTTTTTTGAGTAAGACATTGTGAATTTTACATCATTGGTTGCTAGATTATGTTGTATTCTTTTAGATAATGTTGGATTTTTTCTGGTGTGCAGTTAAATTTCTTGGAATCAGATGGATCCTTTTAAGGCTTGTATTTAAATTTTGTTAGAATAGATCTATAGCGATCTTTAAGGATTTTATTTATTCATTTGTCAGGGAGAGAGAGAGAGAAAACGCACAAGTAGGGGGAGCACAGGCAGAGGGAGAAGCAGGCTCCCCACTGAGCAGGGAGCCCAATACAGGACTCGATCCCAGGACCCTGGGATCATGAGCTGAAGGGAGATGCTTAACCTACTGAGCCACCCAGGTGCCCCTGGCTCTCAGTTCTATTCCATTGATGTATGTCTGTCCTTAGGCCAGTACTACATTCTCCGGATTATTATAACCTTTTTAAAAAAGATTGATTGATTGATTGATTTATTTATTTATTTATTTATTTATTTATTTGACAGAGAGAGTACAAGCAGGGGGCGGGACAGGAAGAGGGAGAGGGAGAATAAGCAGGGCCTCCATTTTAACTGTTTTAAAGTGTAGAATTCAGTCGCATTAATTATATTCACAATGTTCTGCCACCATCACTATTATCTATTTCCAAAATTTTTTTATAATCCCAAACAGAAACTACCCACTAAGCAATATTTTTCCATTCCTCTCACCCCGAAGCCCCTGATAACCCCTCACCTACTTTACATCTCTGTGAATTTGCCTGTGTCAGATATTTCATATAAATGAAATCATACAATATTTTTCTTTTTATGTCTGACTTCTTTCACTTAGCATTATGTTTACAAGGCTTATCCATGTTACACCATGTATCAGAACTTTATTCTTTTCTATGGCTGATTAATATTCCATTGTATACATATACCACATTTTGTTTATCCATTCATCTGTTGAAGGACACTTTGGTTGTTTCAACCTTTGACTATTGTGAATAATACTACAGTGAACATTAGCATACATGTGTTCGTTTGAGTCCCTATTTTCAATTCTTCTGGATATATATATAAGAGTGAAATTTCTGGGTCATATAGTAATTGTATGTTTAACTTTTCCAGGGGCTCTAATGCAGACTTTTAAAAATATAGATTGAGGGCGCCTGGGTGGCTCAGTTGGTTAAGCGACTGCCTTTGGCTCAGGTCATGATCCTGGAGTCCCGGGATCGAGTCCCGCATCGGGCTCCCTGCTCGGCAGGGAGTCTGCTTCTCCCTCTGACCCTCTTCCTTCTCGTGCTTTCTATCTCTCATTCTCTCTCTCAAATAAATAAATAAAATCTTTAAAAAAAAAAAAAAAAAAAAAAAAATAAAAATATAGATTGAGGGTGTAGTAGTTCAGTCGATTAAGTGTTCCACTCTTGATTTCAGCTCAGGTCGTGATCTCAGGGTTGTGTGATCGAGCCCTGTGTAGGGCTCCACACTCAGCATGGAGTCTGCTTGAGAGTCTCTCTCCCTCTGCCTCTGTCCCTTCCTGCACTCATGCTCTCTCTCAAAATAAATAAATATAATCTTTAAAATCTAGGGTGTCTGGGTGGCTCAGTCGGTTAAGTGTCTGCCTTTGGCTCATGTCATGATCCCAGGGTCCTGGAATCAAGTCCTGTGTAGGGCTCCCTGCTCAGCAGAGAGTCTGCTTCTCCTTTTCCCTTTCCCCCTCCCCTTTGCTTGCTCTCGCTCTCTCTCTCTCTCTCAAATAAATAGAATCTTTAAGAAAATAAAAAAATAATAAAATCGGGGTGCCTGGGTGGCTCAGTTGGCTAAGTGACTGCCTTCAGCTAGGTCATGATCCCAGAGTCCCGTGATTGAGTCCCACATTGGGCTCCCTGCTCAGTGGGGAGTCTGCTTCTCCCTCTGACCCTCCCCCCTCTCATGCTCTCTCTCTCTCTCTCAAATAAATAAATAAAAATCTTTAAAAAATAATAAAATCTGTATCTATATAATATATAAAATCTAAATCTACATATAAAGATTATAAATATATATTATATATAAATAATATATATGTATAAATTATAAATTATATGTTATATAAACATATATATTGATGTCATTTCCCTCCTTAAAACCTTGTAATGCTTCTCAATTTAAACTTATTATAAAGTTATAATAAGGGTGCCTGGGTGGCTTAGTTGGTTAAGTGTCTGCCTTTGGCTCTGGTCATGATCCCAGGGTCCTGGGATTGAGCCCCACATCAGGCTCTCTACTCAGCGGGAAGCCTGCTTCTCCCTCTCCCTCTGCCTGCCACTCCCCCTGCTTGTGCGCACACTCTCTCTCTCTCTGTCAAATAAATTAAAATTAAAAAATGAAAAAATAGTTAAAATGGTAGTTTTCATCTTTATATATTTTATCACAATAAAAAAAAAGATTGCTTTGGCAGCTGTGAAGAAATCAGACAATAGGTAAGGTTACTGCAGGAGTCTAGGTTAAAGATGATGTTCTGTTTACCATTGTAGTTTCACTCTATCCTTCTCTGGAAGTCAACCTATATTGACTTATTTACTGGCTCCTAGGCCCTCAGGCTTCTGGTTGAACTTGGCTAATGTGCAGCACCAGCAAGAGAT
The DNA here is from genome assembly GCF_003265705.2 of Callorhinus ursinus. Lineage (NCBI taxonomy): Eukaryota > Metazoa > Chordata > Mammalia > Carnivora > Otariidae > Callorhinus > Callorhinus ursinus. The sequence continues at coordinate 18,237,910 of NW_027397082.1, read as the reverse complement.
CAGAGGGTGGGAGGATCTCAATCTGCAGGGTTGCTGTGGGCACCTATGGCAATTGATAACAGGTCACAGCTCCTGTCAGGCAGCCCTCTCCACAAAGCTCTGTGTGTCTCTGTATTCTAGTAATGGCTCCCTTCCCCCATTCCTTCCTTCTAGGGGTAAAGTGGCCACCACCTGTATTTCCCTACACCAGTTTATTAGTTTAATAGTTCCCTTATTAAACTTTTCTAGAATTATCCAACTTGAGTGTGCTATTAGTTTCCTGCCTTAGACCCATTTGGATGTAGTGAACAGAGCAATGAATATATTTGGCAGTAGGAACCTTGAGGTTTCGATAGTTTGGATGGTGTGACAGACATGGTCCTGGCTCTCAGAAAAGTTCTAATAAATTGGGGGAGGCAGGATGACACAGTCTAGAAAAATAAAACAAAAGAAAACATGATTTAGGCTCATACCAGCTAGCAGTAGTCCAGCTATGGACTCAGGTGCTAAGGTCATTGGAACTAGCTACTCAATGCACTGATCCAGATAGTACTAATGAACTATTTCCCTATCTCAGGGACAAAACTGACATTTCTCCAAGCTCTCAGATATGCAGGGGAGAAACCAAAGGAGGTTGGTTTTTTTCCACAGAGGAATTAGAAAAGTGAGGTCTCAAGGAAGCAGTGGAAATTGAGGTTTGGAAAAGATCTATTCAACTGAGTGGAAGGTTAGCATGCAGACACTGGCTTTCAATGGCCCAGCCCACCCCATCAGACAATCTGGAGATGTTCAGGCCTTAGGGTTAATTACGTAATACACTGTTCCATCCACTAGTTGGCCTTCTGAGCCCATTCTGTCCCTGAAGCCATGTATAGGGCTAACTGGGGGCGACTTCTCTACCATAGACCCTATACGACTTCTACCCCTCCAACTATTTCCCCATTTTTCCTCTTTTCCCTGAATGTCTCTCATCTATCATGGCCCTTCCAGCTGCCGAAAGGCATACATTAGCCCTACATCCCTGCTAGGTGACCAACCATCTCAGATCAGGTTTTCCTGACTCATACTGGAAATCCTTTTTTTTTTTTTAAAGATTTTATTTATTTATTTGACAGAGAGATAGCGAGAGCAGGAACACAAGCAGGGGGAGTGGGAGAGGGAGAAGTGGGCTTCCTGCCCAGCAGGGAGCCCGATGTGGGACTCGATGCCAGGACCCTGGGATCATGACCTGAGCCGAAGGCAGACGCTTAACGACTGAGCCACCCAGGCACCCTATACTGGAAATCCTTAATGTCTTGCCTGCCTTGCTTATTTCCCTTTGATTAAACATGGAGAATTCTGATTGGGGTGTAACTCCCACAACATGACCCTTAGATCTTCAGCCCCGGGACCTGTTCTCTGAGGCCTGCTAGTTGTTTCAGCTCAGCTTTCAGACCAAGGCCTTTTGTGGGCAAGTACAGCAAACTTTCTTTCTTATCACACCCACTTTACTCCCACAGGAAGCACTTACACATCCACCTTAGTCTCTGCCATGCTATAAGGATCCAGTCACCTTCAGAAATTCACAGCTTCTGGCTAGCTGTATAATCTCAGACACATTATTTAACTTCTGTATGTCTCAAGTTCTTAGCCGATGCCTGGTACATGGCAACACTCAGTAAATGTTAGTTGTTGTTGTTGTTGTTATAATTGTATTTTTAAAATATCAATATGTTCATATAACAGGTATGACCCACTTCAAATTTGAGTCTAAAAATAATCATGTTTCTCTCTTTAAAAAATTCTGAGTCTAAATTCAGTTTATTTTTAGAAGATTTTATTTATTTTATTTGAGAGAGAGAGAGAGAGAGAGAGAGAGTGTGTGTGTGTGTGTGTGTGTGTGCACGTGGGGGAGGGGCAGAGGAGAAGGAGAGAATCCCAAGCTGACTCCGCGCTAAGCACAGAGCCCCATGTAGGGCTCAATCCCATGACCCTGAGATCAGGACCAAGCCAAAACCAAGAGTCAGACACCCAACCGAGCCACCTAGACACACCTAAATTCAGTTTATTTTTATACCTGTTTTATATTAGCTTTTCTTTTCTTTTCTTTTCTATTAAAGTAAGCTTTATGCCCAACTGGGGCTTGAACTCACGACCCTGAGATCAAGAGTTGCATGCTCTACCTTGTGAGCCAGCCAGGTGCCTCTATTTTAGCTATTTATTTCTTAAGTAGTACACTCAGAAAAAATTCCCAAAAATGTCAAAAGGCTCACCACTTCTCCTATTCACCCAGTTCACCTTCCCATAGACAGCTCTCTTAACAATTATAACAATATAACAATTATATCAAATAACAATGGATATAAAATATTTCCATCACCATGAAAACTTCCCTTTACTCCATTGCAATCAATCTCCTTACCTAACACTTAGCTCTATCCAACCACTGACCTGCTCTTTGCCACTGTGATTTTGTGGGGTTTTTTTAGAATTTCATATAAAGATTAGAGCAGAAATAAATGATATAGAAACTAAAAAAAAAAAATAGAACAGGTTGGTGAAACCAGGAGCTGGCTCTTTGAAAAAAATCAAAATTGAGGGTTGCTGGAGGGGAGAAGGGTGGAGGGATGGGGTAACTGGGTGATGGACATTAAGGAGGGCATATGATGGGGCACCTGGGTGGCTCAGTCATTAAGCGTCTGCCTTCGGCTCAGGTCATGGTCCCAGGGTCCTGGGATCGAGCCCCACATTGGGCTCCCTGCGCAGTGGGGAGCCTGCTTCTCCCTCTCCCACTCCCCCTACTTGTGCTTTCTCTCTCGTTGTGTCTCTCTCTGTCAAATAAATAAATAAAAATCTTAAAAAAAAAAAAAGGAGGGCATGTGATGTATGAGCACTGGGTATTATATAAGACTGATGAATCACAGACCTATACCTCTGGAACCAATTCTACATTATATGCTAATTAATTGAATTTATTTATTTTTTTAAGATTTTATTTATTTATTTGATAGAGAGACAGAGCGAGAGAGGGAACACAAGCAGGGGAGTGGGAGAGGGAGAAGCAGACTCCCAGCTGAGCAGGGAGCCTGATGCGGGGCTCGATCCCAGGACCCTGGGATCATGACATGAGCTGAAGGCAGATACTTAAAGACTGAGCCACCCAGGCACCCCTAATTAATTGAATTTAAATTAAAAAATGTATTTTTAAAAAGATTTTATCCATTTATTTGACACAGAGAGAGAGAGAGAGCACAAGCAGGGGGAGCAGCAGAGGGAGAAGGAGAAGCAGGGACCTGATCCCAGGACCCTGGGATCATGACCCGAGCCGAAGACAGACGCTCAACCAACTGAGCCACCCAGGCACCCAATAAAAAAATATATTAAAAAATTGATAAACCGGGGCGCCTGGGTGGCTCAGATGGTTAGGCATCTGCCTTTGGCTCGGGTCATGGTCCCAGGGTCCTGGGATTGAGTCCTGCATCAGGCTCTCTGCTTGGTGCAGAGCCTACTTCTCCCTCTCCCTCTGCCATTCCCTCCACTTGTGCTCTCTGTCTCTATCTCTTTGTCAAATAAATAAATAAAATCTTTTAAAAAATTGATAAACCTCTAACCAGACTTATCAAGAAAAAAGAGAAAGGACTCAAAGAAATAGAATTTGATATAAATGGCATCACAGTATGTAGTCTTTGTGTTTGACTTCTTTCACTTAGCTTAATGTTTTTCTTACTTTCTTTTTTAAGGTTGATGATGTCGACAGTAGGTGGATGTGAGACAGGTTGGGTCAGGGAGGCCCTTGAGAAGAAAGGCAAGTGCAGCCTACAAGACAGAGACAATCCTTAGCAGGACTGGTGAACAGATGACATGGCCAAAGCCAGGGCGGCTTCTCTCTAGCCACTTCCAACCTTCCTTTTAGTACCTACATCTGTTGGGGCTGCCCCATCTTGCATAGCCTCCTTCCGACCTGGGCTGGTGGCTTGGACAGCAGGGGTCACTATGGGCTCTTGGTGGAGCCATGGCCTCCATGAATTCATTTGTCCAGTAACAGTTAACAAGTGAAGAACTGAGGGTTCTTCAAAGATGGCTCAGATACAGGCTTGCTCTCAAAAACTTTGAAACATAGTTTAGATTCTGAAGAACCTGTGGAGAGTTTAGATTTATATTTTCCTGGCCCCCAGCAACACCCTCTCCCTCTGCTAACTCCTTAACCAGTGTTTTTCAAATTACAAGATGCAGCCTATTAGTGGGTCATGATGGGCATTTTTTTAAAAGATTTTATTTATTTATTTGACAGAGGGAGAAAGACAGTGAGAGAGGGAACACAAGCAGGGGGAGTGGCAGAGGGAGAAGCAGGCTTCCCACCAAGCAGAGAGCCCGATGCAGGGTTCGATCCCAGGACCCTGGGATCATGACCTGAGCCGAAGGCAGACGCCCAACAACTGAGCCACCCAGGTGCCCCATGATGGGAATTTTTTTTTAAGTAATCTCCACCCCCAGTGTGGAACCCAATGTGGGGCTTGAACTTAACGATCATTAGATCAAGACCTGAGCTGAGATCAAGAGTAGAATGCTTAACCAACTGAGCCACCCAGGCACCCCATGATGGGCATTTTTAAATAATGAAATACAGTGGAATAAAAATATCAGACACAACATGGAAAGGATGTGTATGTTTTGAAAGATGTTTCCAATACATGTGTATGTGTGGAGTTACAACATAACATGTATTTCTCCTTGTGTGTCTCAATCAAAAAATTATGAAAGCCACTACCTTGTACATTGGTATTTCCCCTGGGGTTGTAGCCTCTTCAATCTTCTGACTCTGAGCTTCTGACTTCTGAACATTAATAGTTCCCAAACTCTAATGAGCAAAAGAATCACCTGGGAAGCTTGTTGAAACTGTGGTTCCCAAGCCCCTACCTACCTCTAAATATATTCACAATCAGAAGGCTGGCATGAACCCAGGAGACTTCGTTTTTTAAAAAAGAGATTTATTTATTTAAGAGAGAGAGAGAGCACAAGCAGGGTGAGCAGCAGGCAGAGGGAGAGGGAGAAGCAGACTCCCCACTGAGCAGTGACCACCCCCCCCAACTGATGCGGGCTCGATTCCAGGACTCTGGGTTCATGACCTGAGCCGAAGGCAGATGCTTAACCTACTGAGCCACCCAGGTGCCCCAGGAGACTTCATTTTTAACAAGCTGGAGGTGACAGTGTGAATGGTTTATGGACCCCAGTTTGAAAGGCCCTGCTTGACCTCTCCTTGGCCAATTTCATCCACAGCCAAGAGTTCAGCGGTATCCTCTCCCCTGAGAGTTGAAGGCAGTTTGACAGCCTGAGTTTTAGACACCTGGTTATTGGATCCTCTGATCTGGTGTTCCTTGCATTCATAGGGCTCAAACTGAATTCATCTCCCTCTCACCCCACTATTCAAATTTATTCCTCTTCCATTATTTCCCATCTTTGTGAGTGGATGCACTATATACCCTGTCAACCAAACCAAAATAAAGGAGAGAGAGGAATTAAAGATAGGCCCCCAGAGGTAAGCCTGAGCACAGGGTTGACTTCATGGGTGCATGACCTGTGCAACCACACAGGGCCCTGCACTTAGAAGTACCTTATGCTCGGCTTCATGTTCTGCTGTCACTATCTTGAGAGTCTTCATAATTTTTGAACAAAGAACCTTACATTTTCATTTGGCATTAAGCCTCACAAATTACGTAGCCTGTCCTGCCTAGGAGCCTGGGAGCCTGGTGGGGACTTTAAATATAAATAGGGAAGTCAGTAAAAAGAACAGGTTAGGAAGAAAGTGAGCTGGCTTTCTACACCTGAATGTGAGCTATCTGTAACTCAGATCAGGCAGGTGGAGAGTCCAGTAGGAAGTTGGAAATATGAGCAAGAACAGAGAACAGAGGTCAAGATGGAAGATAAGTAGTTTGGAGTTAGCCAAATAGAAGTAACAGGTGAAATCATGAAAGAGAGTTAGCCAGGAAAGAGTATACACTGAGATGGAGTAAGTGACAGGGACAGGACTTTAAGAAACAATAGCATTAAAGAGGTGGGAAGTATGGGAAGAAGACCAGCAAAGGCACAGGAAGAAATATAGAAGCAAAACCAAGACAGTAAAAATACTGGGGAGAGATGACCTGACATGGACATGCAGGATCTGAGGGTACGGAAAGTAGAAGCAGAAAAGCCAATTTAGTGACAGAACACAGAAAAGAGAGATTCAACCCGAGAAATTTTAGTCACCTATTAGTTTTGAACATTTACTGATTACAAAAATAATTTTTAAATCACCCATATTCCACCATCCAAACTGTTAGCATTTTTGTTGTATTTCCTTCCAATGTTTCTTTTCAGCATAGTTTTCTTCCATATTTTTTCCTCTAAAGAAAGTTTACAAATATTCTATCTACAGTCTTTCATGTTTTTGCTCCACAAATCCTACATTTTTAAAATTCTACATTCTATCCAGAGCACTTCCTATGTCATTAAAAGCATTTTTCCCTGGATTCCAAAATCTTGTGACATCAATTTTAAAATATCATGAAAGAAAATTTAAAATACTTCTAATTTTTTTCCTATAATATCACCCACCCCATCAAATGATCTCACGTTTTAGTGTTTCTTTTCAACTTCAATCTTTAAAAACATCATCACTGGGGCACCTCAGTTAAGCGTCTGCCTTCAGCTCAGGTCATGATCCCAGGGTCCTGGGATCAAGCCCCGCATCGGGCTCCCTTCTAAATGGGAAGCCTGTTTCTCCCTCTCCCACTCCCCCTGCTTGTGTTCCTGCTCTCGCTCTCTCTCTCTGTGAAATAAATAAATAAAATCTTTAAAAAAAGATAGAAACTAAGGTAACTGAGGTAATAGGATAGATACAGTCTTAAATATTGTTTTCTCTCACATTATTTTGCAAACATGGTTTCATGTTTCTCCATGTTCTGGTAGCTATAAGCTGTTTTATACTATTAAGTGTTTAATAATTTAATCACCTGCTGACGTGTTTCAGTACATACAGTTTTTTGTTTTGTTTTGTTTTGTTTTGGCCTATATCACTGGGTTTTGCGTTTCTAGGTGAGGGATTGGGTCAAAGCATACCAGTTGGCTTTTGCTAAGTATTACCTAAGTGTGCTTCTAGAAGGGTTAAGTCAATTTACCTGGCCACCAGCCAGGTGTGGATGTATCTTTTCCCAGGGCTTTGACTGGCGTTGGGTATTTAATTTTTACTTGGTTTAATGGCTGTTAATTGGGACCATACTATACATATAGTCTTTAATTTGCATTTCCATAATTACTGAGGAAGTTGAGTCTTTAAGATACATACATATTTACTGTTTGTATTTCCCCTAGATGCCTATTCAATTCAAAGCAACAGACATATTCTGAGTGCCGTCTATGGGCCTAGTGCTGTGTGCTTCCCTCAAGGATGAGTGCCCTAACAAAAATGACCATTTGGGATAGGGTGAGGGAGCCAGGTAGTATAGAAAATATATAATTACTTTATTCCATTGGTGGAAGCACAATACCAGCAGGCAGTTCGGGCAAAGTCCTATGTGTGGAAGACAGAGAAAGAAGGGTTTGACTCTGTTTGAAGCAGGTTAGGCTTTTGCAGGTCAAGTGCTTTAGAGCTAAGGCCAAACAAAGAGTAAGATTTGTCCAGATGAGAAGATGTCTGGAGAGATAAAACAATGTGGAGAGAGGTAAAGGGGTTGAAAAACATGAAATATAGTATTTGTGTAATGGAGTTGTGACTTTCTAAAGCTAAAATGTGAAATGCTGGGACGCAGAGGGTTGATGGAACTCTTCCTGGAAAGGAAGAGTCAGGGCTAATCTCAGGATTCTGACCTTTGCCCTGAGAATTTCTTTTGTTCTTAAAGGGGAATGGCATGAGCTAACTTGTGTTTTAGGAAGATATTTCTGGAAGCTAATGACAGGTGGATCTGGAGACACTGGAGTCTATAAGATGAGCGTATCTATGTTTTAACCACTTATCAAGGGTCATAGATAGGACTAAGGGTAAGCTTTTTAGGTAGTATGCACATTAACTCTTTATCTTAAAACTGTTCCCATTTTATAGCCTTCCTTTACATTTTTTAAAAATTGTGGTAAGATATATGTAACTTAAAATGTACTACCTTAACTATTTTTAAGTGTGTAATTCAGTATTGTTAAGTACATTTCACATTGTTGTGCAACCAGTCACCAGATCGTGACTTTCCTTTTAAGTTAATTTAATTCAGTTTTATTAAAAAGAAATTGAAGGATGCCTGGGTGGCTCAGCTGGTTGAGCGTCTGCCTTCAGCTCAGGTCATGATCCCAGGGTCCTGGGATCAAGCCCTGCATTGGGCTCCGGCTCAGTGAGGAGTCTGCTTCTCCCTCTCACTCTCCCTCTGTGCTTTCTCTCTGTCAAGTAAATAAATAAAATCTTAAAAAAAAATTGAAATTTGTACAAATTTAACTTTTTTGGTAATAATTACTGATGGCTGCTTAACACTTTACATTGTGTAATGCTCTTTAACATATATGATCTCATTTGATCCTCATAAACATCCTTCTGAGGTAGATATTATCCCCGTTTTACAGATGAGAAAGCTGAGGCCAAGAGCCAAAAGACCAGACAAGCTTGGGGGTGTGTTTATCCTGGAGAAACGACGAGTGTCACCCAGATTTATAAGCTGAGGATTTCACCCATCCAATCAGTCATGCAGCAAATATTATCCGAGTACCTAGTATGTGCCCAGTTAGGAGAATGATGTTGAGCAAAATAGACATATTCCCTGCATTTATGAAGCTCAAGGACTAGTGGGGTAAACAGGCATTCATCAAGAAGTCATAAGGGGCGCCTGGCTGGCTCAGTCAGTGGAGCATGTGACTCTTGATCTTGGGGTTGTGAGTTCAAGTCCCACACTGGGTGTAAAGATTACTTAAAAATAAAATCTTTAGGGGCGCCTGGGTGGTTCAGTCAGTTAAACGTCAGACTCTTGTTTTCGGCTCAGATCAAGATCTCAGGGTCCTGGGATCAAGCTCCCTATCTGGCTCCGTGCTCAGAGGGGAGTTTGCTTGAGATTCTCTCTCTCTCCTTCTTCCCCTCCCCCTGCCCCTGCTTGTATGTGCACATGTGGGCATGCTTTCTCTCTCAAATAAATAAATAAATCTTAAAAAAAAAAATAGGAGCGGGGCACCTGAATGTCTCAGTCAGTTAAGCATCTGCCTTCAGCTCAGGTCATGATCTCAGAGTTCTGGGATAGAGCTCTGGGCATGTTCTCTGCTCAGCAGGGAGTCTGCTTCTCCCTCTCACTCTCTCTCTGTGCTCTCTCTCAAATAAATAAATAAAATTTAAAAAAAAATAGGGGCGCCTGGGTGGCTCAGTCAGTTAAGTGTCTGCCTTCGGCTCAGTTCATGATCCTGGGGTCCTGGGATGGAGCCTGTATTGGGGTTCCCTGCTCAGTGGGGAGTCTGCTTCTCTCTCTCCCTCTGCCCTTCCCCCTGCTCCTGCGTGCTTTCTCTCAAATAAATAAATAAAATCTTAAAAAAAAATAAATACCACTTCTTCTGAAAAACCTTTAAAAAATAAAGTAAAATCTTTAAACTTCACAGGGAAAGACAATGTAAAATATCTTCGTTTGAGAGCAGCTCAGGACCACGTATACTTATGCTATATGCATTTGTAAACCTTCCAAAATGATTCACCCTGACATTTCCATGTGTCTGTCTAATCCACAATATCCTTTCCTTGACATTATATGATTTGTATACTGACCCCCAACCTTGTGAGGTAAGCAGGCAAGTGTGACTGTCTATATTTTACTGATGAAAAATTCGAGTCTCAAAGAGGTTAGATAACTTGACTAAAACCACATGACTAGTTAATGGTGAAGCTGGGATTTGAATCCAGGTCTTGTAACACCTAGATTGTTATTCTTGTAGTATTCATTCTTCCATCTATTCATTCCTTCATCAAATATGCACTGATCATCTTCTGAGTGTCAGCCTACATAGGGAGCGGTCAAGAGCCACTGAAGGGTTTGAAGCAGGAAAGCAGCATGATCCAATTTAGTTTTTTTAAAAGATTTTATTTATTGGGGCGCCTGGGTGGCTCAGTCATTAGGTGTCTGCCTTTGGCTCAGGTCATGGTCCCAGCGTCCTGGGATCGAGCCCCACATCAGGCTCCCTGCTCAGCGGGGAGCCTGCTTCTCCCTCTCCAGCTCCCTGTGCTTGTGTTCCCTCTCACTCTCTCTCTGTCAAATAAATAAATAAAATCTTTTTTAAAAATTAAAAAAATAAAGATTTCATTTATTAGAGAGAGAGCATGAGGAGAGCATGAGCAGGGGGAGGGGCAGAGGGATAGGGAGAAGCAGGCTCCCCGCTGAGCAGGGAAGCCCTACACAGGGCTGGATTCCAGGCCAGGACCCTGGGATCATGACCTGAGCCAAAGGCAGATACTTAACCAACTAAGCCACCCAGGTGCTCCTCCAATTTAGGTTTTAGATGAGAGGGCAATGATGGTTTCCATAATATGGTCTGGGACCACCTACTGGGTCTGAATCTCTGGGATTGGGGCTCAGGAATGTCACCATCAGCCAGGTTTGGGAATTCCTTTCCAATTCTAATGCAATGAGGAGAGAGGAGCACTGTATTAGAGAAGGAGGTGGTGCAAACAGTTAACATGACTAAGGTTGTGGCTGTAGTGAGAGCCAACCAGGTAAGAAGTGATGAAGTACAGGGACAAAGTGATACATTTGAGGATCATTAGAAAGCATGGGCAGGACAGTGGCTGAGGTTCAAAGAACTAGAGCTGGGATTCCTGCCTGGGGCCTCATGCTCTGGAGCCTGTGCACTTTATTGCACATAGACTTTTATAACCATGTCCCGATTTTAAATATTTATATTTACATCTCTTGGCCCTTGTTTTGCAGATCTCCATCTTATTTCAAACTGTCTTCAAGTCTTGTATTTCTCCCTCACTTTCATAAAGCCTAGGAGAGACATTAGGGACAGACAAGTAAGGCCTTACAAGCTTTAAAATATTTATTTCTTTGGGGCTGGGTGCCTAGGCAAGGAAAAAATAGATTTGATTAGACAAGCACAAACTCTGGGAGAGAATAGTAAGATACTGGGGAGATGCATCTCCCCTTCTATAAACCATAGAAGGCCTCCAGAAAACCTGAAGACAATAATCCCAGAAGCCCAGAGGGTGACCGTATTTCCTCTCCAAGGTTATTACTGGGTTTCAAGCTGGAGCAGTTCAAGAATTCAGAAACTGTAAAGAATCCACAACAGCTTCAACTACCATCTCCCCAAACATCAACATCAACAACCTTGACAATAAAATTTTTAAAATTCGGGGCACCTGGGTGGCTCAGTTGGTTAAGCATCTGTCTGCCTTCGACTCAGGTCATGATCTCCGGGTCCTCGGATGGAGCCCCGCATCAGGCTTCCTGCTTATTAGGGCATCAGCTTCTCTCTCTCTCCCTCTGCTCCTCCCCACTGTTCATTCTCTCTCTCAAATAATCTTTTTTTAAAAAAGATTTTATTTGACAGAGAAAGACACAGCAAGAGAGGGAACACAAGCAGGGGGAGTGGGAGAGAGAGAAGCAGGCTTCCCCTTGAACAGGGAGCGTGATGTGGGGCTCGATCCCAGGACCCTGGGATCATGACCCAAGCCAAAGGCAGACGCTTAACGACTGAGCCACCCAGGCGCCCCAATAAATAAAATCTTTAAAAATACATTAAAAGGGGTGTCTGGTGGCTCAGTTGGTTAGCGACTGCCTCCGGCTCAGGTCATGATCCTGGAGTCCCGGGATCGAGTCCCGCATCGGGCTCCCTGCTCGGCAGGGAGTCTGCTTCTCCCTCTGACCCTACCCCCTCTCATGTGCTCTCTCTCATTCTCTCTCTTTCAAACAAATAAAATCTTTAAAAAAAAAAAATAAAAATATATTAAAAGTAGTCTCCTTCCCACCCGCAACCACAGACCTGAAGAGGGCAGATGGGACTGTGGGGGATTCGTCTGCATCCGGGGTCTGGGTTTCCCAGGGTCTCGGGGAGGCGAGAAACTGACACCCGAATTTCTGAATGCAGGCATCAGAGGCTGAGGACACCTCCACTCTCTCCTCACTGCCAGGTAGCTCAGGATTAAAGTGCACTGAGGCAAAGGCTATGGTTGGCAGTACAGGGGCTTAGCCAAGCAGGTGGGCGGGAATGGAGGTGTGGGAGAAAAGGCTGGGAAAGTGGGTGTGGTGGGATCCTACCACTGGCATTTGGGTTGGGGTGTGAGAAGCACCTGGGGGAGGTGCCCTGGAGGATGACCAATCAGAGAGCGGGTTGCGGCCCAGGGGCAGGACAGGGGTGTATCTTGGTCGAGATTGGATAACGGTCTGGAGCTGGGAGGGGCCGCGCACCGCCCGGGCCCGCGGCTCTGCAATTTATGTTCAGAAGCCCCCGCGGCGCCGGCGGTGGAAGTCGTCTGACTGTGGCGCACTTGCGGGAATCTGACGCTACTCGCTTGCCGCGGAGTTCCTTGCCTGGGAGTTCCGCGTGCGTTTCGTCCTGCCCCAAAGTTCGCTCCATCCTGGTGCCCCAACCTCTTGCCCAGCTTCTCAAGCTCCGGACCTCGACGTCTGCAGAACGAAATGGTCACAGCCATGAATGCCTCGGACGAAATAGAGCAGATATTGCAGCCTTACAACTTCGAGCTGTTCCGGGACATGAGGCCCCTTTTGGAGGAGTACTGGTGAGACCTGGGGAAGGCGAAGGGCCGTGCCAGGGTCCTGATCTTGATGACTGCTATAGGGGGTGGGGTGGTGGGGAGGGGAGGAGACACTGGATGCCTGCAATGATTTTCTTAAAGAGCAAAGGTATCGGGCTCCTCTACTGGCTCCATATCCCTGTTGTCCAAGGTGCAGTTAGCGTGGCATCTCAGAGATTAGATGCGGAGGAAAGAAAGAAAGAATGAGAGAGAAAGAAAGAGAGAAAGAAAGAAAGAGAGAGAGAGAGAAAGAAAGAGAAAGAAAGAGAGAAAGAAAGAGAGAAAGAAAGAAAAAGAAAAGAAAGATAGAAAAAGAAAGAAAGAAAGGAAGGAGACAGGAAGGAAGGAAGGGAGAAAGGAAGAAAATGGGTTGAGGAAAGTAGGAGACAGAAACCCAGAGGAAAGAGTGTAGTGAGAAATGATCTCTGAGGAAGGGGTTGATCTGAACTCCTACTCCCACCCACCTTATAGACGACTCTCCTCAGTCCTTTGTGGTGGTGTGTGCAGGCGTGCGGGCATAGTGCTGGTCCCAGGGACAGTCTGCCTTCACAATTATCACACTATTCCCCAAATGCTCCATTGTCCCTGCTGTGGAGAAGGAGACACAGTCAGGGAGCTCTTTCAAAATTACCCCCAGGCTCTGACTTTGCCCTAAAGTTCCTCAGAGGTGTTTGTGGGCTGACTTTGTGCTCCAGCCAATTTGCCATAACCCAACCAGGAAGAAACTATTGCCACATTCTTCTTATACCAGACCTCTGGGTTGGTTCAAGGCATGGACACAGCAGCTGTCAGCCACTCAATTCCACTGAGAGCAATAATCACAGAAGCCTTGAACACAGCCCCTGCCTTGTGCTAGGTACTTTATATACCTTAACACTGTCAGGCGAGGAGTGTTATTTCTCCTTTATGATAAGGAAACTGAGGCTCAGAGAACTAAGTAGTTTTTTCCCAATGTCACACAGCTAGTAAGTGGCAGAGCTGGGACTCCAACCCAGAGCACTCACCTTGAGAGACCAGTGGGCATTCCTGTAACCAGCACCCACCCATAAGACCATCCCCTCTGCCTTCTGCCTGCCAGGGCAACCTCATTCCTCATAGCTCTGGTCTACCTGCTACTCATCTTTGTGGGGCAGAACTACATGAAGGCACGGAAGGGCTTCAACCTGCAGGGGCCTCTGATCCTTTGGTCCTTCTGCCTTGCACTCTTCAGGTAAGACCCCCCTACCCCCAATCTCCACTCCCTGCCTATCCTGTAGACCCTAGACCCTCATTCTATCACTAAAACCTTTCTGGAAACCCCAAGTGAGTCAATGCCCCAAGTTGCCCTCTAACTCTTTCCCTAGCCCATTCACTCAGCTCCAGCTCCCTCCCCGGCTTCCATCCTCCTCCCACATTACCCTATTTACTTTCTTCCCCAGGCCCCATACAGGCAGCCTCTGCTCTCTCTCATGAGTCCTCTTGTGCTCATGGAGTCTGTGTACTTTTAACAATTTTCTCTAGCCTCTAATGCTCTCAGAATCTAACACCCTCTCTCCCCACTCCCCCCAAAAAACACCCTCTCCCAAGACCTTCCAATAACTTCTGTAGCCCCTCCTTCCCAGATTTCATCCCCCAAACTCCCTCTGTCTCCCCTATCCTGTTGCCCATCCCCTCCCGTGTTCCTACCCATCCCAAGAACCCTAGTCCCTAACTCAGTTTTCAATCCCATCCTCCAGCATCCCCTGGCCCTTCCCCAGCCTTCATATCCTCTAGATTACTGGTTGGATCCTGGGCCCAAGATCTCAGAAGCTGTGACTCATTCTGCTGGAAGGGGGAAGTGGTGGAGCTTGGGACAGTGACCCGCCAGGCCACGGGGGAAGGGTGAATTGGTGCCTGGGGATGACCCTTACACCCTTTTCCTCTATCCCACTTCAGTATCCTGGGGGCACTGAGGACATGGGGCCATATGGCTACCCTGCTACTTAAGGGGGACCTAAAGCAAACTGTGTGCTTCTCCACCTTCGCCACCACTCCCATAATCAGATTCTGGTCCTGCCTCTTTGTTCTCAGCAAGATCATTGAACTTGGTGAGTGGCACGTCTTTGTCTCTCTGGTGCCCAGTCAACTGCATCCCTCCTCAGGGCCCCCCCTACAACCCCCATCACATGGAGAGTCCCTTCCCCACCCTAACACCTCTTACCCAAGCCCCTCTTTAAATTATTTGCCACAAAGACCCTTCTCCATGCCCTGAGAATTCCCCCTATGTCCCTATATCCATCATGGAGGGTGGTGCCAACACTGGTATGCCAGCTATGACTCCCCATCTCCCAGGAGACACAGCCTTCATCATCCTGCGTAAGCGGCCACTCATCTTTGTGCACTGGTACCACCACAGCACAGTGCTAGTGTACACGAGCTTTGGATACAAGAACAAGGTGTCTGCAGGCGGCTGGTTCATGACCATGAACTTCGGTGTGCATGCCATCATGTACGTCTACTACACTCTGAGAGCTGCCAAAGTCAAGTCCCCCAAGTGGTTACCCATGCTCATCACCAGCCTGCAGATCCTGCAGATGTTTATGGGAACCGTTGTTGGCATCCTAACTTACATCTGGAGACAGGAACAGGGATGCCACACCACAATGGAGCACTTCTTCTGGTCCCTTGTCTTGTATACGACCTATTTCATCCTCTTTGCCCATTTCTTCCACCAAACCTACATAGTGCCCAAAGTCAAAGCCAAGACCAAGAGTCAGTGAAGGGTTGGAGAAAAAGGAACCCCAGGCTCTCTCCCTGCCAAGGCACCAAAGGGTTGAGCTTAGGTTTGGGAGAATAATTAGGAGGCCTTCCCTGCATGGTTTTTCCCATGGGATCTGTGCCCCAAGGTGGCAGGAAGTTATGTCAGACAAGAAGTGTCAGCCGTGGGTGGGTTGTAATCTAGTACTTTGATGTTTCTGTTTTTAATGTGAAGGCCAAGCAAGCCCTGGCTGGGATGGGGGTAGAACTGAGGAGGATTTCCAGAGCTGAATTTATATTTCTATCCAGAAATCTTCTTGCTCCATTTTTAAATTAAAGATTTCAACAAGTCTTTTTTGGGGGGTTTTGAGATTTGGGGGAAGAGGACTGCTGTGATGGGAGAGGGCTGCTGGCAGCGGGATGGTTGGTCACTGAGTGAGAAGTCTAAGGAGGTATGAAGGTGTGTGGAAAGATGAGAGGCACACACACACTCAATAAGAATTCTAGGCCTGGTAGGCACTTAATAAATGTCTGTTACAGACCAGAATTTTATTGCTATTCGAGACCCAAGCCCCTCACAGGAACAGTGAAAAACAGGTGCAGAAAGGCGGTGTAACTTATCTAAGGTCAGTCTTCCTAAGTTGCAGAATTGACACCGGCAAGCAAGCGTTCCAGACCAGAACTTCCTGTTATCCTCCATGAGACCACGAGGTGGCGCCGCAGCACCAGCTTTGGCCAACGCCAGCCAAGTAGCTAGTCCCTAAGCCACACCTACATACTCGCACGCAGGTCCCCCCGCCGCCAGGAATCCCCCAGTTGCCCCATCCCGGTGTTGGGAGCTGAGAGGGGACTGAAGCCCTAGAATCCCGGGCCCTCACCTCTTTCCTGTACACCCAGCTCTCCTTTAGACATGGGGTAGCCTGAGGGGAGGGGGCTCAACCGCAACTCTGAATCACCAGGCCTTTGGCAGTCCGCGCACGTTTATTTCATTTATCTTTGAAAATGGGGGAGGGGAGTCTGGAGAAGGCGGGGTGGGCCAAGGGTCACTTGGCCCCCGGGGAACTGGTCCCTGTTGCTGGCCTTAGTCCCAGGGGCGTGGACTGTGTGTAGGGTGTGTAGGGCCCAGTCCATCCCTCAGGGCCGGCCGGGGGGAGGCTCTCTCCTGAGCTGGCCGCCCACCCCTCCGCCCTCCCCGAGCTGCCCCAGCACCCCTCTCAGACCCCGGGGTAGGGGCAAGCCAGTCAAGACGACCCCAGTCCGGGGAGGCTGTGAATTCTCGCCCCCGCCCTCGGGGATGGTCGACGGACCGGGCCGTTCATACGGGCCGTTCCACGGCGTACTGGCACGGACTGAGGTTGGCGGCCGGGGGCGGCCCGGGCACGGCGGGATAGCTGAAAGAGGCGTGCTGTTTGGCCTTGAGCCTCAGGCTGGCCAGACTCGAGTTACACGGGTCCCGATATACGTAGGGGGAGGAGGCGGCTGCAGCTGCGGCTGCAGCGGCCGAGGCGTAAGGGCAGGATACTGCCCCGGAGGACACTGCGGCCGGAGCCAGCCCGGGGGGCCCCCCGCCCAGGCCCTGCAGGGCCCCGGGCCCTGGCACGGTGCCCGGGGCGGCTGCGGCCGAGGGCACCATGGAGGCGGCGATGGAGCTGGGTGGCGAGAAGACGGGCTGCGAAGCCAGAGGCCCCACGTTGACTGAGTTGAAGGCGAACGGGAAGGTCTTGGCGGCGAGCGGCGGGCCAAGCGCTTTGGGTGGCCAATTGCCATACGAGTAGCCCGGGTACACCTCCTCGTAGGGCGGCACCAGCCCCCCTAGTGGCGCGGCGAAGCCGCCCTTGCACAGCTCGGCTTGCTGGCTGCGCTCGCGCTTCCGCCACTTGGCGCGCCGGTTCTTGAACCACACCTGCGGGCGTTGGAGAGAGGCTGTCAGGGCAGGAGCCGGGCGGGGGGCCGACCTGGGTCCGCGCGGCTGGCGGCGGGGTCACCGAGACCGGGGTTCGGGTCAAGGACCGCGCCAAGGATAAACAAAACGGAAGCGGGGCGGCCAGGGGGTGGGAGGAGCGCACCGAGTCAGGAGGCTGAGAACAGAAGTGGGCGGCACGACTGGGTCAGGGGCAACAGGGCCGGGCGGGGGGAGCGCGTAGGATGGAGTCAAGGAGGGGTGAAGAAGAGAACGGGAGACAGTGCCGGGGGAGAAGGAACGAGTGGCCTGGAGCGACCGGGTGGATGGAGTCAGAGCAGAGGCCGGAGGCTGGTGCAAAGGAGGCTGTGCGGGGCAGCCCATAGAGGCAGGGGCACGTCGGGTGTTGGGCCGAGGATAGGCAGTCAGGGCGAAGCGCAGGCTGCTGGCTCCAGGGCAGCTCGCTGAGCGGCCAGTGAGAAGGAGGCCCCGGGCCGGAGCGGGAAGGCGGGCGGGGGCGCGGGGTAGGAGAGGGTTGCGGGTTTGGGAGGGCCGTACCCTCACGCGGGCCTCGGTGAGGTTGGTCCACACCGCGATCTCTTCGCGCGTACTCATGTCGGGGTAGCGGTTCCTCTGGAAGGTCGCCTCCAGCTCCTGCAGCTGCTGGCTGGTGAAGTGGGTGCGCTGCCGCCGCTGCTTCTTCTTCAGCGAGCCGTCTTCCGGGGAGCCGCCGGGCAGCGAAGCCGAGGCCTTCTCTGAGTCTGGGGGCCGAGGTTGGGGCAGGTCACAGGCCGCCCAGGCCTGCGCGGATTCCGCGGCTCAAGGACCTCCTCCACTGACCCCTCACTCTCCCACCCGACCTTCCGCTGCCAGATCCCACCCCCAGGAGGGACTGAACTGTTCTCTCCCCTACCCCCAGTAGGGGGTGCGCTCACCACTGTGCTCTGGGCCCTTGCAGCCGTGCTCTGGGAGTGGCGGATGGGGAGTGCCCGCATCTGACAGCGAGAGGGCCGGGCTCCTGGCCTCCGCCTCGCTAAGCAGGCCGAACTCCATGGAGGGAGGACTCTGGAACGGAGAGAAGACACAGGCCAGGTTGATGGGGATAAAATCTCCCGGTTATCGGGTTCCCAGTAGTGTTTCCCCTCAAGTTCATTGCCCCTTTCTCAGCTACCGACATAAACCTACCCCTGTGTGGAGTACCCTAGGATAAAATAGGGAAACAGCAGCCTAAGGGGAGAAAGGTGTGTACCCAGGGGTATTACGCACAGACATGCACACTAGACTGTGTTTTGTTCACTGCTGGGCACCTAACTAGAACTCTGCCTGGTGCCCAGTTGGTGTTCAGTAGATATTTATTGAATTAGCTAAGGAAAACCACGCTATTGTGCACCACATACTGTATACCACATCCTCAAAAACTTCAGTTCCTTCTCACATGTATGTCCAGTATCCACACAAACTCATACATGCCCCTCAGCCAATCACACCTGAACACAGCCTGAACTTCTGTTACTCTCTGGTGGGACAGATTTGATTTTGAAGCAGACCCAGTATGTCTCGCATGAGGATAACCACTGCTATTATTTATGAATACTTACGATGTGCCTTTACCTCATTATCTTTCTCCTCACAAGAATGCATCAATATTAAGTATTATCACCCTCGTTCAGGTGAGGAAACAGACATGAAGTAACCACTAGGGTCACAGAGCTTAGTATGTGGTGAAACTGATCTGAACCAGGTCTGGGAAACTCCTAAGCTAATGTTTTTTCTTCATTTGCTTTTTCCATTTGTTTTCCTTGGGGCCCTACCCAGACACCCCCTCAGGGACTGGAACTTGGGGCTAGCCTCACGGATAGAAGTCTGGCTTGGCCTTGCTTGGGTCTGCTTCAACCCGGGCAGTCCTGCTTTTGCTTGTTTTGTTTATGCTTTCTAGGGAGATAGCATTTGAAGAAAGGATTCCAGGATCAAAAACAAGTTCGAAAGTCCCTAGGCCTTCTGGCCTTGTCTGCTTCTGTGCCCGTGCAGACACACCTCACCCCCTCACCGGTTCCACCCATGCCAGCCTCTACTGCCCACCCCCACCCCTCACCGCTGCAGATGTGAGCTTCTTAAAGCCACAATCCCGCCCTTTTTCCCTATCCCAGGAGACGACCGGGGTCCCTCTCCAAGTCTCCCCAGGAGGGTCCCCCTTGCTGCTGGCTCTCCCAAGCCCCCTCTGGTGGGAGGAGGAGAAAGGGGCACTAAGTGAGGCTCAAGAACTCTGGATGCCTCTTGGTCAGAGGAGAACCAAAGGAGTCTAGGGACAGAGGAACAGGGGTAAAGAGCTGGCTAGGAGGGGTCCATCTGCCTCTCCATTAACAGGGACTTAATGCAGGCTGTGCAGGGTGGCATTAATGTGGTGGATTAGCCTAGATTGAGATGTGTGTCACTTGGCTGTTCTGAATTTATAAGGAGCCTTTCCCTGGGAGGCGCAGATGGGCAGCGGCCTGTATTTGCACATGGTAATGCCCCCGTCAACCAGCTGAGAGAGGACAGCTGCCCCCCCAACCTCTCAAGTGAGATTGGGGGTGCAACAGAGGTCAAGGCAGGAGGTTGAGAAGCAGTCCCTGTTCTTTTTGCAGGGGGCAGGGTCTAGACTTGGACCTTTTTCTAAGGTTGGAGAGGCAGGACTGAAGGGAACCGGGAAGGAGAGAAGTCAGGCTAGGGGTGGGGATGCTCAGCTCACCTCCCCTTCCAGGTCTGTGGTCAGGAGTCAGAGGCTTGGGGCTGGCCCAGCGATGCTCTGATAGAAGGGACATGACCTTGGGTGAGACCTGTGGCAGCCTTGACTAGTAGTTCTTCCCAAATAGCCCAAAAGGCTTAGAACTGAGAGCTGGAAAAAGGGGTGCTCTGAAGTCTCCTCCTTATACCTAAGATGCTCTCAAAATGCAAGCCATGCCCCTGGCTTCTCCAGAGGCCATGGGAACACACCACTGGGAAAAAAAGGACGATTTGGTTCACCTGTAGGGAAAACTAAATCCCACCGGTGCCATTTGTCTTTCCAGTCTGCCTTGGCTCCACATTTCCAGTATTCCAAACTCCCCTTCCCCCAGCAGTCCGTACCTGTGTCTCCGTTTCACCCTCAACTGCAGCAGAGGGAGGCAGGGTGGAGAGAGATAAGGGCCAGAGTAAGAGCTGAGGCCAGAAAGCAGAGTTCAGGCTGTGTATTCCCAGAGACAGACAGACACACATGCAGACACACACAAGCCCCCACTCAGACAAAATAAGCACTTGGACTTGGAGCTAGAGGCATACAAACACATACTCTCCCACACATGCGCTCCCACATTCAGGCAGACAGACCCACACCGTCACACAGTCTCCTCTCTCTGTGACAGGGACAGCTGCCTTGGCTGTTTTAGAGCTAGCCATTACTCTCCCCCCCTGCCTGGCCCCTCTGAACCTCAGCTCTCAGTCCCAGGAACTAAGGACTCTGTGGGGGAGGAGAAGGCCAAAGGGGCCAGGGGAGTGGTCTATACTCAGTGGCTGCTGGGACACCCTGTTTCCCTGGGTGGGGAGAAGTCTGAGAGAAGAGGATGGCTTGGGGGTAGAGGGTGGAAACTGCCCAGGCCCCTCCTAGGAAAGTAATCTGGAATAGCTGGAAGGAAATAGGTTTGGAGACAAAAGATCTGGGTTCATGTCCTGGCTCCCCAACTTACTAGCTGTGTGTTCTTGGCAAAGTACTTTACCTTTCTGGACATATTTTTTCATCTCTAAAAGGGAGATCATACTCCCTTCCCTACCTACCTCTAGTATTGTTATAAGGTTAAAATAAAACATAATATAAAAATGAATGGAGATAAAACTCTATCCAAGTTGCTTCCCCACGCCCCCCTCCCCATTCATTGAACAGATGTCTATTTGGCACCGTCTATGAGCTGGGCACTGAGTAAAGCACTGAGGATAGAATGGTAAGTAAGATCTCATCCTTGTCTCTGCCTTTGCTTGAGTTCACCTTCCTAGACACTGTATCACCCAGTGAAGAATTCCTCTGGTGAATAAAGGGTGAGTACACTGCATTTGAGAGTGGGATGCAAAGGTGTGTTGTGAATACTTGGCCCTGAACATAAAGGAGGGCCCAGCCAATAAGGTAACAGCAAAATGGCCAGAGTAACCGAAGCTAAGAGCAATGGTAAAGGGAAGAAGGAAACCTTCAGGCTCTTGACCTGTGTAGTAACAGTGGAAAGAGGGGTTGAGGCCGAGAAGAGCCCTGCCTGCGAAAATGAAAAGGCCAGAACACCACAGCCAGGCAGGCAACAGAGAGATAGACGGCGGGGGCACAGGCCTCCAGCCGACTCACGTCCGGGTGGGCTAGCCAGGCAGAGGCTGGGGGTGCCAGGCTGTTGTCTGAGCTGGAGACAGCCTGGCTGAGGATTAAGCTCCCCCAAACTGTTGGAGGTCAGGAAGCTGGGGAGTTGGGACTGAGGCCAGGGGCTTCGCCTCACTCAGTGGACAGGGACAAGCAGTAGGTCTGGAAGCTGCGGGATTGGTTGATGCTGGTAGGAAATACCAGGCAGGGGCAGAGAGAGTCAGTAGATAACAGTGGGGTGCTGAATCCAGCTCTGGGAGGGGCTGCCGGTCCCCCCTCCAGCCTTCCTGACACACCCTACTGGGGATGTATGGGCCAGGCTCCATGGCGTCAGGGTGACAATCCCCACACTGGGGAGAAGAAAGGAACTGCAGGTGTGCTCTGATTCTTTAGTAAAGGCTGGAATTACAGGAAGCCTATCATGGACTGCAGCAAGAACAAAACATTCAAGATATATTAAGGTGGAGAGCACAGGTTATCCCAGGTCAGAGAGGTCAGGGAGGGGAGGCCATGGTTTCCAAGGGACCCAAGCTCATGGCAAGAAGGCAACTGCCACGTGTGCCCACTTATGCCCTGTTGCCAAAGGGGCAAATCAGGGCCGCAGCTAGAGAGCTCCCAAGTAATTGCAATAATGATGCCTGGGCAGAAGGTGTACCCTAGACCTGAGATAGGAGAAAACCCCTGGAAGATGGAAGGGATAGAGTCGTGGCACCATGGCTCAGCTCAGCAACTAGCAAGTTGGTGATAGAGTATAAACCAGGGCCCTTAACTAGCATGGAACCCGCCTACAAACCTGGATCTGAAAGTAAGCCCTTTAAGTTCATTAGGGATGCTGAGGATCCAACCTGTCGGGTCTGCCGAGCTGCGGTGAGCAAATGGGCGCAAATGAAGACAGCTCTAGACGAAGGTCACAGACCCAAGAGGAAACCCTAAGACTTGAGTGGTGGCAACAAAGATTCCATGCAGTTAATTTATCAAGGGGTAAATTAGGGATCAGAGAAATGGGCCCCCACACCCACCCCTCCCCTTCCTTCCGTCTTTCCTTCAGCAAGTGTTAGGTGCTAGGACAGATCCCCAAGAACGGTAAGGCACAGACCCTAATTTCTAGGAGTCTACAGTCTGGGAAGGTAAATAGGATGGACAATGATGGGTTAAATAGGCCTAATTCTCACACTGTGGGGGTGAGAGAGATGGAAGCCCATGTAAGGTGGTATCAAGTTATGGGGCTCAGAGAATGTAGCACATGGCAGAGCTGGGAACCGGGGAGGCAGAGAAGGAGCAGAGACTTCTAAATAATACAGCAGTACTGGGAATGAGCTGGCAGGTTCCGAGGGCAACAGGCAGCCTCAGGCGGCCAGGGTCTCAGTGTGGGCAATGGGAAATCATCAGAAGAAAACAGGTCAGGCTGCGGGAGCCTCCAATGAAGGGCATGGGATGGTGCTTCAGGTTTGATAGAGTCTAAGCTAAAGCATCTCCAGCTTTTCCATCAAAACCTCCTAAGACCAGTAAGAGAGAACATCACTCTGGGAAACTAGGAGCACAACCTCGAACAGCTGCCACCGGCATGAAATTTCTTTGAGATCTCCAGCCTTACGTTAAAAATTGAAGCAAGTTTTGCATTCTATTCCACACTTAAGTATATTTATTTTGATATAAAAGTAAAGTTTTCTCTCCACGTCTCCAAGTGACATCTTCAAGTGACATCACCACACCAGGAAGATGGGCCACATTTTGGCTGCAGCGTCATGCCCCTTCTACTCCCGACCTGCCTGCTCTCCCCATCCCCCACTTTTGAGAAGCAGTACTCCAAGCAGTGGGAGTCGCTGGAGGTTTGTAGGCAGGAGAGAAACATAAGAGCCGCGGCTCTGGGACATTTACTTGGCTGTGGTGAGCAGAATGGATTGGGCAGGGGAAAGGTGGGAAAGGGGGAACTTAACTGAAAAGTGTAAAGAAGGCCCTGGGGAGGACGATGGAGAAGGAGCAGAGAGAATTTTTAAAGCAGCTCTCATTCCCTCCACTGCCTATCTTCTTTTCCTTTCTGTCCCCATCACCCTCATCGTGGGTCCCTGCGCATGACCATGGGCTAGACACTCCAGATAATCCCAAAGCTCAGGACCTAATGGATCTTTCAGATTAGCTGCCTTCTTCCTCCCCATACTCTAGGATGCATCATTTGGAGCGAATGGAGAAGGAAAGATCTGGGTGGCTCTGTCCTTCTCTCATGCCTATCCCCAGCTCAGCTCCAGCCTGCCTCCCTTTCCCCGCCTGGACCTGTGTCCCAGGCCCATATTCACATCCTTGAGCAGGAGGCAGGCAGAGATCAGATCAGGATATGTGGCCTGGTGGAGGAGTTAAGCATTTGGGGAGCTCCCTAGAACTCTTCTTGGAGAGGAGCAGGGGTAATGGCTGACATTGGAAGCTTGGGATAGGGTGTTCCATCTGTCATTGAGACTCTTCCTATGCCTGGATCAGGGGTGCTATCAGGCTTCTCTAAGACTTGAGACTCCATCCTTCCAAACAAAGATTCTGTGGTTACAGAGGACCTACAGTTTGGGCATAATAATAGCAATAATGTTTCTTACTTCTGTGGTGCTTCTCCATTTGCAAAGGGCTTTCAAATACATGATTTCATTTAACTCTTATAACCACCTTGGGTAGCAGGAATATCCATCCTTATTTCACCTCTAAGAAGATAAATTTGTCCAAGGTGACCGAGATTGAAGAGATTCGAATCCAGTTCTCCTAAAACCAGGGTCTGAGCTCTTTCCACGCCTTGCCCCCTCTACTCCAGCAGTCATTTGTGGTTCTGACATGCACTGATCCACCCAAGCCCTGAAGGATTCCATTTCCACTTCCTGCCTCTGCCTCCTCTCTGGAAAGCTCTGGAAGTTTGCTGCCCACTGTGTGCCAAGGAACATTTTCCTATTCATCTTGAGTTTGCATCACTCCAGTTCTATGAGGCCCCCTCATCTCCCATTTCAGGATTTGGGGAGCAAACAAATCTGCTTATCTAGGCCTTTCATTATTTGTAGATTTTCATCCTATTTCACCTCCCAGAGGCCTAAGCTTTGAAGTTTGCTCTCTCTAGCAGCCCCTGGCTCCCCATTCTGTGGATCATTCTCTGAACCTTCTCTGGGTCCATAACATTCTCCCTAAGAGCCAGTGACCAGGCATGCACTCAGCTACATGGCTTTATGCAAGAATGAGAGAAAGTTCTGTCTTTTGCTTCCACTCATCTTTATTATAACGCCATTACTTTTTGGCCTTTTTGGCAAATGCAGAACTTTGGGCTAAGGTCTTCAGGGAACCAACCATCTGCAATGCCTTCGCTATTCCTTTCCTGACTCAGAGACTTTCATTTCACCCATAATTTCAGTGATTTTCAAAGGTGATGAGAGCACAAGCCCCTGAAAAGTGTATCAGAATATGGTAGGAGTAATTGGGGTGTACCTTTATATTTATCAAAAGGGGGCAAGGACAAAAAAGGTTGAGAAACAATGTCCTAGTCAGTGATAAGCAAACTTTAAAACTGAGGAATGGAGGTGGGAGTGTGGGGAATACATATTATATGTCATTCATGGGTGGAGGGTGAGAGAGGTTGAGACCCACTTGCTTAGATTACTGATTGCTAAATACATCACCTTGCACTTATCCCATGAAAACTCAGTCCCCAGCTGAGTTGTTTTGCTCACTTACACAGACTAGGAAAGTTCTCTCTTCTCTGTTCCCTTTAGCTTAACTGGGCTCTGGTTAAAGAGATGGGGTCAGGGTGGGTGGTCACTGTATGGGTCCAAAGGAATCAGGGCCCTTTCCCAGCTACAGAAAAAACAAAAGGGACAGTTGGGTAGGGCTGAGACATCCTTCCCAACCAGTCTTGGAGGGCCGTGTAGGCCCCATGTTGACCCCAGGGAGTCTGGATTCCATGTGTCTCCTTCCTCTCAGCCATCAGGGTAGTGTTGGGGTTGGTGGGGTTGAGAGAGCCAAAAGGGAAAAAACCCACAGGATTTGCTTTGCTAAAGGGCTGCAGTTTTCTCTTTGGGCCTGGGATCCTGCCTCTTGCAGGGAAGGAGCCTTTAGGCTGCTGACAACCAGGTAGGAATCCAGGTCTATCTGGTCAGCTGTATTGGAATTAGGGGTTGACTCCGAGTTTGTGAGGAAACTGAAGCTGTCAGGGAGGCTTGTGTTGGACTCCTCCTTAGCCTCCCATTGCCCTTGTGGTTCATTTTCCCCTTTCCTTGTCTTCTACTAGTTGTCCTGCCATGGGCTTTCTCTCCTCAAATTTGGATTCTAGAAGTGCCGGGTGATGCTCAGATCTAGTCTGGGTGGGAGAGTGAATGTCCCCTAGCGCCACTGCACTCCAAGGCCAGGCCTTTGCTCTCATTTGCCTGCTCCTGGCATCCCCTCACCCTGCAGCCCCTAGGAGCAGAAACTAGTTTGCAAAGTGTGAGCCGGGATTTGAGGCGACCCACCACAGCGAACCCCACTGCACACGCAGCTGGGCAAGGCGCGGCCGGGTACATGGACATGCCACCCGGCCAGGGACATTCTGTCCGCCCCTGCCGGACACAGTGCCTGCTCCGAAGAGACCCACCGAGCCTCCTCGGACATTCTGTCTGCTCTGAGCCCCGCGCGCTGCGGACATTCCGTCCAATTCCATGCGGCTCCAGGCCGAGACCCATCCGGGCCCTGACACCCCAAGCCCGACTTGCCAGCCCCGCCGCCTAGTCACTCGGGCTGCCCAGCTTCGGCCCTGCGGCCCGCACAGCGGCCATCTGACCCGGTCGCAGCCAGGCTCCCACAACACGGCTCCTATCCAAACTGCGAAACGGCTGGGAAGAGAAGCGTGTGCGACCAGACTCACCCCGGCTCGCAGCCCCTAGAGTCTGAGCCCTGGGCGAGGGGCGTCCGGAGCCGCCAACTGCTCTCACGCTGTGCGGCCGCCGCCAGCTCCCCCCGCTGGCCAGGGCTTCGGCAACCCCTTTAGCTCCCTGGTTGCCTGCTCCGCGCCCCCGAATTCCAGGGCGCTTTCTGGTAATGATTTTCCGACTCTACTCCCTGCTTCGCGGAGCTCCTGTCCTGGCTTCATGTCTCCGGCTTCCTTCTGGATCCCTTGAGTCTCTCTCTTGTCTGTCCCCCGAGTCCCGATGCTGAGTTTTCCTTTTCCTAAGTGCTGGCCCCGGGTCTGCACTACGCCCTCCCAGTCTAGACCCGTTCCCCAGGCACCGTTCCCCAGTTCAGCCGCCCAGGTCCTAATTTTAGGGATCCCGAAGTTCGGTCGTGGCCCCTCGGCCCCATGAGCCCCTGTCCCCGCATAGTCAAGCACTCACAGTGAGTCCCGCAGCAGGCACACTCCCGGCAGCGGCGGCGGCGGCGGCAGTCTGGAGGGCAAGCAGGGGCCAGGGGCCGGGCACCCGGCCGGGGTGGGGGCCGCCCCCCTGCGCCCTGGCCGCCGCTCTGCTCCGGCGCTCTCCGACTCGCAGAGGGAGAGAGTGAGCCTCGCGGCGGACTGCCACCCCCCGCCGGCGCCCATTCACTTTATGGCAGCCCAGGGCGCCCCCAGCCCGCCGCGGTGAGCCTCGCGCGTCGGGCCCCGCCCCCTTCCAGCTGCGCCGCCCGGGCTCCACCCTTTCCAGCTGTGAATTTTCAGGCCCCGCCTTCGGGGGAGGTGTCCGGCCGGCGCGCCGCCAAGAAGCCCGCCCCTTGGCCAATCGGAGGCACTCCTCAGCATTGGGCCACGCCCCTCCCCACGTGGCTGAAACCTCGCCGAGCGAGAACATTTTGGCAGAGCCAAGCGGGATAGAGTATAGTGGCCCCGGTGGCCCCGGAGAAGTGGGGCCAGGCCTCCACCCTGAGCGATGTGCAGTGGTGCCGGGGGAATAGGGCAGCCCGAACGCCAGGTGGGAGGGCGCACGGCCCGGGAGAGGCCACCGGGTTTCAGCGCTTGGTTGCCGCTCACGTTTCGCAGATTTTCCCCACTTGTCGCTGTCTGTCTCTCCACGCTTTGTCTCTGCTCCAGTCCTCCCACATCTTGCCCTTCTTTCCTCTTCTTTCTCCTCCGCCGCTTACTCCTGCTGTTTGTCCCTCTCCTCCCTCCTCTTCCACTTTGAAAGACTAATTTATCTTTCTCAGTGCTCCTCTTTTTCTTCACATCTTTCACTCTTCCTCTTCTCGGCTATCTCCCGCCCTCTCCCCCCACCTTTCCTCTCTTCCAATTAAGGCAGCTTCGTGGACAAAGCAGGGTTTGGTATGAGGCAAACCAAAGAGTCATTCTAACCCTGCCACCAACATTTTAACCCTGCCACCATCACCAAGTGACCTTGGACGAGTAACTTATCACCCCTCCTACTCCTGCCTACCCCTCAGAATTAAAGGAAGCTCTCTCTGTCAGTACTCAGGCTGGGGCACTCAGGCCTGGGTGGTTCGTCTGCTAGTCTGCGCCCTTGGCTGGCCCAGGCTCTGCTCTCCCAGCCTTGAGAGGGCTAGCATCTAGGTTCAGTCCTGTGGGAGAGGTGTGGCCTTGGTACTTGCTAGCTAGGGAGTTGCAAGCAACAGGACAGATGTCCCAGGGAACATGTGGAGTCAGGCCGGGTAGCTTGGGTGACCCTGAGGGCCCTAAGTGATCCTAAAGGAAATCTGACCAGTCATGTCTCTGCTTAAAACCCTGCAATGGCTCCTAATTGTCAAGATAAAGGCTAACCCCCCTAGCCTGGCATACAAGACTTTCAGCACCTGACCCTGTCTTCTCTTTTTGTTTGTTTGTTAAAGCACAGGAACAGGACCCAGGGGCAGAAGAGCTGCCTGGACCTAACCCTGTCTTAATCTCCAGTCTCTGAGTGGTTTCCTGCACATCTCTGGCCTTTCTTCTGACAGTAACATACTTCCAGTCTTCATCTTGCCAACTCCTACTCATTTTCCTCAGCTCCAATCAGGTTTCATTTTCTCTGAGAAACTTTCCCTGAACTTCCAAGATAGCCAGATGTCTAGCTTCTTGCTCCCACAACCCTCTTACACATACCCTCTGTTATCCCACCCACTATACTGAAGAGATCAGCTTATGTGATGTCCTCTATTATGCTAAGATTGAGCAGGGCAAGTACCGTGTCTTCCTCATATTTCTATTCCTAGGCATAATGTAGGACTCAGTACTGAAATCTGAGGGAGATGTTCTGCCTGGTAAGATGATGGGCATGTTCATCTTTCTCCTCCTCATCTCTAACATAATCCCATTCATGCTTTTTAGAATTTTTTACAAGATTTTATTTATTTGTTTATTTTTAAAGATTTTTATTTTTATTTATTTATTTGTCCAAGATTGAGAGAGAGAGCGAGAGAGAGAGAGAGAGAGCATACAAGCAGGGGGAGGGAGAAGCAGGCTCCCTGCTGAGCAAGGAGTCCGATGCGGGACTCAATCCCAGGATCCTGGGATCATGACCTGAGCCAAAGGCAGACGCTTAACGACCGAGCCACCCAGGTGTCCCAAAAGATTTTATTTTTAAGTAATCTCTATGTCTAATGTGGGGCTCGAACTCATAACCCTGAGATCTAGAGTTACATGCTCCATTGATAGAGCCAGCCAGGCGCCCCAACCATTCAGCTTTTAGGTTGATTCATTTTTGGGGGTATATGAGAGCGGAGATGAGGAAGACAGGGAGTTTTGGTCCACTTAGGATTTTCCAGTTGGCTATCCAGGACCTCTCAATCTGAGACAGGCCCAGAAGACCAAATCCCAGTTTTCAAATGAAAGTGGAAATGGTTCAGATGTACTGTGGAAAGACGTGCTAAGGTGGTTTTATCTTCTTCCTCTGAATCTTTTTGGTTGAAAGATCCTCAATCTGGACCCAGAGTTCAGGAGCCCAATGTACAGGTGCAGGGAGCTGTTGAGGAGTTCTTCAGGTCTGATGTTCAGTCTTATGGATTCTTCAAATTAGAGGAATCTAGAGCATTCCCACATTCCTACAGGTTAGGTATGGGGTTCTCTGGATTTGGGGCATCCATAAATGGGAAGAAATGGGGAGAAAGTTGGTATCTTTTTCCACTCCCTCAGCAGTCTCTTCAGGTCTGCCTGTAACCCTGGGCTCTATCCCGGCAGATAGGCTGAGAATTCCACCATTCAATCAGCAAGGAGAAAACCCTCCTATCTTCTTCCCCCACACTCTCACTGCTCGGTAATTCTAACTATCCTGGCAACCTCTATCATCTCTTGCAAGGGGAGAGGCAGCTGGGGGTAGAAAAGTGAAGATTGGGGTGGGCATCTAGCTCTTCAGCCTTTTAGCATTTCCAAGGCAAACAGGAAAAGCTTCAGTTTCCTGTCACTGGTGATGCTGACTAACCCCCTGATTAGCCTTTTTCCAGGTAGGTAAGGAGCATCCAAGGCTTAGTATGAGGAGCAGAGTTGGGAGTCACAGCCTGATAGACTAAGGCATAAGAGGTAGTGAGAGGCAGTGAAAAGGAGAGCTGGACTGAGGGTGAGGACACCTGGGTTTGTCTCTCTGCTCTGCCTGCTCTGCCATTAACTAGCTATGTGAACGTGGGGGCCATCTTTCCACACTGGGACTTGGTTTCCCGCTCTGCAAATTGAGACCTGAATTAGATATCCAAGATTCCTGCCTCCTCCCATTTTCTCTGTTTCTGGATGATAGGAATGGGCACAAGACACAGAAACAGTTGGGATGGGACAGACAGGTGTATGAGAAGCCAAACGGCAGGCAGACGGGAGGGTGGGGGAGGGGAGGATGGAATAGATTGAAGGACTGGTCCTAGGACGGAAAGAACCCGGAGCTGCCTCGAAAGGAAGTGAGCCCTCAAGGGGCAAGATATTGGCCTAGATGACTTTGATAGGTGGTGGCCGGGGGTGCGCAGGAGAGTAGGGTCGCCCGCTCAGGTTCTCAAAGCGGACCCCGCCCCCTTACCAGCAAATCGTAACTTTCCTCCCCATAATGCCCAGCAGCCACTGCTAAACCGCGCACTGCAACCGAACTCTACCTAACTCCACCTCTCTAACCGCCCAGCACAACTTCTCCATTTTTATTGGCTTTTATGGCTGTCATTCAGAGAGTACCCTTATTCGTTGGTTGTCCCCTACCTACCCTTTTCTTTCCCTTGTAATCTCGCCTTCTTAGGCTGTACCTGCCCCCCGAAGCGAACTTCCTTTTTCTATTGGGTAGCTGGAATGCCACTTCTCACGATACAAAGCTATGATTGGCTCTGCGCGCCAGGGCTCGCGCAGTTACCAGGCAGCGGGCTAGACTGAGGCTAGTTACCACGTCAGTGAGCTGACAGGGAAGGTAGCCGGCTCCACCGCCCGTTCCGGCCGAGTCTTCCTGGCCGACTGTGCGGTCCCTGACTTCGGCCTCAACTTCCAGGAAACGGGCTCCTTCCCTTCTCCCATCTGCCACCAGAGCCGGGAGAGTCGGTTAAAGACGTCTTCGGGGCCCGGGCTGGACATGAACAGCGGCTGCGGGTCCTGGGACTAGGCCCCGCCATTTTGGATCCGCTGACAGGTCAGCGAAGTCTCTTCTTAGAGTTCCAGTGTCGTGAAGGCCGCCCTGACATCGCCATAGGGAATGAGGGGAGGTGGGCCCTTAAGTTGGACGAGCCGGGTGGGTTAAGAACGCAGGGGCAATAATAAAACAGGAAGAGATTGTTGTGGGAGAGAACTGGGAGGCATGCAGGGGGCAAAGGTCAGGCCCTTGCGGCCGGAGGGGCGACTTCAGCTCTGACTTCTGATCCCTTTCGGGTGCCGGAATCTTTCTTCCTGTGTTCCCAGGCTTCACCTAGCCTTCAGCTCCCCTCTTCTAGAGCTTTCTGTATCCCAAAGAGCCCAGTCCTCAAAAGCTGAAAGCAAACCTAAAGAACATTGTATCTACTTTTTAGGGTTGATTTTTAGACCTTAGAAATTAGAATCTCTGCAGATCCTGTACAGCGTCCACTTCTGTGTGACTGCCTCCTTAATACAGCTGAACTGCTTCATTAATACTGGATGATGAACTAGTGCAACCTAGACTCAGGTAGTGAGTGAGAAGAGGTGTGGAAGGATTGAGGCCAGTCTTATGAAGACCTGGGCTAAGAGAAGACTTTCCACTTCTGGGGCAGCTCAACTGCCAGTCTGGGTCTGTATGTAAACACTGGACTTATCTTCTGAGACTGTTTCTTCCTTTACACAATCTTTTACAGATATTCTCTTCTGGTGTGTATTTTGGTTGGCATTTCCCCCCAAGGTGTTCTCGTCATTTGGCCTAAAGAGATGTTTAATCACAAGGGAGCCACTCTATTATGACATATTTGGCCGAGAACAGAGAGGGATTTGAGTATTGGTGAAGTTTGGTAGTTGGCCTATTATTTTTAGTGGGTAAAAAGGCTCGTGAAAGATGTTCAGCTAATTTAAAAGTGGTAGGGTCCGGGCAGCAGAGTGAATGATGGAGCATAACTCCAAAGAGTAGTTTATGGCACTGTGGTAACCTTTGATAAATTGCTGTATAGTAAAACTGTAAAAGTCTCCAGAGTGCCTTCAGAAATGAGGAATAGTGTAAATAGTGTTTTTTAATGCACTACATAGAAATTTTTATGCCTTTAATTCAGGTATATGAGGCACTTCTCTGGGCCCTGTGGAGGAGACAAATAGAAAGGTCTGTTTTGGGATTGCTCTGTTTAATTTACCCACTTCTTAAAAGCAGTAGCATATATGTGCAATGGCCTACCTAGAGCATGAGCTATAAGTATCAACCTAATGCCTTTCAGAAAGTAATGGACACTCAAAAAGTGTTATCTGTACCTAGGATTAGTTGTAGTATGTGATCCTGACTTGTGGCCTAGTTCTGGCCTTGGCGGTCAGGACTTTGCAAGGTGAGGTACTAACAAGGAGGATCAAACCCTCATCGTGTTAGAAGGAAAAATGTATAGGAGTGACTGACTAAACTCAGTTTCTAATTACCTAATGCCCTCTGCCCTCCTGAAATTGTGTGTGTGTGTATGTGTGTATGTTGGTGGGGGATAGCATTGTTCGTATTTATCAATTTTAAATAAGTGGGAGGGAAATGGTCCAGGAAACAAGTTTATATTTTAACTTGCTGATCTAAGTTGCAGAATTTCTACAAAAAAATAGAAAGTGGCTTATGAAATGACATAGCCAGGTTTGAAGAACCTGCCTTGCTCACCTGGGTTGATGTGCCGTGTTGTGCTCTGTTGAGTTGATAGGCTTTGCATAATAGGCAGTCTAGTCTTTGAGTAGATAGTGTGACCAATCCAGCATCTTTTCAGTTGGGCCTGGAGGTGACTCAGGCCTCAAAGACTTCCCCTTTCTTTACCAAAAAGTCATTTTCTAGGTAGGAATAGTTTTTTACCCCCAACCCTTACCCCAAATCAGAAAATTTGTTCTTTTGTATGTCAACCATACTTCAATTAAAAAAAAAGAAAAGAAAATTTGTTCTTCCTTCAAGACTTGAATTTGAGCTATATTTCAGAGGTGGCTGTAGACAGTGTCTTCTAATCTTGACAGTGATGCTTATTGGCTCCGTAGGAGCTCAGGTTGTAGACACCTCTCCTCATGAGTAGCCGGGCACCAATCCCAGTTGAACTCATAGTTCTCAGAGTTCCACTACTATTTCATGTTCCAGAATGCATGATGACTGCCACTTTTAGATAATAACTTCATTGATAGGGTACTTAGACTGGCTAGAGTGAGGGCAGCTGGAGAGGCAAAAGATGCAGCTCCTGCTTTTAAGGAGACACACTGTATTTATACAGTACTCTCTGGAAGGATCATCCTCGTCTTTGTTTGCCACTTATGTTGATTGATCACAGTCTGTCCCTGTGGTTCAGTGTGACTGATTAGAATGATTCTGCTGTTGGGGTAATGGTGAAGTTGAGTTGAAGGGAGAAGGGGAGGTTTGTTTTACCATGAGGCTGAAAAGGCTTGTGTAAATATAATTGGCAGCTGTTATCTTTTATTGTTCTTTTTCTATATTCAGTATGTTCAACAGCAGTTGTTTAATTAAATGAAAACATAATAGAGCAGTCTGTTGATTTGGAGCCCCAGTCATAGTGAGAGTGATCATGGAAGTAACGATTTGTTGCCATCACATAAACCAAGGATTACAAGCTTAAATGCCTGAGTATCAGGCAGGTAATGTAAATGAGGGAAGTAAGCCAGGTATGAATGTATTAGGATGTAGTAGGGACTGTTGTGTACTGGCATGTGGGCACAGTATGACCAGTCTTCCTGTTTTTCAGGAGAAACTTGAAATTCAGATCGTTGTGTTTTAAACTCTTGGCAACTGGTTAAAGTCTTTAAAAACCTTTTCCAGATAGAACAAATATGTCTGTGGTTTGGATTCTATCCATCATGGGTGGATGATGACCCCTGATAGACAAGACAGGCATGCCTTATGAGACTTAATCATTGCAGTTTGCCTTATATAATCACACAGGCTAACTTTTTATCTTTGTCCTACTCTGTGAACTGTCACCCTTATTGTCACTTTGGGTGCTGTGAATGGTTAAAAGATGAGTGAGAGAGAGAAGCATTGTTTCATTTTTCATCTCCAGGCTGGTAGAAATGACATCTTTGGACATATCTTAGTGGCTCACCTTGCATATCACCTTGGGATAGACTCAGAATCTCCATAGAGGGAGGAGGTGTCATGGCAGAGCTGAGGTACACTGGTTGCCTGATTATTGGGTTTGGGAGGATTTTCCATTCGTGACCTGTCAGGGCACCAACTCTTTCTAGTTTGACTTTCACTTACCTCCACCCTTTGGGTAAATTTCTTTAGCCAGTAAGTTATTTACTAATTCAGTAATTCTTGGTCACTCTCTGTGCTTTATTAGCACAAAACTGTGTTATATTCCTTGGCTAGCTCTGGGAATCTTTTTTGGTGGTGGTGTTTTTTAAAGATTTTATTTATTTATTTGACAGAGAGAGACAGTGAGAGAGGGAACACAAGCAACGGGGAGTGGGAGAGGGAGAAGTAGGCTTCCCACAGAGCAGGGAGCCCGATGCGAGGCTCAATCCCAGGACCCTGGGATCATGACCTGAGCCGAAGGCAGATGCTTAACGACTGAGCCACCCAGGCGCCCCTAGCTCTGGGAATCTTACAAGCTGCATCTTTAGTGCTTCTCTGGAACATTTGAGAGATAGAGTGAAGATAAACCTTGGAAGGGCCAGTTGAGGGTCATTTAGCTTCTGCCCTCTCAGAAAGCCCATCCATTTTCTTGGTTTGCACAGCTCTGTATTAGACACCAAAGCACCATGAAGCAGACAAACAGGCTTGGCCTTTGGAGAATGTAATTTCTTATTGGATAAGGACAACTTTTTTTTTTTTTAGATTTTATTTATTAGAGAGCGAGAGAGAAAACACACACACACAGACACGAGTCGGGAGGACAAAGGGAGAGGGAGAAGCAGACTACCCACTGGGCAGGGAGCCCGACTTGGGGCTCCATCCCAGGACCCAGAGATCAGAACCTGAGCTGAAGGCAGACGCTTAACTGACTGAGCCACCCAGGCACCCAAGAATTACATATTTCTGAGAAGAAATGTGAACATGCATATAGCACATGAAGAGACTTCAGGAAAATAGATAAGAAAATAGACTGGTGGGTAATGTGGGTTCTTTTTGTGTTTAGAGTAGCCTGTGTGGAATTGGTAACTCTGATAGAGAAACAAATATGGGATGCAGAAAGAAGATTTGCCTGCCTGGCTTAGAGTCCTTGTCTTCTATGAAGTCATTGTTCTTACAAGAGCTGGATGTGAGCTGCACTATATTGAAGAGTCAGTCTTTGATGTTAGTTCATCCATTTGTTCATTTGCTCCTTCAGTATTTATCATTTATCTTACAGGCATTGGGGATAAAAAGGTGAATAAATCATGGTGTCTTCCTGAGATACCTATAGACTCACGGGAGACACAGACTAAATGAATAATTATAAATGAGTATAAGTTCTTTAGAGCTATGTACAGTGAATGGGATGACAAAAAGGACTATTAATACTCTCTGGGGGAGTGGGTTAGCTAGGGAAGATCTCACAGAGCAGGCATTGTAATAACAACTAATTTTTGGAGGGTTTAAATAGTGCTGGTACCATGCTAGGTGCTTTATAGTCTTATATAGGCCTCACAACAAACAGATGAGGCACTATCTTCATTTTGCAATGGAGAATTGTAAACTGGGGTTCAAAAAGGCTAAGAAACTTGGCTAAGATCATAAAGGTGGTAACAGTCAGGACTGTTTTGTTTCTGAAGCTTGTTTTTGTAACCACTGTGGTATTCTGACTTTCTCATTGACTTTTGGATGGAATGAGTAAGGGTTTACCAGGTGGACAAGAGTGAGAAAAAAATATTCAAAACAGAAAAGGAACAGTAAGTGCAAAGGCAGACAACAAAGACCATGATTTTATTTTATTTTTATTTTATTTTTTTAAAGATTTTATTTATTTGAGAGAGAGAATGAGAGAGAGAGAGAGCGCACATGAGAGGGGGGAGGGTCAGAGGGAGAAGCAGACTCCCTGCTGAGCAGGGAGCCCTATGCGGGACTCGATCCTGGGACTCCAGGATCATGACCTGAGCCGAAGGCAGTTGCTTAACCAACTGAGC
>NW_027397082.1:18067856-18201251 GCF_003265705.2 Callorhinus ursinus | reverse complement strand
CGGTGGCTCAGATGGTTAAGCGTCTGCCTTCGGCTCAGGTCATGATCCCAGGGTCCGGGGATCGAGTCCCGCATCGGGCTCCCTGCTAGGTGGGGAGCCTGCTTCTCCCTCTGCCTCTGCTTTTCTGTTTGTCTGACTTTCATGAATAAATAAATAAAACATTTAAAAAAAATAAAAAAAATAAAAAGAAGGAACTTTTGATGGTCTATTTCATACATAGAGAATATGTATAGCATATATGGGGCATCAGTGTCCCCTACCCAGCTTAAAAAACAAAATATCACCAAAACGAGGGCCGCTTGTATATCCTTCTCTGTTAGTCACAAACCCCCTCCCCATGGCCACTATTCTAAATTTTTTTGTGCGTTTCTCTGGGGTATAGTCTTAGCAGTGGAATTGCTGAGATATAGGATATGAAGTTCTTCAGTTTTGCAAAATGATGCCAAATTGTAATCCAGATGAGTTGTATCAGTTTACATACTCACCAGCCACTTGCTCTGCATTTTTACCAACTCCTAATTTGGTCAGATTAAAATTTTTGTGCTATTTTTGTGCTGTAAAATGGTATCTCATAAACTTATTTTACAATTTTCTTGATTATTAATGGAGCTAATAATGTTTTCATATATTTATTTGCTGTTTGTATTTCCTTATTCTGTGAAATGCCTATTCATGTCTCTTGCCAGTTTGGGGGAGGGTTTATATGTCTATTCTTACAGTTTCGTAGCATTTTATTATTTTATTTATTTTTTAAAGATTTTATTTATTTATTTGACAGAGAGAGGCAGTGAGAGAGGGAACACAAGCAGGGGGAGTAGGAGAGGGAGAAGCAGGCTTCCCGCCGAGCAGGGAGCCCGATGCGGGGCTCGATCCCAGGACCCCGGGATCATGACCCAAGCCAAAGGCAGACACTTAATGACTGAGCCACCCAGGTGCCCCTGTAACATTTTATTTTATGGATATTGCTTCTTTATTAGTTACATGTGTAAGATATACAGATATTTTCTCCCAGTTTGTGACCTATCTTCTCTCTCTTTTTCATGGTGTTTTTTGAACAAATGTCTTTAATTTTAACATGGTTTAATTTACCAGTTTTTTAAACCAGTTGTGTTTTTTGTTTCCTGTTTAGGTGCTTCTCTTCTATGCTGAGATTATAAAAATATTCTTATATATTCTAAAAGTTTTCAAGTTTCCTTTTTCACATTTAAGTCTTTAATTCATTTGAAATAGATTTTTTTTTAATTCCATGAAGTAAGGATCCAATTTATTGTTTCCATTTCTCCTGCTTTTGTTTAGATCTAGAGGGAGTTGCTAGTTGATAGAGTGACTCCTTCTCTTTGGATCCTCTTGGGGTGAGTAACTGGGATGCCACAGAGCACCAAGGGAATGCTATAGACTCAGCTTTAAACAGACAGTACTTTCAAAGGGTATATGTGGCTTAGAGTCTCTGGGCCAGTGGCTATCTGGCTGGGGATGTTAGTTGCTGCTTATTTGGTTGTTCCTTCTCCTGTTATTTCTGATACAAGATAGATCTTAAATTCTTTTCTACCATACTTATATGAGGTCTCTGCAGGCCTTTGTGACCTTGTTTTTGTTTTAGAAATGAATGCTTTATTTTTTTAATTTGGTTTTTTTGAAGATTTTATTTATTAGAGAAAGAGGGCACGAGCGGGGGGAGGGGTAGAGAGAGAGGGAGAAGCAGATTCCTTGATGAGCAGGGAGCCTGATGGGGGACTTGATCCCAGGGCCCTGGGATTGAGCCGAAGGCAGACGCTTAACCGACTGAGCCACCCAGATGCCCCCCTTTGTGACCTTGTGACAAGGGGTTCTAGGCTTTCGCCTACTAGGTAGCAGGTGCTTCATCTGAGCTTCCCATTTGAAGCTGAAGGGCAGATTCCCTTGGGAGAATCCTTCTGTGAGGAGACAAGTGCTCAGAGGCCTGGCAGATTAAGGAACTCTGTATGGTCCTTGAAAATAATTCCTCTTCATTCTCTAGTTGTTTCTTTTTTAGTAAGAAATGGAGCTTAAGACGGTGATTTTTTGCTTACATCTTCACTGTCTTAGAAAGTTCTTAGCTTTTGGTGCTTAATAAATTTTGATCAAATGTTAGGTTGATTACTTCAGTTGGAATCCCAGTTCAAAATTTATTTTCTCCGGGAAGCCTTCCAAATAGCCGGTATATCCTTTAATTTACTAATTAATAATTGGCACTTTTTTTTTTTTTGGCAGTTTGTAGCATAGTGTTGTTGTTTACCTGTTACTGTGTTATTTTCAGTATGGGTATTTTCTCTCATTCTCTTAGTTCTTTGAAAGAGAAATTAAATATTCTTATTTTATAGTGCCCCTTTACAGGCCTTCCAAAATATTTTTTTAAAGATTTTATTTATTTATTTTAGAGATCGAGAGAGACCACAAGCGGGGTAAAGAGCAGAGGGAGAAGGACAAGTAGACTCCATGTGAGTGCAGAGCCTGACACAGGGCTAGATCTCACAACCCTGAGATCATGACTCCAGGTGAAATCAAGAGTCTG
This sequence comes from Callorhinus ursinus, assembly GCF_003265705.2. Lineage (NCBI taxonomy): Eukaryota > Metazoa > Chordata > Mammalia > Carnivora > Otariidae > Callorhinus > Callorhinus ursinus. The sequence continues at coordinate 18,198,721 of NW_027397082.1, read as the reverse complement.
ACACTTAACTGACTGTGCCACCCAGGCGCTCCCAAAATATTTTTTATAATGGTAGGTATTCAGTATACATACTGAATAATAACTGTATATTGAAGGCCCTCCATGATACACCCCACACTTGCTGTTCTAGCTTTACCTCCTATTATTCCCCTAGGAATAATGTTCCAGCAAGTTTGGAATAATGATCCCCTAAATACCTACTGAATTTTCCTACCTATGAGCCTTTACCCTTACTATTCTTTCCTTATATTTTTGACTGTTTGAATCTGGTCTGGTGGCACCTGGGTGGCTCAGTTAAGCATCTGGCTCTTGATTTCAGCTTAGGTCATGGTCTTAGATTCCTGAGATCAAGCCCCGTGTTGTCAGGCTTCATGCTCAGTGAGGAGTCGGCTTCTCTCCCTCTCCCTCTGCCTGTCCCCCTGCTCACTCTCTCGTGCTCTCAAATAAAAAAATAAATCTAAAAAAAACCCCACCAAATCCTGTCTTTTCAGTTGCCTTTCCAGAGCCCTCTGCCAGAAATAATTTTCTTTGTTCCACTACTGTGACACTGTATTACTCATACATTGGAGATATATATGGGTTTGTGTGTGTGTGTATATATATTTTATCTAATCTACTAAATTACGAATTCCTTGTGGGTAGGTAGTGACAATTCTGTATGCTGTGCCTAGTATTTTGCTTAGCATGTGTTAGGTAATGTCTGATTGGCTGAAGTAAATGTTAGCTAATTAACTTTGATGGCTGCTCTTAATCATTTACATGTGGAATAATACAACTACTCTTCACTCTTCTAATTTATTTTTTAAAAATTATTTTATTTTTTAATTATTTTATTATTTATTTATTTATTTTAAATACTTTGTTTTTTTATTTGTCAGAGAGAGCACAAGCAGGGGGAGTGGCAGGCAGAGGGAGAAGCAGGTTCCCTACTGGGCAAGGAGCCCGACTCAGGACTTGATCCTAGGACTCTGGGATCATGACCTGAGCCAAAGGCAGACACTTAATGACTAAGCCACCCAGGTGTCCCTTTAATTATTTTTTAAAAGATTTATTTATTTGAGGGCGCCTGGGTGGCTCAGTTGGTTAAGCGACTGCCTTCGGCTCAGGTCATGATCCTGGAGTCCCGGGATCGAGTCCCATGTCGGGCTCCCTGCTCTGCAGGGAGTCTGCTTCTCCCTCTGACCCTCTTCCCTCTCGTGCTCTCTATCTCTCATTCTCTCTCTCAAATAAATAAATAAAATCTTTAAAAAAAAAAGATTTATTTATTTGAGGGGCGCCTGGGTGGCTCAGTTGTTAAGTGTCTGCCTTCAGCTCAGGTCATGATCCCAGGGTCCTGGGATTGAGCCCCACATTGGGCTCCCTGCTCAGCGGGAAGCCTGCTTCTCCCTCTCCCACTCCCCCTGCTTGTGTTCCCTGTCTCGCTGTCTCTTTCTCTGTCAAATAAATAAATAAAATCTTTAAAAAAAAAAGATTTATTTATTTGAGAGCGTGTGCGCAAGTGCGAATGGGGGCAGGGGCAGAGGGAGAGAATCTTCAAGCAGACCCCCCACTAAGTGGGGAGCCCTGACTTCTGCTGGATCCCACCACCCATGAGATCATGACCCAAGCGGAAGCTAAGAGTTGGTGGCTCAACTGACTGAGCCACCCAGGCGCCCCTTCGCTATTCTAATTTAAAAATAGGCAATAGGTAATATATAGGTGTGACACAAAATTCAAGAGGTACAAAAGAATATACAGAGAAAAGTATGTCTTCCTCTCATCCCGGTTCCCCACTTCCTTTCTCTGGAGGCAACCTCTGTTAGCCATTTCTTCAAAATCCTTCCAGAGATATAGAGCATATTCATCTTGCCTAAATAATTTAAGGATGGAACGATACTAGAGATTTTATCTTTTCTCTTCTGATACTTTGAATTATTTTTGAATTTGTTCATCTTCTGTTTCTTGGTTCTCTTCCTCCTCATTCTTGTTATGTTCTCATTGTTGAATCTTGTCAGGAGAGAACATGTGTGCCTAGGGCATTTGGAAAGCAGTAAGTCTTCTGGGACTAACCTAGTTGTTTCTTTTCTTTCTTTCGTTAACCTAGTTGTTTCTTTAAATTGTCATTAAAATCAATGTTTTGTTATGTTGGATTCTCTTGTGGATTTGAAGGAGGTGTTATGGTCCTGGACAAAATTTGTTCCTGTCCTTTTTCCCTTTATTATAATGGTTTTCATACTTCTTGCTTTCTGGGGGCCCTGTCTTATGCAAAATATGCAAATGGTCCTACTGGAAGGATGTATTTTTTTCTATATATCTCTGGCTCATTTTCTTTTAGATCCCATTAAACTCTGTAAATGCCTCATGGGCAGAAATTATATTTCATCTTTTTCATCATTATTGATTTTAAATTATATTGATGGTATAGTAATATAGTCTCCTTGTAAAAAAATTAAAAGATTATAGGTAAGGCTAAAGTGTCCTCTGATTATACCTTGATTTCACAATATCATCTCGAGAGATAACTATGGTTGTTGAGTTTGGGGTACATCTGCCCAGACATTTTTTTTTTTTAAGATTTTATTTATTTGACAGAGAGAGACAGCGAGAGAGGGAACACAAGTAGGGGGAGTGGGAAAGGGAGAAGCAGGCTTCCGGCTGAGGAGGGAGCCCAATGCAGGGCTTGACCCTGGACCCTGGAATCATGACCTGAGCCGAAGGCAGACGGTTAACAAGTGAGCCACCCAGGTGCCCCCATTTTTTTTTTTTAAGATTTATTTATTTGGGCAAGAGAGAGTTTGGGCACAATGAGCGGGGGTGGGAGTGTTTGTGGTGGTGGGGGCAGAGGGAAAGAATCTCAAGCAGACTCCCCACTGAATGTGGAGCTGGACGTGGGCCGATCTCACCCAGAGACCATGACCTGAGCCAAAATCAAGAGTCAGACACCCAACCAACTGAGCCACCCAGGCGCCCCTGCCCAGACCTTTTATTCTCTGTTTTACATTAGGTATATATTACCTGGACAAAATACATTAAATACACTTAGCAACATGGATGACTCACAAACATAATGTTTCAAGGGAAAAGGTCAAATTGCAGAAAAATACATGCAATATTATATTGGTTACATAAAGTAAAAAATATGCAGAATAATACTGTTATTTAAAAATATTTATCAATGACATAAAAGTGTGAAGCAACGTAAAAGTTTAATAAACATCAGATTTAGAATAGTGAGACCTATGGGTGAAAGGAGGATATGATTAGGGAGAATACACAAAGACTTCAGTTGTATTATTCTTAATACGTACATCATCCAAGATTGGGGTTTTGGCCCTGATAGAAGAACTGCATTCTAAAGTACATGGGGGAGTCAGTTGTATTATTCTTAATCTGGATCCTGGCTATTCTATTGCTTTTTATATTGTACTATATGTTAAATAGTGCATATTTTCAAAAATAAATCTAGTATATTATGTAGGGTGGGTGGGTTGGTTGGTTTTTACATAAATGGTAACATAGAGTTATATACTACAGTTCCTTTTTTTTTTAAATTCCATATATCTGAGACCTCTATCCATGTCTTACTTGCTTTGTATCCTTAGAACTTTGAAAGATGCTGTTTGCATAATAGGTGCTTAATAAGTAATATTTGTGGAATTCTTTCTTCCCTTACCCTGATAACCTTGCTGTTTTAACTTTCCTGGAACCTGATCTAAATGTTTGTCTAACTATATGCCTCCGTCACCCTTTCCCTTTCTGCTTTTTAAAATTTTGTCCTTGGGCGCCTGGGTGGCTCAGTAGGTTAAGCGACTGCCTTCGGCTCAGGTCATGATCCTGGAGCCCCGGGATCGAGTCCCACATCGGGCTCCCTGCTCAGCAGGGAGTCTGCTTCTCCCTCTGACCCTACCCCCCTCATGCTCTCTCTCTCTCATTCTCTCTCTCTCAAATAAATAAATAAAATCTTTAAAATAAATAAATGAATAAATAAAATTTTGTCCTTGTGAGGAGGGTTTCTAAATAATGGAAAGTGGAAAGTGGTTTTACATGTACTTAGGGTTTTCTCAATGCCAAGAAGATATTCTGTTTCTTTATATTTTCACCTGGGAAGAGAATTAAATATCTTTTCTAAGTGCTGTTCTAGGCAGCAAAGAAAATCCTGTGATAATTCAGTTGGGAACACTTAAAGTACTGAAGTAGTATTTTAGCTTCACTTCAGAGATTTCATACAGAAGGAGCTTTAAAATGAGTCTACTTTTCAATCTATCTTATTAGAGAGTTCCTGCTCTAAGCAAGTGAACTTGACCTTTCAGAACTTTTTAAAGGTGGTATCACTGCCACTGTCCGGTTTTCTGGAGCTGACTTGGTAGAATGGATGTAGTCTATAAGTTGACATTGTAACTGTGGTTCCAAACCAAGGCTATTTTTCTAGCAGCCTTCATTCTTTTCTTTTAACTTAAAACTTTCACTGTTACTTTATTGAGGGAATAAAGAAGAACAAAGGGAAGATCTGAAATATATCTTTAACAAACTAGTGACACAGATGTATCTGCGAATCTAAAATCCTCACAGGAGAGATTTTGGGGACAGTTGACTTTGAAGAATTTGACACGCTTGCTAGAGATTGTTGAGGTGCTTTTGAGAAATTTTCTGGATTGATACTTTTTGAATTGTATCTTGAAATTCTGGAGACCTCTAGGAGAGCCGGGTAGCTGGATTCATAACATAAGATGGACTTCATCCCATTCTGTTATTAGTGGTGGGAAATCATGGTACTGAGAAGTTAAATCATAATTCTGACCTTATGAGGTACTGATTTAAACATGGGTATGCTCTGAGTAACTAAATATTAACTAACTTTTAACTGTTTTGGTAGGTTTACCAGGATGGTGGATAAAAATATTTACATCATTCAAGGGGAGATTAACATTGTGGTTGGGGCAATCAAACGAAATGCCCGATGGAGCACTCATACTCCACTGGTAAGTGGGGAATGGGCAGATAGCTTAGTCACTGAGTTGTAAGGGATCTGATGCATGGTTAAAACAGTAATCAATTTCTCTGTAATAATGAGAGTAGTAGAATTGTTCTTGGTATCAAGGACACTTTTATTTTTTTTAAAGATTTATTTATTTGAGAGAGAGTGCACAAGTGGGAGGAGGGGCAGAGGAAGAGAGAGAGGGGGAAGCAGACTCCCCGTTAAGTGGGGAGCTTGATGTGGGGCTTAATCTCATGACCCTGGGATCATGACCCTAAGATCATGACCTGAGCTGAAACTAGGAGTTGGTTGCTTAGCTGACTGATCCACCCAGGCACCCCTATCAAGGACCCTTCTGTTTTATTCCAGCTAGTGTCAAATTTATAGGCTGCCTTTTTTTCCTCTGGGACCCGAAGATGATACTATTCTTCTAGCTATTTTTGTGGACAACTGAAGGTAGCACTTGGGACCTCTTAAATATGCCTTAACTTTAGATTCCCTAGGACTATAATTCGCTATCAAATTGATACATGCAGTGTGACTTGGTGGTGGTACTCCTTGGGAGTATATAGAGCAGACCATATCTTGCCAGTCAGATGAGTAAGAAATTTACCTGTTGTAAAGCTGTCTTTCTTTGTTGCCTATGTATGTTCAAGGATATTTTTTGCACAGTTGTATAAAACAATACTTGGCACAATTGTAAAAACAAATTTAGACATTTCCAACTCAGTGAATATATGTACATGTGTTTGGAAATTTCTCATGTTCATTTATAAAAATGGATTGTTTAGGGCTGCCTGGCTGCCTCATTTGAGGTTGGAAGTTTGAGCCCCATGCTGGGTGTAGAGATTACTTAAAAATAAAACCTTATTTTATTATTATTATTTTAGTAGGCTCCACACCCAGTGTGGGGCTTAAACTTACAACTGTGAGATTAAGCATCCCATGCTTTACTGACTGAACTAGACAGCCGCCCCAGAGACCTTTTTTTTTTTTTTTTTAAGATTTTATTTATTTTATTTGAGAGAAAGAGCAAGCACAAGTCAGGCGCAGAGGGGGAAGCAGACTCCTTGCTGAGCAGGGAGCCCGATGCGGGGCTCAATCCCAGGACCCTGAGATCATGACCTGAGCCGAAGGCAGACGCTCAACTGACTGAGCTACCCAGGTGCCCCAAGACTTTTTGTTTTTTTAAGATTTTACTTATTTTTTATTTTAATTTTTTTAAAAGATTTTTTATTTGACAGCGAAGAGAGGGAACACAAGCTGGGGGCGTGGGAGAGGGAGAAGCAGGTTTCCTGCTGAGCAGGGAGCCCAATGCGGGGCTTGCTCCCAGGACCCTGGGATCATGACCTGAGCCGAAGGCAGACGCTAACAACTGAGCCACCCAGGCGCCTCAAGATTTTATTTTTAAGTAATCTCTACACCCAGTACATGGCTTGAACCTACAACCCCGCGATCAAGAGTCACATGCTCCTCCAACTGAGCCAGACAGGTGCCCCAAAAATAAAATCTTAAAAAAATAAAAATGGTTTAGAAGTGAGAGTGGAATCAGCAATGTCTTTGAAATGAGTATGTATGATTATATAATGAGTATAAAGAAGGAGGAGAGATAGAATAATACATTCTCTTAGTCCTTTGGGATGCTATACTAAAGCACCACAGATGAGGTGGCCTACAAACAAGAGACGTTTACTTCTCACTGTTCTGGAGCCTGGAAGTCCAAGATCAGGACGCCAGCATGGTCGGGCAGGAGCCCCCTTCAGGGTCGGGGCTTGTTCTCACGTGATGGAAGGAGCGAGGGAGCTCTCTTGGGCCTCTTTTATAAGGGTATTCGTTCCATTCATGAGGGCAGAGCCCTCACCACTTTCTGAAGGCCCTAATCACCCACCTTTTAAAGGCTCTACCTCGTATACCATCACATGGACATAAGGGTTTTTACATGTAAGTTTTGAAGGGACATGCACATTCAGACCATAGCACATAAAGGCCCTGGCAGTCTCTGGTAGCTTGAGTGCTGTGGTTATAGTGCAGATTAAGTATTTCAGGATTTACGATTTTAGGTAAGCCCAGAGTATCTTTATGAAATAGGAGATTAAGAACTGGAAAACTGAATTATGGCTAATTTTCTTTTCCTCAGAAGGGAAACTTAATCCTTGGATTCAAAGTGCCCTTGATCTATCTGTTATTTCCTTTTTCCTCTTTGTCTGATACTGACTCTTTTTTTTAAACCTATGTACTATAGGATGAAGAACGGGATCCTTTGCTGCATAGTTTCAGTCATCTAAAAGAGGTTTTAACCAATATAACAGGTAAGTCCCCGCATCTAAGTAGGATTATTTATACTGGTAAAAAACCATGTGCTTGATTTATTGTAGGGATAGACAAAACTTTTCCTGTAAGGGACTATATAGTAAATATTTTAGGCTTTGCAGGCCATAGCAACTGTGCAGCTGCTCAATTCTGCCATTGTAGCTCAAGAGCAGACATAGATAATACTTACATGAATGAGTGGTAAATAAAAATTTTTTCAGAAACCGGTACAAGCCAGGTTTGGCTCATGGGTATAGTTTGCCCCTGGTTTACTGCATTGTTGATCTTTTTCCTTGAGTTCCTGGTACAATGTCCCACCTTAGTGGGGAATCAATGTTCATACAATTAAAGCTCCCTTTATTGAGTTACAATGAAGTTATTTTTGGTCTTGTTTTAACTACTTTCTTTCTCTGTTTCACGCATGCCATGAGGTAGGAAGTTGGTGGCACAAGTGAAGTTTTTATTAATATTTTTTACAAGTCAAGTTTTTAGTACTTGCAACAAAAACCCTTCTCTTATAGAAAGTCGTTGTCACTTTTAGGGCCTTATTTGTGTGTCATATAGATCTTTCAGTCATCATGTGTTCCCAAAATCATTTGTCCCTTTTTTTACTCATCATAATAACTATGTAATATTCATATGTTTAGAATTTTCAAAGCCTCTTTCATGTTTATTACCTTACTGAACTTTTACACAATCCTGTGAAGGAGGCGTAACAGACATTGTCCCCTTTTTATGAATGAAGTTGAAGCCCAGAGAAATTTTAAATGATTTAGTTGATGTCACATTGATCCTAAGAGGTGGAGTCAAAACTAGAATTCAGGCCTGGTTTAGTGCCCTGGTCTGCATTGCTTCTGTTTATGAAATTAGAAGAGAATGTATGCAGGAAGTGCCTCCCGTTATGTGTATGTATGTGTCAAAGGAGTAGGCAAATCTCAACACCCTTGGGTTTTTCAAGGGGAGAGAGATTGAAGGGAAAGCCTCAGAGCTGTGTTCCTCTGTCAACCATAAAGGGCTTTTGCAATTTATATTCCTGGAGTGGAACAATTGAAAGCTTTTAGGTTTCCGCAAGTTAAGTAAGCAATAACACATTTTTTCCTTTCATGAGAAATGTAGGAGGATATCTGGAGAAAAACTCCTTTTTACTTTCCTAGACATGAGCTGAAGTTATCTAAGCGTTCTCTACATGTTTTTTTTTAGAGGAGCAATTTCGCTCAGTTGAAAAACATCGGAAATGTTAGCCATAGATCAAATATAGAGGAAGTGGTTATTAGCCAGTTAACAGGGTTAAAGCTGCAACCAAGTGGCATGTTCTTATTTTATGGCCTGTACTGTAAGTGACTTGGCTGCTTTAGGAAGTTGGCTACTTGCACAGATTTTTTTTTTTGTTAACTTTATGGATAAATATGCCTACCTATCCCAATGAGAAAGAAAATGTAGTGAGTTGGTATTTACAACTCTTTTTGGTGGCCAAAGTTCAGCATGCAGTTGATCCTTGAATAATACAGATTTGAACTTTGTAGGTCCACTTATATGTGGATTTTTTTCAGTATATACAGTACAGTACTGTAAATATATTTGCTCTTCCTTATAACTTTTTTTTTTAAGATTTTATTTTCAAGTAATCTCTACACCCAGTGTTGGGCTTGAACTCACAACCTTAAGAGCAAGAGTTGCATGCTCTACTGACTTCACCAGCGGGCTCCCTGCTTGTGACTTTTTTTTTTCTTTAAATATTTTATTTATTTATTCATGAAAGTCAGGGAGAGAGAGAGAGAGAGAGGCAGAGGGAGAAGCAGGCTCCCCACCGAGCAGGGAACCCGATTTGGGGCTCGATCCCAGGACCCCGGGATCATGACCTGAGCCGAAGGCAGACGCCTGACCATCTGAGCCACCCAGGCGCCCCCGCTTATGACTTTCTGAATAACATTTTCTTTTCTCTAGTTAGTTTATTATAAGAATACAATATATAATACATTTGACATATAAAATATGTATTAATTAACTGCTTATGTTATCAGTAAGGTTCCTGGTTAACAGACTATTAAGTTTTTGAAGAGTCAAAAGTTATACATGGATTTTCAACTGCAAGGGGGGGTTGGTGGCCCAAACCCATGGGTTGTTAAAGGGTCAACTGTACTATCTTTTAAGAGATGTGAAGAGGATTAAACATGTTAGTATACTTGGAAACATTTGACAAACAGTTTATACACAGTATTGTGTTGTATGTGGTTGGAAATACCCCAAATGGCTGAGATCAGACTGGAGTAGCCTTGTAGGCCTTTTGGGCACTCTGCAGACCTTAAGGAGCTGAGATGGTGCTGCTATCCTGACAGAGCTACATTTCCTTCTTGCCGTCTAATCCATATCCCATACTTATTTTCTCTATCCTGACATATCCTTGACGTATCTCAAGAGACCGTATCTGTGGTGAGTGGTGCAGTCCAATACTTGGGGTTTCTAGACCATCTAAGAGCTGCCAGAGTTGAGTCTTCTGCTTAATTTTCCTTTATCTTTGAGTCAGGAGTTCAGATTATCTGCTGCTTGAAACTAATAAAATCAGAATGTGCTGAGGAGCCAGTTCTGTCAGCGGTACTAGGAACATAGCTGGGTGTTGCCAAGCTTTCTCCTGGAGCAAGAAGGTGGTAGTATTTTCCAGGGCAGATGTTGAAATGGTGTCTGCCAAGTTGCTCATTGTTTTTAGGTTTTAACATATTACGTGCCTGAAAAAAGGACAGAGTGGACCCAAAATGGAACATTTCATAGTCTTTTTTTTTTTTTTTTAAGATTTTATTTCTTTGACAGAGAGAGAGACAGCGAGAGAGGGAACACAAGCAGGGAGTAGTGGGAGAGGGAGAAGCAGGCTTCCCACCGAGCAGGGGGCCCGATGTAGGACTTGATCCCAGGACCCTGGGATCATGACCTGAGCCGAAGGCAGATGCTTAACGACTGAGCCACCCAAGTGCCCCCATCTCATAGTCTTCTGATTGGTTCTGACCCCCCACAAAGTGCTGGCTTCCAGGAGGAAGTTTATGGGTCAGCTGCCCCTGTGGTCCTGGACTCTGTAGTCCATGACCAATTTCTTGTTTCTTTTACTGAGACAAACAGATTTTTCTGATTGGCAGTGTCAGGAGGACTGCTTTCTTGGAAGCCTATTAATGCATTAATGGTGGGACGCTGGGAAAGGGTTTTGAACTTGGAAAGAGAAACTGAAGGGACTGCCTGCTCTGTGTGACTGGGAATGGTGTCCCACCTAGACTGGAGGAGGTATGGCAGGAATTCTAGGACTTCCATTCAGTTTAACTCATGAAACTGACTTGGACTTAGACTCTTCTTATAAAAAGGCTTTCTGTTTGCTTTTTTCTAGGCTATCTGCTGGCTTGGTTGGTTAGGAATATCACTGTTGGAAATGGGTAGTTCATTGGACATTGTCAGTAAACTAAAATGATTTTTTTTTTCTTTTCTTGTCAGTAGAGGATCTTTTAAGTAGATAAGCACTACCTACTCTTCCAGGAGTATTATCTGAGCATTGTGGATAACCTCTAATAAGGTTAGCTAACTCCATACCAGTTATTCTCACAGATACATGTTTCTGGACTACATTCACAGTTAGTATTTGCCCAGATTGCATGATGACTGCATGCTCTGTAGCATTTAGAGTAATAAAATAGTCTAATATCAAATCTAAAGTGACAGTTGCACTTGGAAGATACAGGGTACCTAAGAGCAAAGTTTGCATTTTGCTATTTTGGATAAAACCTTAGCTCACCACCAGTGAGACTTGAGTGCTGCCCCTCATTTGGTCTTTAAGCCCTCTTAGGAATCCTTTTAGGAGGTTATTCTGAAAAGTTAAATTAGATGTGTGGTGGTTACCAGGGGCTGGGAGGGGGTCTGGGGAGTGACTGCAAATGGGTATAGGGTTTCTTTATGGGGTGATGAAAGTATTCTGGAATTAGATAGTGGTCATGGTTGTACAACTTTGTGAATATATTTTAAAACACTGAATTGTACACTTTAAAAAGGTAAATTTTATGGCATGTGAATTACATCTTAATTTTTAAAAACAGCAAATGTAGGCTGGAAGAGTAATGGGATTCGCCAGTTCTTCCTCAGGTCTCAGAGCTATGGAGGGAAGCCTCTGTAGCTGCTGCTGTGCCCTGAACCCATTACCCAGCAAAGGCAGCATAAGGCTCTTTTCAGCCTCCTGGCCCAGTTTGTCCTTTTATGTCTCTCTCATTAACTCAAGAAGCACATGGCTTTTATATTTAAATTTATTCAAGCTGTAATCTTTGACATTTGAGTTAGCTTTTAGTACAGTTTTGCATTTATAGTAATATATATTATGTATTTTCTCTATCCCCAAAGAATCCGTTTTAATCTTTTCCGGATGCAAATTTCAGGCTGTCTTGCCCCATCTCCCCTCTCTTGCTCTCTTTCCCCTCCCCCCACGGAGTGTGTTTGATCAGGTGTGGCAGGAATATCCACTGTCAAGCTGCGCCCTTTATATTAGTCAATATTATCCTTCTCCCCCCTCCCTGTCTGTCTGCCCCTATGGGCTTTCCCAGTTGATTTATAATTTTGGAATTCTCATCGGAGTCTGTAATACAGTTTGTTCATTATTTAACCAAAACCTGTTTAATGAGCAGAGAGAGGCAATGTAAATGTTAGGCATGTTGCAGTGATGTACCTTTGTGCTTCTCAAAGCGGGTGGGTAGTTAACTCTGTGCTGCCTGCCAGGCTGGGGTGTCTTGGCCTTAGGGGCAGAAGGACCACTGCTTCTCCCTTTCATCTTCCCAAACCCTGCCATGGTTTGGGATTCCAAAGACATGTTTCCTTTTATTCTTCTAGAGATCTTGTGGGGACTCTTGCATACTGAAGTTATCTTCAATCTTAACTGCTAGACCAGGTGGTAAGATCTGTGGCATGGGATGGGGGGCTGAAAGGGAAAGGAAAATATCAGGATACTTGGTACTGCTCCTGGTTTTAGGTCTGAAGAAAGTAAGCAGTTAAAAAAAAAAAGAAGAAGAAGAAAAGAACATAAGCAGTTTAGAAGAATCCTAGCCAACATGGTGTACGGTCTTTGATCTCTTTGTTCCCCAACTAGACAAGTCCTTGTAAGCCTTAGTGCCCTCATCCAGTATAGCTTCATGGAAAGGGCTCTAGTCAGTTGTGATTTGTGGTGTTTGACTGTGGTCATTTGCCTCCATTTTTAGGCTGCCTTTGTCCTTGGTCTTTAAACTTAGATCATTACAAAGAGGTTCTTTTCCAGGAAATTTTTGGTTTAAAGCAGAGAGAGCGGAATAGTCTAAAAGTATCACAGCCAGAATCTTCTCTTAAGGGAATACCTCTTAGGGCCAGAGCTTGAGGGAGACTTTTTAGTGGTGTGTGTGTTGGGGATGGTGGGGGTTCAGTGGGGTGGGTAGTGAGCCTTTGGAGAGTTAACTCTAGTCATTAAAATTCTGAGGGCCTATGAGGATTGGGGATATTCAGTTTAAGACTAAGATGGTCTTGAGGCCCAATATAAGCATCTGTATTAACTGTGGAATTGTTTTATCTTCTTGGACCTTTTTTTGCTGGGGTTCACCAAGATTTGAATTCCTTCTGGGTCTGGGTTATTAAATTGCTTCTAACCAATATTTGTTGAATATCTGCTATGTGCTAGGCATTTTGATTAGGCACTTAGGAATTGGGTCTATAATGGTATAGCCAACTCATAGCCACTGGTTTTACAAGACTAGTAGCTCTAGCTGACCATTCCAAGGCTAACCTTTATGGCTTCTGTTCTGTGCCATATGGTTCCCTATCAGGCATGGAATGGCTGATAGTGAATGAGGGCAGTCTATGGCCATCTTTTCATGTCTTACTAACAAACAAGCCAAAGAAATGAACAAAAATTATAGCTTATATATTTGCTTATTTGGTTTTTTCATATAAAGCAGTTCTCGCCAGAGTTAGATATTCCGAAAGACATCCGTGGTTTGTGTAGAGTAACTCTGTGGGAGAGGATTTTTTTTTACTGGACAACAAGATATGGTGTACTTGAGTTTAAGAGGGAGAAGCAGGTGCCTGGAGAAAGTGGATGATGTATCAGGAGTTTATTTAAATATAGTTTATCCTGGACAAACACACCTGTAGAGTACTGTCTGTCTCAAGCTCTGTGAATTCAGAGCTAGGAGGTTTGAATCCATATAACCTCCAGAGGTTTATAGAGAACATTTAAACAGAGTCTGGAAGCCAACCTGGGAGGAACGATGACTTAACACCTGTCTAGCTTAGGTCTCTTAGAAATACCCTTCTAAGTAGTAGCAAAACTGTTCAAGGATGCCTCATACCTCAAGTTTAATCTGTTTTATTTGGCACAGGGGAAGGTATTAGGAAAAGAGACTTAAGTAGTCTCTGTTAGGGAAAAGATTGAGTAAGGGTGCATTATTTGAATAAAAATTTTGCTAGAGTTATCATCTCCCATACTGATTGAGTGCATACTCACTTTTTATGTAGGGGCCTGTAGTTTGGGGAGTAGTAAGTAATACATCATTATTAGTCAGCATGAGAAGAAAGTTGAATGAGTCATTAGCTTTGTCCCACTTGAAATTGAGCTTGTGAATTGTTCAAGACCTAACTGGAGACTGAAAGAACCAAGTGTGTTTGATAAAATCTGGCAGACAAATTCATGTAATGGGTTGAGTGTTGGAAGTACAATGTTGGGCACACTTATGTAAGTATGTATTTCCTGTGCCCTTTTTGACTTTTTTGTTCTATAAATAAAAGATTGTATTAGTTTGGAGATCTTTGAGCAACACATTAGGATGTGACCTGAATTTGAATCAGACTGACTTTGGCACCTTAGAATCTTGGTAGCTTGAGTGGCTTCAGACTTGTGGACATTTCAGCTCAGTTAGAGAAAATAAAGGTACTGTGATTATTTTTTTCCCCAGGGAATATTCATATCAACAAGGTGACTCTGAGGCCTGTAATTTGATGACTTTGTCCTTCCTGGGAATGATCTGAACCCTCATCAGTTGACACTCCTAAACCAAGAAGCTCTTCCAAACATTTGTTTGTCCTAGAGATTAGAAAAATGAAGACTTTGAGGAGAAGAATCAGCTCTGCATAGTCTGGCTTCTTATGAGCCCAGCTCTCCCTTTTTCTCTCCGTAATACTTAAACACATTTAGCCATCAAAAGTAGTTTGCTGACAAATTTACTACATGTATCTGAAAGTGGGTTTTGATAAAAAGGGTTTTCTTAATAGCTTGGATTCAGAAGCAGAGGCAAAGGAGCCTAATTTTTTTCTAGTAGAGGTTAAGGGATGGTGTGACAGTGTGGTCTGAAGTGGGCATCAGAGTTGCTGGTATTGCTGTCATTGCCATTGTCCTCTTTGGCACAGATACCTCTTGAGGCCTAAAATTTCTCTCTGAGTATGTGCCCAACCTGCCATGGCAGCAGTCAGATTAGTGAAAAGAGGAAAAGCCAGCTGCTGCTTTGTTTTTAACAAGGATGCAGGCAGAGTCTCTTTCTTCTTTTTCCACCCACTCAGAGTCAAGTGCCAAAAGAGTTTCAGAAGAAGCCAGATATTTGAAATTTAACGTGCAGTTTTGATTAGAGATAGTAAAGAGTTATTTGTCTCAGCCTTGCCTTCTCTAACCACCTCTTTATGTTCATAGATGCTTAATTGGTCACCCTAGTTTCTAAAGTGATATTGGATATGTTAATGGAAAGGATGAGTGCATTTGTGTTTTCTCTCCTGGCACCCATTAGAAGATAGAACTGGGTATAGAGTAAAATGAAGATTTGATCATTTCAGCTCAGATCACCTCATTAGGAAAGGTTGGTTGATGGAGAGCAGTGACTCCCTTAAGCTCTCAGTTTTGCTTCTGGAAACCAGAAGATAAGATGCTCCTTAGCAGGTTTAAGGCTTTTGTTTCTTTGGTCTTTGGAGATCCTGAAGGACTTAGATGGACAAGCACTCCTGGCTGCCTGTTGTCTGGCTTCTCACTGCATACCTCTTCTGTAACACCAGCCTTCTGTTACCACTGTTGCCACTGTAGGTTGAGTTGTGAAGGGCTGCCACATGTGCACACATCACAACTGACCTTTCCTTGTTCCACGCTTATTGAGCAATTACTTGCCCATTTGTAGAACTCGCATTATTGCCTTGGGTTTCTGGCCCAGTGTGAAGTGGGATCATCCAGGAAGTGGGCTGATAGACTGTACATCAGAGGGCAATAAATTGGCATATGAATTGGTGGAAAGGCAGGGCCAGATGTGGTGTGGGAGCAAGGGTTTTTCTGTAGTCAGCCATGCAGCTTGCTTCCAGGTGTCCTGGAAAGCAGCTTGGGAGCTGGAGGCTGAGGGTAGCTGGGAACATTAACTAGGGGGGAAAAGGATCAAAAGGACTTCAGTGTTCTCTGTGATGCGCCCTGCATTGGGAAAAATCCTCTAAAGGTAGAGGGACAAAGGGAATTTCCTTGACACTGGTAGGAATTTTCCCACTGATTATTTTGCCTTTCAAATAAACTGAGTTATTAACCGGCAGAAAAAATACAAAACTTGAGAGACTCCTAACAAGGGGTTGCAGGATAAGAAAGCCTCATTCCACATGAGATTTTTCAGGAAGGCTCATTCTTCTCTTTGGACAAACAACAGGTTTAAGAAAACTGGCTGCAAATTGATGATAAAGTGAGAGCTAAGGTATTATGACTGCCCTACCATGGGCTAGAGTGGTATCTTTCAGACTACAAGTTGCATTCCGTTAGTGGATTGTGAAATCATTTTAAAGGGTCACACAGCATTTTCTCCTCAGTTTTTTATTGTGAAAGATTTTAAACTTCTGCACACTTATTTTCACACTTATTAATATTTAGCCATGTTTGTTTTCTCCATATATATATATATGTATTATTTTTTATAAGCTATTTGAAAATAAGTTTCAGACATGTTGGCATCTTACCCTTGAATACTTTAGCATGTGTCCTAAATAAGGACACATTCTCCTACATAATCACAGTACCATTATCACACCTAAGAAACTTAATAATTTATCGATATTAGCTAATATCCCGTCCACATTAAAAATTCCTGATTTGCCCCCAAACTGCCTTTTATAGCTATAGCTGGTTTTACAAACCAAAATCCAAGCAAAATTCTCTTTCATTAGGTAGTTATATCTCCTTAGACTTTTAAAATCTAATATAGTTTTCTCCGCCCTTTTTTTTTTCTCTTGGCATTGACTATTTGAGGAGACTAGGCTATTTATCTTTTTTTTTTTTTTAAGATTTTGTTTATTTATTTGACAGAGAGAGACACAACGAGAGAGGGAACACAAGCAGGGGGAGTGGGAGAGGGAGAAGCAGGCCTCCCGCTGAGCAGGGAGCCTGATGCGGGGCTCGATCCCAGGACCCTGGGATCATGACCTGAGCCGAAGGCACACACTTAACCACTGAGCCACCCAGGCGCCCCTAAGCCGTTTATCTTTAGAATGTTGTACGTTCTAGGTTTGTCTGTGTCCTTGTGGTATCATTTAACTTGTTCCTCTATCTCATATATTCCTGTATTCTAGAAGTTAGGATTAAAGGCTTAACTTGATGCAGGTTAAACATTTTTGGCAAGAGTACTTTGTAGGTGATACTGTGTATTTCATATTATCACAGGAAGTATATATTGTCAGGTTGGTCCCCACTATTGGTGGTGTTAAGTTGGATTATTTGCTTCTGGTTGTGATTGCCGCATTTCCTCATTGTAAATTTATTTTTCCCTTTGCAATTAGTAAATACTCTGTGAAATAATAATTTGGTACCTTGTGACTATCCTGTTCTCTAATATCTTTTTACCTAATGATAATCTACTGATGAATTTTTGCCACTCATTTATTTAAGTGGGGTTTACAAAATGATGATTTTCTAATTCATTTTTTCTACATTGATTAGCTGGCATTCTCTGTTAAGAACCACTTTCTTTCATAAACTGGAGGATGAACCATAGTTTCTCCTAAAAAAGCAGGGAAAAGGCTTAATTATTTTCCTTTAATTGCCTACTTTCAGAGTAAGGAGTTAGTGTTAATAATGATCACTAGTGGTGGCAAATGAGGGTTTCCCCCCTTGGGGGGCTTGTGAATATTTATTCAGTGTTTTACAATTTATTACATTTATGATTATTTTTGGTGCTCACATCATTTTGAGTTTAGCCCCTTCCACTTAGTTTCTTTGTTCCTTGGATATGACCCCTTTGAGCACTTCCGTTTTCTGGTACCAGCTTCAGTTATGAAGGGAGGAAAAAAAAAATAGAATAGAATAGAAAGTATCCATGCATCACACATAATAAGGATAAGTATTATTTTGGGGAACTTTTGTTTTAGTTAGAGACCTTGTATTCTGAGTTGTAATATAAACTATATTTCTCTAGGTCATGGTCAAAAACTTTCAAAGCTCTGATAGGGAGAGCTTGTGACTTCTGTTCTAGCACTGGTTTGAATTTGTCTCTCTGTAATGTTATTTCTTGGGCAAGGAGTCAAAGAGGGTGTTGAGTTCTTGACATTCTGTGAAGTGCCTTAGCCCCCTTGACATTTGGAAACCACTGGACTATTATATCTGCATATTATCCTTATCAACTTTGGTTTCAGTAAAGCATATCTGTCTATTATCTTTTCTGTTATCTATTCATTTATTTAAAGATCTATTACATGTTATTTTCTGCCCCCAGCTTTATTGAGATTTAATTGACATAATATATTATGTAAGTTTAAGCTGTACAGTATGATGATTTGTTTTTTGTTTTGGTTTTTAAAGATTTTATTTATTTGACAGAGAGAGAGATAGCGAGAGCAGGAACACCAGGGGGAGTGGGAGAGGGAGAAGCAGGCTTCCCGCCGAGTGGGGAGCCCGACACAGGGCTTGATCCCAGGACCCTGGGATCATGACCTGAGCCAAAGGCAGATGCTTAACGACTGAGCCACCCAGGCGCCCCTACAATATGATGATTTGATGCAAGTATACTTTGCAAATATTTTTACCATAATAAGGTTAGTTGATACATCCATTACCTTGCATAATTATAATTTGTGTGTGTGTGAACATTTAAGATCTACTCTCAGCAACTTTCAAGTTTATGATACAGTATTGTTAAACCATAGTCACCATGCTGTCTTATTCATCGTATAACTGGAAGTTTATACCCTTTGACCAACATCTTCCCATTTCTCCTACCATCCAGCCCCTTAGGAAGGACCCTTCTGTTTCTGTTAATTTAGCTTCTTTAATTAATTAATTAATTTTTTATTTTTAAAGACTGTATTTATTTGAGAGAGAGAGAGAGAGAGAAGCACCAAGCAGGGTGAAGGAGCAGAGGGAGAAGGAGAGGGAGAAGCAGACTGTGCACTGAGCAGGGAGCCCAGTGCAGGGCTCAATCCCAGCACCCTGAGATCATGAACTGAGCCGAAGGCAGACGCTTAACAAACTGGGCCACCCAGGTACCCTAAATCTAGCTTTTTTAGATTCCACATATAAGTGAGATACATTATTTCTTTCTCTTGAAATTGACTTATTTCAATTAGCATAAGAGCCTCAGAGTCCATCCATGTTGTTGCAAATGGCAGGATTTCCTTCCTTTTTTTTTTTTAATGGCTGAAGCAGTTCTTTTTATATGGTTGTTTCTCTCTGGGTGAGTCAACTTCTGCAAAGCAGAGATTAATTTGAGACCATTTGAGTCATAACAGCCCTAGAGAATGTTAGAATAAGTATTGTTCCCCAAGGAAATAGGATTGTGGATGTAATTGTGCCTGACTAGTCACTCTGCACCTTGATCCCTTTTATGTGATGTTAAGCTGATTGTTCAGGGAAAGGAGGATAGCATGTTATGTTACACATGGCTTGGCCATGCTTTTGAGTCCTTTTGGTGCATTGAGGATGGAGTCATTTGTTCTGGAAAGACTCCGAAACAGCATCTTCTCCAGGAAGTTTGCTCTTGACAGGAATTCATTTATATATTCAGTCAACAGATATTTCTTTTTATTTTATTTTTTTAAGATTTTATTTATTTGACAGAGACACAGCGAGAGAGGGAACACAAGCAGGGAGAGTGTGAGAGGAGAAGCAGGCTTCCTGCAGAGCAGGAGGCCCGATGCGGGGCAGGAAGCCCGATGCGGGGCTCGATCCCAGTACCCTGGGATCATGACCTGAGCCGAAGGCAGACACTTAACGACTGAGCCGCCCAGGCGCCCCATTCAGCAGATATTTCTTGAGCATTTAATGTGTGCCATACACTGAACTAGGTATTAGGGACCTAGTTTTCAAGGAAACTGACACAGTTCCTGTCCTCATAAAGTTTATGGTCTAGTGGGCTGGTGATTTGAGAAGCTCTGGAATTTGAGTAGACAGTTGGGCACTGGTTTGAAGGCTGCCCAACTTCCACATGTGACCTCAGGAAATTGTCATATGCCCTGGTGTGCTGACAGAGGTTCGTGGATGGTCAGGAAAACAGCAGTGGTGTTTGTCTGTGTTGTCTATCCCGCCTCCACCCTCTGCCCTAGCCCTGGCTGCCTGGCAGCAATAACCAAGTACATGGCTTCATTAGCTGCTTTACGGCCTTGGATATCTTAGGGCTCAATTAGTCCTTTAATAGTCACCTGTGATTAATCAATCTGTGTATCTCAGAACTGAACTGACTAAAATTGTACCATAGGATATCAATGGCTGTTTACCTTTTCTAATAAAATTCAGCTAATAAAATATTCTAATAAAATTAAGCTCTCAGGCTTGGGTTTCTGACACAGTTGTTAGCATTTTGAAGTCTAGGGGCACAAAACAAAGATGTTAATGGTTATTTAGCTAAGGTGCTAAAAGAATGAGGAAAGTCCTTTGCTATAGCTTGGATCTAATAGTCCCAGTTCAAAAATAACAAGAATGTTTTTTAGTAGCAACCCATTATCTTTAGTCCAGGAGTTCATGTGAGGAAAGAAGTATCAAAATCCATGTAACTTTGGATAAGGTTTGGCTTCAAATTAGTAGAATATCCCATCATATATTTATCTTTTGAATCCCAGAGAAAGCACCCTTATTTAGAAATAGCCCTTGGGAACCTTTGGTCCTCGGGGAGAATACCCTTTAGAAATGCCCTTTCTCTTCAGGAAAAGTTTTTCTAGGATTTTCAAGGGTGGAAAGAGATAATAGTGAGACAGTGAAGCAATTAAACAGTGGTTAAGCTATTTCTAAAAGAGAAAGTTGGAATGGATGTTGGAATACAGATATATTCCACAAAACTATCTGTGACTCATTATTTGCTTGATAGCTTATTGTGTTCTGAATTTAAAGAGTAGTTTTTTCTCCTTTGCCTTTTTTTTTCTGAGATGAGCCGACTGCCAAGGTACATCATTAATATGTACCATAGCCAAATACTTTTTGTGACCAGAGCCTTGTGACTCTGGTGGAGAATCCTGGTTCTGTCTGGCCCGAGAAGTTCTTGGTTTAGCTCACCTGATCAGAAGCATTGTGGGGAAAGTAGTCCAGGGAAAATGGATTTCTGTTGCCAGAATCCAAATATGGCTCATTAATCCTCCCAAGTGAGCCCAAGATTAGCATCTTAATCAGTCTCATTTCAGAGGTTTTAAGACTCATTCCGTTCTCTAGGTTCTCTGTAAGGAAGGAAATGAGCATTTGGTAGAACTCGTTGGTACTCAGAAAATGGAAGACTTTGCCAGGGTCCTAAGTAGGCTACAGGCTCAAGAATCGATAAAACTGGGTTGTGTGCATAAAGTAACAGAAGGCAGAGAATGGGAAATCTTTCTGTTGGTAATAGTCTTTCTCTAAAGGCTCCAACGGGAAGGAAAAGTTGGCTTGTTCCCCTGCCAGAGGTTGTTTTAGTGTTATCTTTTACCTAACTAATGTCAGGACATTTGATCAGGTCAACTGATGGTGAATTTTTTTGAATTTTTATTTTGAAATAATGTCAAACTTACAGAAACATTGCAAGGATAATACACCCTTTTGCTCCCATATACCCTTTTGCTACTTGTTTTTATTATTCTCTTTCTCTATACACACACTAAGGACAAGGATATTTTCTTACATAATCTTTGGTACAGTTATCAAATTCAAGAAACTTAACATTGATACAATACTTTACTATTGATTCTAATTTTGTCAGTTTTCCCAATAATAAACTTTAAAAATTTTCCCCTTCAGTCAAGGATCACAAATCCAGGTAGTTGTCATGTTTTTTTTAGTCTCCTTTCATCTGGAACAGTTCTTCAGCCCTTCTTTGTTCTTCATGGCATCAACATTTTTATTTTTTTATAATTACAGGCCGTTTTTTTTCCTTCGTTCTCTTCTTTTCTCTCTCTCTCTCTCTCTCTCTCTTTTTGGGGGGGGAGCGTTTCTCCTTTTGGGTTTGTCTGATGTTTTCTCATGATTAAATTCAGGTTATGGGGTGCCTGGCTGGCTCAGTTAGTAGAGCATGTGAATCTTGACCTCAGGGTTGTGAGTTCAATTAATTCATTAATTCATTAATTCACGGTATGTGTGGGCATGAATCTACATGCTACTACTGATAATAGTACCCTGAGGATTTCATATGTAGAGGTATCCCTCCAATGGTGATACTAATTTTGATCACCTAGTCAAGTGTTATTTTGTTTTTCCACTGGATAGATACTGTTTTCCCCTTGGAACTCATAAGCAATCTGTGGGGAGATGACTTTAAGACAGGATTTTGCTCCTTATTAAACTTTCCCCCCATGATTTATCATACATTGATGATTCTTGCCTGAACAATTTTCAGGTTGCAGTGATGGTAAATATTGAGTGGTTGTTTAAAATACCTGTTCTCTGAGTGATAGACATTAAGGAGGGCATGTGGTGTAATGAGCACTGGGTATTATATGACTGATGAATCAGTAATCTCTACCCCTGAAACCAATAATACATTATACGTTAATTGAATTTAAATAATAAAAAAAAATAAAATACCTGTTCTTAAAGGACTTCTTAGGGGTGGACGTGAACTGTCTTTGTAGCTTACTTATGTTTAGAGTTTCTTTCTTTTCTTTTCTTTTTTTTTTTTTAAAGATTTTATTTTATAGTAATCTACACCCAGTGTGGGGTTTCATCTCACAACCCTGAAACCAAGAGTAGCATGCTCTACCAACTGAGCCAGCCAGGTGCCCCAAGAATTTCTTTTCTTTTTAAGGAACACAGTTGTATACTCTAAAGGTCTGTATCTCTTTATGGCTTTAGTGATGGTTTTTTTTTTTTTTTTAAAGATTTTATTTATTTATTTGAGACAGAGAGAATGAGAGAGAGAGAGCACATGAGAGGGGGGAGGGTCAGAGGGAGAAGCAGACTCCCCGCTGAGCGGGGAGCCCGATGCGGGACTCAATCCAGGGACTCCAGGATCATGACCTGAGCCGAAGGCAGTCGCTTAACCAACTGAGCCACCCAGGCGCCCTTTAGTGATGCTTTTTAAAAAAAAAAATAGTAACTAAAAAGAGTTTTCAAAATTGGAAAAAGGTTTATCTCAATGAGGCTTGACTGGGGGCTTGGCGTTTTTTTTAGAATATGGCAACATCACCTAGTGGCATTTGTTCACCACTCAACCAGCAGCATAAATGCTTCTCCTCCAAGACAGACTGGGAACAGTCATGTGAAGCCGGTTCCCCTATTTGTTTTTTGTTTCCCCCTCCTTCTTTGGCTTTTTAAAATCTGTAAAGTTTGGAAATGCCTATTGTCCAATTCTTTAAGAGAGAAAAACATTTCCCTATCTTTATTTAAGTGGGTTTTTTTTAAAATATTTTATTTATTTGAGAGAGAGAATGAGAGAGAGAGATTATGAGAGGGGGGAGGGTTAGAGGGACAAGCAGACTCCTTGCTGAGCAGGGAGCCCGATATGGGACTCGATCCTGGGACTCCAGGATCATGACCTGAGCCGAAGGCAGTGGCTTAACCAACTGAGCCACCCAGGCGCCCCCCTATCTTTATTTAGTATCACCCTTTTCTCTCCTTCCCTCTTTTTTCTCTGCATTTTTCCTTTTGCCTCTATTTTCCTTTCCTTTGAAGAATCTGATTAATATGCATGACTGAGCTGCCTTAAGAAAAGAAAAGGCAGAGAGAGAGAGAGAGAGAGAGAGAGGTACTCTTGAGTCTCAGGTTCTTCGCTGTTACTACTGTGGAGAGTAGGCTAATGATATGATATTACTAATGAAAGCCTTATTAGCCATCAGTTATGTTTTGTTGAGGTAACCTTGCCCAGGGTAAAAAAAAAAAAAAAAAAAAAAAAAGATAAGGAGAGAAAAAAGAACTAGAGAGGCAGAAATTAAGGAGGAATGAACAGAAAGGAGCTAAAGAAAAGGACTTGGGACTGGGGTACAAGAGTGGAAGGGAGGGCGCCTGGGTGGCTCAGTCGTTAAGCGTCTGCTTTCGGCTCAGGTCATGATCCCGGAGTCCTGGGATCGAGTCCCGTATCGGGCTCCCTGCTCGGCAGGAAGCCTGCTTCTCCCTCTCCCACTCCCCCTGCTTGTGTTCCTGCTCTTTCTATCTCTCTCTCTCTGTCAAA
Organism: Callorhinus ursinus; assembly: GCF_003265705.2. Lineage (NCBI taxonomy): Eukaryota > Metazoa > Chordata > Mammalia > Carnivora > Otariidae > Callorhinus > Callorhinus ursinus. The sequence continues at coordinate 18,174,919 of NW_027397082.1, read as the reverse complement.
TAAATAAATAAAATATTAAAAAAAAAAAAAAAGAGTGGAAGGGAAGGACCAAGAATACAGAGCTGCTAAAATAGGAAAATGGGAATCAGCTCTAGCATTTACCTTTACCCAGGCCAGTGTTTGGGCTTTCCCCTTTCAGTAGAATATGTTCCAAGGTAAAATGAGGTGGGGTGAATGAAATGATCCCATCCTTGACTCTTTAGATTCATCCACTCAGAACTGAAAAGTTTACCCTGTAATAAGGTGACTTGAGAGCCTGATCCTAGTAGGTTGGGGTGGAAGAGGCTATTAAGTGATGCTTTTTGGGCACCTAGCATTAACAGAGTTATTTTTAACCTCCCATTTCAACCCCTTCATTGTTCACGCTCCTCCATTGGCTACTATGAGAGCAGTCAAAATTAGCATCTATACAAAATGAAGTACCTCTTGTCTCCCCAGTCACTTCCAAAATAAACAGGGAGTAATACTGTCCGTATTTTGTCTCACTTTACTCTGAAGGCTACCGATAGAGGAAGCATGGATTAGTGTGTAGTGATTTCTAGGCTCTGCCCTCTGGACAGATTCCCCTTAGAGTGCTGTGGCTGAGTGACAGGACCATGTGGCAGGAGTGCAGCTGGAAGTATATCATCGGCAGATTTGGGTTGGGTAAATATAGCAGGAGCAGGATGTCAGTGTGGGAGATGGATTGTTCTGGGAAAGGAAGTGTTGTCTTTCGTCTGCGAAACAATTTCCTGCACTTCTGGAACTCTTGCTTTCTTCTTCTTCTTCTTCTTTTTTTTTTTTTTTCCAGGGCAGAACAGGAGTTGGCAGGAGTTGGGTACACTTGCTGAATTCTATCTCTTTGTGTCTGTCTGTTCCTACATTTGAAGTTGGGAGTAGAAATCAGATCTATTTCAGCCAGTTAGGAAATGGACCCAATAAATAGCTATATCCATGCCTTACAGTTCACATTTTTGCAGTCTTAAGGCACATACCTGTATAGAGCCTTTTTTTAAAAAATAATTTTTCTTTTAGTCAAACTGATAGGTTGAGAGACAGAAATAATTATACAAAGAGAATCAACCCTATTGAAAGTCAGACATGAGGCACCAGCTGGCAGGAAACAGCTGGGATGTTTCTGGGGGCTAGACTCTTCCACAGCATTCAAGCCATCTCTATTATATGAGCTATTAAGATGGCTGCCTACCTGCCAACAATCTACATAAAAGACTAAGTCTGCTAAATTATGCAGTATTTTACAGTTGACTAGAACTTTACAATTTTTATAAAGTTCTTTTGCATATTTTCTTTACTTTTTTAAAATAGACTTAAAAATTTTTTTTAAGATTTTTTTCGTTTATTTGTCAGAAAGAGAAAGAGAAAGAGCACAAGCAGGGGGAACGGCAGGCAGAGCAGGCAGAGGGAGAAGCAGGTTTCCCGGATGCCGGACTCAATCCCAGGACCATGCATAACCTGTGCCCAAGGCAGATGCTTAACCAACTGAGCCACCCAGGCGTCCCTAAAATAGCCTTTTTAGAATAGATTTAGATTTATAGAAAAGTTGTAAAGAAGTTCCCATACACTCCACACCAAGTTTCCCCTATTACTAACATCTTACATTATGGTACATTTGTCACAATTAGTGAACCTGTATTGATACACTATATTAACTAACGTCCATACTCTATTCAGATTTCCTTAGTTCTTACCTGATGTTTTTTTTCTGTTGCAGGATCTCATCCAGGATACATTACACTTAGTTGTCATGTTTCCTTAGGCTCTTGGCTGTGACAGTTTGCCTATGTTTTTATTTCATAACAACTCACAAATAGACGGGGCCTTTATTAGCATTCCCCTTTCACAGAGAAAACTCAGGTTCCAAAAAGTAAGTAACATGTTCAAGGCTACACAGTTAGTAAAAGTTTCTATTAAAATATGACTATGATTTAGAAAAAAAATCAGTGAGGTAACCTTATTTGCTTTTTATGTGAATGAAGGCAGAACAGTAGTTAACCTTCAAATGGGCCATTTGCAGAAGAGGAACAAGAGACAGAGGTGAACATAGCGCTTGTTTCTGGGCTTTTCCGTCTTACTTGCCTACAGATTGACATAATTTTAATCACAGTGCCATGGGGAAACACCCTTTCTCTTTGTGATTCTGCTCTGTCTATGAAAGGAGCAGATCCCAGAGAATCCTGGCCTGCTGTCCTGTTGATCTTGTTCTCCATCAGCTGACTTGAGGCTGCTTACTGGTCTCTGTTGTTAAGACACCCAAGTTTAATAGAAAGGCCCACTGAAAGCCTGGCATACACACACAACCAGACTGTTTCAGGCATATGTCAAGGTAACTACTGGGGAATAAAGCACATGAGTTTTTTAGTTCCAGTATGTAATTGGTCAGACTGACGTTCTGGCTTGGGGTTAGGAGATTCACAGAAATGCAATGCTGAGAGGTAGTAGAAAGACTAAAAATCCAACAAGACATGGCAATTACTGGCTCTAAATGCTCTACCCAGAAGGATGAGTGAAGGGAGAGGTGAGAGGAGGTAAAGTGTGGTATGATACTGATAATCTTAGATACTATTAAAAGATCATTTCAGGGTGATGGAAACTATTAGGCGTACAAACCATTAGATCTTAAGGGATGGCATAGCACCTCTTGCTTAGAAAAGTAGTCGTAAGGATTGTACCTGGATTGGAAAGAACAACTTTTAAAGTGTTCCTACTTTAGCTGACAGGGTAAGAGGTAATTGATACCATTAACAACCACTTTTATTGGAGCAGTTTTTTTTTTTTTAAGATTTATTTATTTATTTATTTATTTATTTATTTGAGAGTGGGGAGGGGGCAGAGGAAGAGGGGGAGAGAATTTCAAGCAGACTCTATGCTGAGCGTGGAGCCTGATGTGGGGCTCCATCTCACAACCCTGAGATCATGACCTGAGCCGAAATCAAGAGTCGGATGCTTAACCGACTGAGCCACCCAGGTGCTCCTTTTTTAAATTATTATTAATGGGAAAGGGGATACTTTTCAGTTTATGCTTTTATGATATATTGCCGTGAGCATAGAGGCTGGTTTGGGACCTCTTGGTAGTGAATGACTGTTGCCCTTTTTGGTTAACTCTGAGGCTGGGAAATAGCAATGAGGAAGAGCTTCAGGAAGTTTGTATTATATATTGTGTATCTTCAGGGCATCCTAGAGTGGGTTGGAAACAGGGTAGATATTATAAACCAGCAGTTATAGGAGTCTTTAAAGAAAGGCATGGGTAACTGAGGCCTTCTGCTGGGGGTGAGGCTGTTGATGGGAACAAAGATGACAACAGGTTTTGAACATCACAGGCTGGACCTCGTGCTCTAAAAGTGCTTTTACTTCAACAGTTTGAAAGAGAAAATGTCAAAGACAAAGTGACAGTATGAAGAATGACTATTCAAAGTGCTTCTACCAGAAAATCCCATCTATTGGTGAGATTGAAACTGTCCTTAGGTTTGAGGAAAAGACTGGGAGACTCTTATTTGGAATGCATGGCAAAAGTCAGTGAAGTACCTGTGTCTCCAGAGAACTGCACTGAGCTCTGATGGAGGAGGGGGAAGTTCCTTACTATAGTCTTGCATGATGTGAAACCTTCATGAGATCTTAGAAGATACAAAGGAGTTTGTGGCCAGCTGAAGCTCAGGTTCAGTAAGCCTCCAGTGGGAGTGCAAGACAGAGATGGCTCATTGACATTTCTGATTAAGGGCAACCAGTTTTGGTGAGTGGAAAGCTACCAGCCTACTTCACTTTTACAAGAATCTAAAATGATTCTTTGCACCATAGCCCGAGGTGACTGCTTGTCTCTACAAAAGCTACAGAGGAGACACCAGCAGGCTTTAACTGGAACTTGTTTATGGTTTCTCAGAAGGGAAGCTCATATCCTGTTAAAGCACTTTAGAAAAATAAAGTAGAATTAGAGATAAGAGTCTTTACTTTTGTTTTCAAGAGCTTTTTAAAAAAAATTGAGATAAAAGTTATATAACATAAAATTAACCATTTTAAAGGGAATAATTCAGTGGCATTTAGTACATTCATAATGTCATGTGACCACCACCTTTGTCTAGGTCCGAAACATTTTAATTACCCTAAAAGGAAACGATGTACTCATTAAGCAGTTGCCTCCCCTTCTCCCTTCCCTCCAACCTCTGGCAACCACCAGTCTGCATTCTGTTTCTATGAATCTACCTATTCTGGATATTTAACATAAATAGAATCATATAATATGTGACCCTCATGTCTGGCTTCTTCCACTTAGCAGAGAGAGAGAGTGTGTGTGTGTGTGTGTGTGTGTGTGTGTAAGAGTCTATTTATTTGCCAGAGAGAGTGACAGAGCACAAACAGGGGGAGCAGCAGCAGAGGGAGAAGCAGGCTTCCCGTGGAGCAGGGAGTCCCAAGTGGGACTCAGTCCCAGGACCCTGGGATCATGACCTGAGCCGAAGGCAGACGCTTAACCGACTGAGCCCAGGCATCCCTAGCATAGTGTTTTTGAGGTTCATCCATGTTGTAGCATGTATCAGTACTTTATTCCTTTTTATCGCTAATATTCTAGTGTATGTGTCTACCACAGTTTGTTTATCCATTCATCCACTGATGGGCATTTGGATTATTTCCACCTTTTGCTATGGTGATTGTGCTGCTAGGAATATGTGTGTACATGTATTTGAGTGCCTGTTTTCAATTATTTTGAATTTTATAACTGGAAGTGGAATTACTGGGTCATATGGTAACTCTGTGTTTAACTTTCTGATGAACTCCCCAACTGTCTTCCACAGTGGCTGAACCCTTTTACAGTTCCCAGCAGCAGTGTGTGAGGATTCCAGTTTCTCCTTACCAACAGTTGTGATTTTCTGCTGTTTTGATTATAGCTTCAAGATCTTTTGAGACTGGATAGGACTTTGATGATAAAACTCTTTCCAATCTTTATGGATCTCCTGGCATGCTTCTCTTGAAGAAGCTGTATGGCTCTTCTGGGCTAAAAAAGGTATTGAGGTTCTACCTTTTGTGTTAAAGAATGACCTGCTTCTGAGCACCTGGGTGGCTCAGTTGGTTAAGCGACTGCCTTGGGCTCGGTCATGATCCCAGAGTTCCGGGATCAAGTCCACATTGGGCTCCCTGCTCAGCGGGGAGTCTGCTTCTCCCTCTGACCCTCCCCGCCTCATGCTCTCTCTCTCTCTCTCTCTCTCTCAAATTAAAAACAAAAAAATTTCCAAAAAAAAAAATGACTTCTAAAATCTGTAGCAAACCTAGTGATCACAGCTGATGCGGGTTGCCTAGACAGGGTTGATATCTGACTTGCCAAAAAAAGAGTGTTGGTTACACTTTGGGTCTTGAGAGTAGATGGTGGTATTTTTGGTTTCATCTGCCATCAGAATCCTGGACCAGGCAATGGGCTGGTCTTGCTGACTATACAGGAGACTCAGTTTGCTCACAGATTGCCAGCTTATTTTCCTGCTTACTGAATAACCATCTGGAGAGGGGGTTAACTCTAATTCCTGATTGGTGACTGGTTCTTTTTAAGGTGCTATATAAGCTGATTTCAGTTGTTCGTCCATTACTATTCATATGAGATTACATATAGATATTAAAACTCTAGTGTTCCCATTTCTTTGCTGACCTGATGGTTTATTATTTTGATGTCTTGCATCAAATTACTGAGTTCCTACATGCCTTTCTCTTACCTTCTCTTTTTAGGTCATCAGTATCTAATTCATGTGTTTAATATATTTGTGTTTTGCCTAATAGTCACTATGGTTAATGTTTTAGTATGTCTTATCTAAATTTATTTTCTTTTGTGAAAATTACTTTCTTCTTGTGGAAGGAGAAAATTGATGTTGGAATCTAGGGTGCTTGTACTTCCAGCTCTCTCAGTTTTTTCTATAAATCTGTCTTTCCTTTTTTTGTTGATACTGCTTTCTCTAGTTTATGTGTTGGGTGGTAGATTTTTCTAACTTTTAGAAAAAAAACATTTTTTTGCTACCATAATGTGTTTGCTGGGTTTTTTCCTTGTAATATTTTAAATCAGAATACATTGCAGTATTTATTGCTTTCATTGGTTGCTTTTTTTTTTTTTTTAAACGAGTTTGGACCAGTTTTCAAAGTAAACAGAAAATTGTAGTCTCTATTGCACCTGCCCCCAACACACACTGGTGTTAGGTTTGTAAATGCATCCTAACCATTTGATCAAAGTCAGGCTTTGAATAAGGCTTTATAGTCAGGTGTGGTTGAATGACAGGTATGTCTGGATTTGGTCTTGAGAGATTTGGGGATGTAAAAGTATGAGGGTTTTTTTTCTTCTCTTTCTTTCAGTAATACACTGTGGTCTATAATAGGTTGAGTTGTAACATTCATTAAACCACTCCTCACATTCCCTGTTTTCAAAGCTTATCAGGATGACTTTGATTTAGTTATTTGGAACCAAAAAGGCAGTTTGTGGAGCTTGCCTGGAGCTGTGGAGCAGTAATATATCAGAGATCAGACCTAGGTCCCAGTGGGATTATTCCTCGGGATTTATTTGCCTGGAAGTACACACAGGAGTCAAATGGTATGTATGGAAAGCTTTGCTGGAATGCAAATTGGACACATTTTGTTGGGACCTGTAGGGGATTTTCACTGCTTCATAATTTTTCAAAGGTTTGTTATATATCAGACAGTCACTGCCTCTTCTTTAAATCTTTAAATCCCCCCTCTTTTTCCTGTTGTAAAGGTCAGATTTTTTTGACAACTGTGTGCAGGAACAAGATTTGCTAAATCCCTTCATTTTTATTCATACAAATATCGGCATTCAGTGAGCATCAGTTATCCCAGCATTTAGAGGTAAGAAAAACTCAAGGAGAATCTTGTGAATCTCAGCTTAGTGCCAGGCATATATCTCTGGGGATAAGTTTGCTGCCTCAACCTTAACCCTTGACTGCTCTGATACGGGACAACACCCTTATAGTGGCTTGCAGGTGAAACCTACCTTTCACTAACTCATGTGTGTGGCTATAGGATAGATGATATAATTAGTGGGAGGGAATTGTGTTGGACTCTTCTCTTTGACTCTGACAATCCTTAAATTAGTGTTAGGAGAGAGAGATCATTCATTCCCTCCAGTGGAACCTCTTCTTTAGCCTTATTTAGCTTTTAGTGGTATCTTGGGCAGCATACCACTTTTAATTTGAAGGTGATTCTTTTCTTCACAGAGTAGATGAAATCATGATATTACCATATAGCATTGTTCCCCATCAAACTTACTTAGTTTGATGTTATGTTGTCATATTATCTATTACTATATAACAAATTACCCTAAAATTTAGAAGCTTAAGATTTTTTTTTATTATTTCACACAGTTTCTGAGAGTCAGGAACTTGGGAGCTGCTTAGCTAGTGGTTCTGGCTTAGAGTCTGTCAAGATGGTTAGCCAGCGCTGTAGTCATATGAAGGCTTGGCTGGGCTGGAGAATCATATCCAAGGTTCATGTGACTATTGTTATGAGTTCTCAGTTCCTCAAAATGTGGGCTTCTCCATAAAGCCTTTGTGGAGCTACTATGTTGTTACCTGGCAGGTGGCTTTCTCCCAGTGAATCTCAGAGATTGAAGAGAGAGAGCAGAAGCCACACTATCTTTTCTGACCTAGTCTTAGAAGTAACGTAGTATCACTTCTGCCATATTATATTGGTCACCCAGACCAACCCTGATACAGTCTGAGAGAAGACTACACAAAGTTGTGTTATCTCGGAGGCTGGCTACACAGGAAGTTAAGTGGAAAATTTCAGATGTTTACTTGGACTTAAAGATTGACTGATTTTTTTTTTTCCCTGAAAAATTGTGTTCTCTCTGCTCAGCCCTCTCTGTCTTTTCTCAAACTCTTGAAGAGTTTTGAAATTACCCAGTGTGTATATGGCAAATATATGTGCGAATATTGCTTCAACATGTGAATCTCTTTCTCTTCCATTGTCATCTTAGCCATAAACAATAATAATTTTTTTAAAAGATTTTATTTATTTATTTTGACAGAGAGAGACACAGTGAGAGAGGGAACACAAGCAGGGGAGTGGGAGAGGGAGAAGCAGGCTTCCCACCGAGCAGGGAGCCCGACGCTGGGCTCGATCTGAGGACCCTGGGATCATGACTTGAGCCGAAGGCAGACGCTTAACAACTGAGCCACCCAGGCGCCCCCATAAACAATAATAAAAACCCTCTCTTCTTCTAAAGCAAGCCAGTAAGCATGATCCCTCCCTCTCCCACTGCTTCCTCCTTCTCTCTCCTCCCTCTTCTTTTTCTTTCGAGGGGACATCTCTGGCAGCTGGTCCAAGGAGTCCTCTTCTCATGAGAACCTCTCAGTTGGATTCAGGTAATCCTTTGTGCTTCCTCAATCCTTTTTACTATTGATCCTCTAAAATTTGGTGCAAATAGACTAGAGTGACCAGAGTTTATGGAGCCACTATGGATCTTCCAGACTGAGATATGTAATGCTGTGAGCTCTTGGATTCTATTCAGGAGTTCCAAAATGGAGGTAAAGGCCTTGTGCTTGGAGATACTTAAATTACTTAACTGTTACTTGATGGAATCAACTGGTCCTTTGTATACCAGTCAGAAAAAAGCCTGAAGAGTTATTTGCTATTCTTTACCTTTCTAGGACAAGCAGGTGTATAATCATAGTGAGGAAGAGTGCATAGGTTGATCCTGAAGCTAACCAGGGACACTCTCCTGCCTGTTTGATGACCATGTGAGCCATGCTGTTGTTACATTGACATCTTTCCCCCACCTTGGTATATACCAAATTCTGTACCTGATAACAGAAATCTCTGTGTGAAATTGAACTTGTTCAGCTCTTGAGTGGGTTTGGGCTGGGGTAGAGGGCTGTTAAAATGGAGAATAATTTACTTTCTCAAAAATTCTAGATCATCTTTGGCTTCTTAGGGAACAGGCTGAAGCTACGAATGAACTCTGGCCTCAGATTCCTGTTGCCATTGACTTGGCTTAGTAGAAAATTCATACCTGGGAAAATCCACTGGATGTGGCTCTGTGTGTGTGTGTGTGTGTGTGTGTGTGTGTGTGTGTGTGTGTGTGTGTGGTTTTTGCTTTTTGCTTTTGTTTTTTGTTTTTGTTTAGGCTATACAGAACCAGAGAAGATCCAAAATTATGTTTAACTCTATAGAAGAGTATAAACAAAAGTGGCAAAGCAGGCAAACAAAAAACCTTTTTACCATAAAATCACTATTTATCTAACTCTCTGACCTCCTCTAGTCCTTGTCATCATAGACACATAATTTAAATAGCTTAATCGATGTGCGATATTATTTTTGTTCTTTTTATTCATTTAGCACAATTTAATCCAGAATGTTTCCCTGCAGTCACCTATATATTTATTATCTTTAATGATACTCTAAAAATACGTTGAATCAGAATGCCATAGGTTAATTATTCTTTTCAAGTCTTTAATTTGTTACATATAATGAAACTTTAATCATCTTTGTAGCAGTAATATAAAGATGATACCTTTATAATTAGTTTTACATTTCTTTAATTACTAACATTTTCTGAGGTGTTTTACTATTTGGATTTTTTCCTGTATCTCTTCTTAACTCTTGGCCACTTATTTGACAGAAATTGGATGATATCCTTTCAGATTTGTATCAGCTCCTTTCATATCTGGATAATGCTTTTTTATCTTTTCATATTTATTGCCAGGTCTTTTCCCCCCTATTACTCTGGGCTATTTAAAGCCTAGGTAGGTAGTGGTATTTTCACGTCCTTACAGGAAAGTATTTGGGCATCAACTAGTACATTTGCATCTGAAGTTTAGAAATGAGAAGCGCTGTGAGAACCTTTGGCTCAGAGTATACATGGGAGCCTCCCTGTGTGGAGAGCTGGCCATCCAAGGTGTAAGGAGGGGAGATGAGGACAAGGTTGACACCAGACCTATAAATAACCCAAGATTTAGCTTTGTACTTTAAAATAGAAATTAGGTCACTTTTATTGTCTTCCCCGTTTTTTACTGGTTGGCCATGAAGAAGAGGCGTTAGGATTTTGGGAGAAAATGTTACCGTTTTCAGCTCTCAGAGAAGTGAAGGGTGCTGATACTGGTCAGCCCTGCCTCTTGTTTTGTCCATTCTCATAGAGTGAGATGACTAAGTGAAAAGTTTAGGTTTGGGGATTTGTTTAACTAGACATGATATCCAGCTTCCTAAGTAAGAAAGTGGAATTCTAAATGGTGAAAGGCCCTGTATCCCTTTGCTGTCGCACCATGCCTAGGACAGATTTACGTGGTCACCCAGCATGTGTCATTCTTTTCACCATTGAACGAGGTCCTTTTTTTTTTTTTTTTTTTTACCTCTATTATAAACTGTTGTGCCCAATCATTCTCATTGGTCTCTCTGCAGAGAGTCAGAGGCCCAGACTCTTAGAACTTGGTCTATGGTGCTAGTATCTAGTGTTCTCTCTGGGCTCTCAGTTTTCTTCTCTAAAATGAGAAAAGTAGACCAAATGATTTCTAATGTCCCTAAAGTCCTAAGATTCTTTGGGTCCATTGGCCTCTCACATAAGTTTAGAAACCCTTTCAGAAGGATTCTATTCTATATGAATGTCATTATACTGCACTTGTAATGAAGATTTTGGTGTTAGAATATTACAGAATGTAATTAAAAGAAGAAAATATACACAATCTTTATTCCTGTGTGTTTTGAGGTAATCCAGCTTTACAATTTCCCTTTGTCTTTCTGTTCAGTTAGGTCCCTTTTCAGATGAACTGTGTTTTAAGCTTGTTATATAATTGTGTAATAGCCGTTGAGTTTCAAGTGAATGATTTTGAGATCTTTGAGTCTCTCTCTTTTTTTTTTAAGATTTTATTTATTCATTTCAGAGAGAGAGATAGAGGGAGCACAAGCAGGGGGAGAGGCAGACTCCCAGCTGAGCTGGGAGCCCAACATGGGGCTCAATCCCAGGACCCGGAGATCATGACCTGAGCTGAAGGCAGACACTTAACCATCTGAGCCACCCAGGCGCCCCAAGATCTTTGAATCTCTTAAAATTTTCAGTAATTCTTGAAAATGGATTATTATTGCATGAATGTCAAGTGAACGTGTTCTGTTTTGACTTAAAATTGTTTACTCGTTAAAACGCTTTATATTTTATATGTTAATATATATGAAGATATATAGGTATATGCCAGTTAAGCCTCACAGCAGTCTTGTGAGGTAGGCATGAAGTTATGGAATAGCACTCCCTAATACCTACCCTTTCCATCATAGCTACTCCCTTGGCAACTCCTTTCACTTCTTCTAGCAGACTCTTTTGGAATTCACTTCTACAGTTGTATACTTAAGTTCTAAGCTTATATTGCTACTTCATGGTTTTTCAGTTTTGTTTTTCACTTTAAAGATTTTATTTGAGAGAGAGAGAGCACACATGCGTGCACATGCATAAGTGGGGGGGGCGGTCCCTGGGTGGCTCATTCGGTTAAGTGTCCACTCGGGTCATGATCCTGGGGTCCTGCGATCAAACCCCGTGTCAGGCTCCCTGCTCTGTAGGGAGTCTGCTTCTTCCTCTTCCTTTGCTGCTCTGCCTGCTTGTGCTCTCTCTCTCTGTGTCAAATAAATAAATAAATAAAATCTTAAAAAAAAAAAGTGGTGGGGAGAGGGAGAGGGAGGGGGAGAAGCAGACTCCCTGCTGAGCAGGGAATGGGGCTCCATCACAGAACCTTGGGATCATGATCCAAGTGAAAGGCAGCCGCTTAACTGACTGAGCCACCCAGGTAACCCGGTTTTTCAGTTTTAAGCATGAAGTTCCACTCATTTGTATTTCTCTCTCTGTTAATGTTTACAAGAGTCAGGTATCCTAGAACTGGGAGAGACTTCAGATCCTCCAGAGACCCAAACTTAAAAAACAAGGGCCTAGCAGAAAACTGAAATGGGTATGAGAGTAGGGAGCAGTTGTGGACTGCAGCAAACTAGAAGGCTACCCCCATCTAAACATTCAGTTCTGGGGGCGCCTGGGTGGCTCAGTCGTTGGGCGTCTGCCTTCGGCTCAGGTCGTGATCCCGGGGTCCTGGGATTGAGTCCCGCATCGGGCTCCCTGCTCGGCGGGAGGCCTGCTTCTGCCTCTCTCACTCCGCCTGCTTGTGTTCCTGCTCTCGCTATCTCTCTCTCTGTCAAATGAATAAATAAAATCTTTAAAAAAATAAATAAAAAAATAAACATTCAGTTCTGGGTTGTTTTTTTTTTAAGATTTTATTTATTTATTTGAGATAGCAAGAGCAAGAACGCATGAGCAGGGAGGAGGAGCAGAGGAAGAGGGAGAAGTGGACTCCGCACTGAGTGGGGAGCCAGATGCGGGACTTGATCCCAGGACCCTGGGATCATGACCTGAGCTGAAGGTAGATTTTAACCAACTGAACCACCCAGGCAGCCCCGTTCAGTTCTGTTTTTTATTTTTTTAAAGATTTTATTTATTTATTTGAGAGAGAGAGAGAGAATGAGAGATAGAAAGCATGAGAGGGAAGAGGGTCAGAGGGAGAAGCAGACTCCCTGCTGAGCAGGAAGCCCGATGCGGGACTCGATCCCGGGACTCCAGGATCATGACCTGAGCCGAAGGCAGTCGCTTAACCAACTGAGCCACCCAGGCGCCCTCAGTTCTGTTTTTTTAACTGCATGTATCAAATAGTTGCAATATATGGATTTTATTTGGATCCTGATTCATACAAACGTAACATAACATGAAAGAAAAATTTATGATAATTATAGAAATTGAATAGTTCCAAATTGAGCACTAACTAAAGCAGTAATTGATAATAATGTAATATTCTTTTATATATTTTTTGGCAGTTATTATTCTTTTAGATGTGATGACAGTGATATGCTTATGTTCTCGATGAATGAAATGATATGATGTGCAGAATTTGCTTCAAAATAATATGGGAGTAGGAGGGGATAATGAAAAAACAAGATTAGCCCTGAGTTGCTAATTATTGAGGTTCGGTTTATGGTACAAGGGAGTGCATTACTTTTATGTGATTTTGAAAATTTTCATAATAAAGGTTAAAGAAATTATATTATTCAGAACCTAGTCTCCTTAGGACAGGAGTATAGAATGAGGAGAAAAGGAATCACAAATAGGCTAGAACAGAGGCAGTTCTATTAGCTGTACTGTTTAAAGGTTGTCACCAGACCCTTAATATATTCAGTTAAATAACTATTTGTTGTTATAAATATTCATTTGTCTAGAATATTCTGTTATTTGTATACTCGGTTAGATATTTATTTGTATTCTTAAGTAGTTGTTAATAACATGTAATTCCAAAATGTGGTTTCAGTTATTCTCAATAAATTCATTTATTGCTATAAAAAAATAAAACAGCATATACCAAAAAACCCCCACATCTTTGGATCCCCCCTAAATTTTTTACCTGGCCTTCAGTTTGTCATTTCTGAGTCTGCTCCAGCCTTCTCATTTTTTTACAGAAGAAGAAACTAAAGCACAGAGTAGTTATGATTTGACTAAGATCACACAGGTTATTAGAGGGAAAACTAGAACTCAGGCCTGCTCACTCCATATTCAGTGTTATGAGAAAATGGCCCAGTTGACTTAAGAAAGAAGGGTTATGGTTATGCCTGGCAGTTTTCTTGTTTGCTAACCTTAGATATTTGTTTTTAGAACATTGGCTAGAGATTTGGCTTCTCTCTTTTTGTAAGGTGATAGGGCTGAGATTTAGTCTGTTTTTTTTTAAGATTTTATTTATTTATTTGATAGAGACACAGCAAAGAGGAAACACAAGCAGGGGGAGTGGGAGAGGGAGAAGCAGGCTTCCTGTGGAGCAGGGAGCCCGATGTGGGGCTCGATCCCAGGACTCTTGGGATCATGACCTGAGCCGAAGGCAGACGCTTAATGACTGAGCCACCCGGGTGCCCCAGGATTCAGTCTTAAAGTCTGGTGAAAATCTAGGCCAGGGATGGTTATATTTCTTAAGATGTTGAGGAATTGCAGAGCTTAAGCAAGTTATAAGCACAAACTAGTTGAAGCAGGTTGCGCCTGGGTGGCTCAGTCGGTTAAGCATCTGCCTTCGGCTCAGGTCCTGATCCCAGGATCCTGGGGTCCTGGGATGGAGTCCTGTGTCAGGGCTCTTGCTCAGCAGGGAGTCTGCTTCTCCCTCTGCCCTTCCCCCGCTCCCTGCTCATGCTCTCTGTCTGGAGTCCACTCTCTCTCTGTGCCCCCCCCAAATAAATAAAATCTTTTTAAAAACAACTTTAACTGAGGCAGGACTGGAAAAATGAACCTGTTGGTTCTATTTGATCCCCAAGTGAGATTTCACTCCCACTAAAAACTACTTGTGTATATGAACAAAAAAAATTTTTTTTAACTATTTTCTCCCAAGTCCAGAGCACTAAGCCAGCAGCAGCATAGATGTTCAGACTTGCCAACTGTGGGGAATGTGTTACTAAGTAGCTGTGAAGAGCCTTGGTAAGATGCTTTGCTGTAGAGCTGTTACTAGGTTTTGTTCCCAGGTCAAATTGGGAAATAAGGATTTGGCCAGTTATATTTTGTATATATTTTATTTACATGCTTAATTAAAAGCCTAGGGGCGCCTGGGTGGCTCAGTCGTTGAGCGACCATCTGCCTTCAGCTCGGGTTGTGATCCCAGGGTCCTGGGATCTAGCCCCACATCCGGCTCTCTGCTCAGCGGGGAGCCTGCTTCTCCCTCTCCGCCCTGCTCGTGCTCTCTGTCGCTATCTCTCTCTCTCTCAAACAAATAAATAAAATCTAAAAAAAAAAAAAAAAAAGCCTAATAAGCCTGAGCTGACTTCCAGTTATTGCTATATTGGCAAAGATGCACATAGTAAACACCAGTTGAAGGAAGAGGATTTATAGAAAGCACCAGAAGAAAGTAGAAAGATTGTTATAGTTTTTAATAGTCCTTCCACCATTCCAGCTTTTTCTCCTCTTTTTTTACCTTTCTACCCTAAGCCTGTTTGTTTATATATTTTCCCACCAAGACCAAACAGAAACAAAAGAGAAGGAAATGATCTTACAGAATTCCTTTGGATATGGAAGTTGAGTTCCTTTAGACTTTAGTTCAATAACCCTTTTGAAGCATACTCTGTTTTTCTAAAGAAACCAAAAATTTTATTAAACTAGTCAGTCATCAATCACTTATCTGTCACAGAATTTAGGCCATTATGTATTTTTCTTCCTCTCAGATGTCAAAGATTATTAGGGAAAATACCGTTTTTGAAATTGACGCAGATACCTGGAAGGAAAGAGTTGGAACCAGTAGTTTTGAAAGTACATTTTAGATGTTGACTGGTAAAGACTTTGCCTTTAACTATGCCTAAGGAATATTCTAGGCTAGAAGACCCAGTGGATTCCCTTCCTTACCTGAGTCTTGATTCTGATTTTTTAAAAAATTAGGGATGCCTGGGTGGCTCAAGTCAGTTAAGCATCTGCCTTCAGCTCAGGTCATGATCCCGGGTCCTGGGATTGAGCCCCACTTCGGGCTTCCTGCTCAGCAGGGAGTCTGCTTCTCTCTCTCTCTCTCTCCCCCTCTGTCCCTCCCCACTGCTCATTCTCTCTCTCTCTCAAATAAACAAATAAAATCTTTAAAAAAAAATAAATGGAAAGTTAAAGTTATTGGCTAAAATTAAATTGAGTTTATAGTTTTGTAGATCCAGTCACACAGTTTAGTATCATATTATATAATGGCATTAATTCTATTTTTGGGAAAGTGTTTGTCTCTTTAGCCAGAATATGAATATATGTTCCTTGTAGTCGGGGACTATGCCCTTTATATCTTTCAGAGCTTAATAAATACCGACTTGTGTATTTAGTAGGTATTTTGTTTGGCATGACTTTATTGGCTCTATTCAACTTGGGTGGCAATAATACTGTTCTTTTTTTTAAAGTTTTTTGTTTACTTTTTTTACAGCTTATTTATTTCTTAGTAATCTTTACATCCAACATGGGGCTTGAATTCATGACCCCAAGATCAAGAGTCATATGCTCTTCCGACTGAGTCAGACAGACCCCCCCTTTTTTGACAGTAATATTGTATGTCAGGAACTTTATGTTTTCTCATTTAATCCTTCCAAGACTACTTCAACATAATATTATCCCCATTTTATAGAAGGGAAAACTGAGGTTCCAAAAAGTGAAGAATTTGTGTACATTTACATAATGGCAGAACTGGGATTCTAAACCTAGGCCTCTTTCACTGATGATAGCTCCTACCCTTATTTCCATTTTACTCTCAATTAAGAGCTTTGGAATCATTGCCAGAAGTCTTAATCTATTCTCAGCCTCCTTTTTAGTAAATATGAAAATCATTTATCATATGGGTCTAGAGCCGTTTGTGTTTTTTTTTTTTTAAGATTTTTATTTATTTATTTGACAGAGAGAGACACAGCGAGAGAAGGAACACAAGCAGGGGGCGTGGGAGAGGGAGAAGCAGGCTTTCCACTGAGCAGGGAGCTCGACGTGGGACTCGATCCCAGGGTCCTGGGATCATGACCTGAGCTGAAGGCAGATGCTTAACAGCTGAGCCACCCAGGCGCCCCGCCCTTTGTGTTTAAAATTAGGATCATGGATTGCTCTTTTGAGAGCCTAGGTGGCTAATAGGGGGCATTATGTATAGTGGTTAAGAGTATGGGTTCTAGGGGTGCCTGGTTGGCACAGTCAGTTAAGCGTCCAGCTGTTGGTTTTGGCTCAGGTCTGATCTTGGGATCGTGAGATCTAGCCCCATGACGTTCAGTGTGGGGTCTGCTTGACTTTCTCTCTCTCTTTCTGCCCCCCCCAATTAATTAAAAAATCTTAAAAGAAAAAAAAGTATGGGTTCTAGAGTCACAAAGACAAGACTAGCCTCAATTTGGTGACCTTCAGCAGGTTACTTAACCTGTCCAAGCCTCAGCTGCCTTATCTACAAAACAAGGACAGTGTGGAATGCTACTCAGCAATAAGAGGAATAAGCTATTGATATACACAAGAATTTGGATGAATCTCAGAGCCATTATGCTGAGTGAACAGTTCTAGTTATATGACCTTCTGGAAAAGGCAAAACTATGGAGACAAGAAACAGGTTATGATTGCCAGGGGCTAGAGGTGGGGAGAGGGTATGACTACAAAGAAGGGTAGTAGAGGGAATGTTTGAGGTGATGGGACTGATCTGTATCCTTAGTGTGTGGTGGTTAAATGACTGTTCATATGCTAAAACTCATAGAACAGTATTTTCCCCCACCCTCAAAAAGTCAACTTACTATATGCTAATTTTAGAAAATAAGTGTAAAAAATGAGAACAGTAATAAAATCTTTCTCATAAGGCCATCATGAAAATTAAAAACAAGATAATGTAACTGAAGTGTTCATCACAGTAGCTGATATGTAGTACAAATAACTAAGTGGTTGTTTTTTTATTGTTATTTTTATCATCAAAAGTATGACATTAAATATAGTGATATTCATTGAAAGGAAGGTGGAATAAATTTACACACCATCTGCATGGGTATAGTCAGTAAACAGAAAAACGAGTAACCGTGAGTCAGATGGAGTATTTTCACATGTTTTGGCAAGGGACTTGAGGTCTTCTGGAGGGTAGGGAAATATTAGGCCTAGTATTTCTGGAGTATCTTGCAGCTGGCTTCTTTTCTGGCTGCATATATAGTTCCCTTGATATTATTCCTCAGCAAAATAGCTTTGGTCTCAGAAGCCACAGCTCCTTTCACTGGCTTCAGATTAGAGCTGAAATTTTGATTGAGCAAACTGATCAAAGAAGGAGCTGGAAGTGGTTCTCATACTTGGAAGATGGTAGCTGGTCTGTATAACAGCTGTGGCTTCCAGAGCCATTTCCTCCTGCCAGCCACAGTCTAGCAGCAGGGCAAGCATTATTCAAGAGCTAAAAAAAAGTTAAGGTCGAAGTGGCATTGTAGTTGTACTAGCAGTGAAAGAGAGGCTTTAAAGTGAAACCTTGACCTTTCCACCATGTAGGTTGATTGTCTTGTACAAGAGCTCAGAACCTGAATTAAAACAAGTTGAACTGATAGTAAAAAGGATTCTGACCTTACAATATCTGCTATACTAGTTACTTATCAGTATTACTAGCAAGTACTGGTCTGTGAATTACATTCATTTTAGCTAATGACACTGGAATTGAAGCAGGAAAAAAAACATGAATTTTGGGAATCTTAGTACGGACTGTGGTTTAGAAGTCACTTATTTTTTCCTAGTTTCTTCACAGCAGTGACACTAAATTTTAAGCAAAGCTCTATTATTCATTTTGCTTCTTTCATAGCTTGTCTTACTGTATATATGTGACTAAGTCATTGATTGCTATGGGGAACATTACTCCTTTCTAGATTATGAGGAGACAATGCCAAGGTGACTAGCCTATATTTTTGCTTTGGTTTTGGTTTTGGTTTTTAGTTCCTTGGTAGTTATGCCGAGTAGTTGGTTAGGACAGTGGTTTAAAATAAAAGAGGATCAGTATTTTCGAAAATCGCCATGCTTGGTTGCACAACTCTGAATATATTAAAAAGCATTCAATTGTACAATTTCTTTTTTTCTTTATTTTTTAAAAGGTTTTATTTATTTATTTGACAGAGACCGACCTAGCGAGAGAGGGAACACAAGAAGGGGGAGTGGGAGAGGGAGAAACAGGCTTCCTGCAGAGCAGGGAGCCCGAGGGGCTCAATCCTAGGACCCTTGGGATCATGACCTGAGCCGAAGGCAGACATTTAACAACTGAGCCACCCAGGCGCCTCTCAATTGTACAATTTAAAGAGGTAAATTATATGGCATGTGAACTAGATCTCAATAAAATTGTTACCCCCAAAAAATGCCATACCGAAAAAAAAATTATCATACCGATCTATAACCTTTTCTTGGAAGGAGTTGGACTAAGAATTTTCCAGATGGATATTGGCATTTAGGCAGGATTCTGAGATCATCTAAAAATGATGGCTTATGGAGTATTAAATGACTTTTCTGAGTTCTTAGAGTTCATCTACTAAGCAAATAACCATTTGGGTAGTCATGACGTTGACATTGGTAATTTTGCACGGGAGGAGGATAAGGAGCATCATTTAATTTGTAATAGTGAATCTCAACTGGCAGTTTTGCCTTGCACAGGAAATCTGGCAGTATATTGAGGCATATATTGGGGAGGGAGGTAGGCTCCTAGTATCTACCAGGTAGAGGCCAGGAGGGATGCTGCTAAACATTCTGCAGTGTACACAATAGACTTGCAAAACAGAATTATCTGGCTCAAACTATTATTAATTCAAAGTTGAGAAACCATGGTGTACAATTTACACCTATGTTTTCTTCTAAGATTTGTCTAGTTTTAGCTCTTACCTTTAGGTCTTCCATCCATTTTGAGTTAATTTTTGTGTATGGTATGAGATATGGGTCCAACTTCATTCTTTTGCATTTTGCATTTGGGTATCTAGTTGTCTCAGCATCAATTGTTAAAAAGACTATTCTTTACTTATTGAATGGTCCTGGTACCCTTGTGAAAGTTAATTGGCCATAAATGACCTTGGTATAAAATGATTTTGATTTTTTTTTTTTAAAGATTTTATTTATTTATTTGAGAGAGAGAGAATGAGAGACAGAGAGCACGAGAGGGAAGAGGGTCAGAGGGAGAAGCAGGCTCCCATGGAGCAGGGAGCCCGATGTGGGACTCGATCCCGGGGCTCCGGGATCATGACCTGAGCCGAAGGCAGTCGCTCAACCAACTGAGCCACCCAGGCGCCCTGATTTTGATATTTATATAGACTTCCCAAAAAAGCCAACACAGCCTCCCTGAGGTCTTAGATAATCTTTTTTTTTTTTTTTTTCAGAGAGAGAGAGCATGAGCAGGGGTGCAGCAAGCAGAGGGAGAGGGAGAAGCAGACTCCCTGTTGAGCAGGGAGCCCGATGCGGGACTTGATCCCAGGACCTGGGATCATGACCAGAGCCGAAGGCACATGCTTAACAACTGAGCCACCCAAGCGCCCCAGCCTTAGAGAATCTTGATGACTCTGTATTGCTTCAGTTATCTGAAGAATAACTCAGGGTGATTCCATATGGTTGCAGCTACACCTGAGTAAGAACAGGTTAAGTGAGGGTTAGGGTGTCTCTAAGCCTCCTCCTGTCATATATTCAGGCAGCTCACACCACACAGTCTCAGGGTTCCTCAGGCTAAGGTGTGGCATTAAAATTGTGAAGGGACCCTAATGATCATTTAATTCAATTCTCTACCAGTACTCTGAATTTTCTAACATTATTGTTTATAATATATTTTAATGTACCGTCAAGTACCCTCTCAGTACCTAGCTTTTTCAGAAATTTACTCTTGTCTGAATGTTTTATATACATTATTTTATTTAATTCTCAAGCCTATGAGGTAAGGTTTTTAAATCTCTCTTTTTATAGATGCTGAAACTGGGGCTTTATTGGGCTTGCCATTGTCATACCAGAACTGGAATTTGAGTCTAGGTGTTTTTGACTTCAAAGCTACTGCTTTTAGAGGCATATAATAATCTTCACATAAAATGGAGTCCTTCTAATGGGAATAAAATAACTATAAAAATGTATACAAACGGAGAAATGGTACATGAGCTTTAAGTTCAAACCAGTATATACGTGGGGTATGTGTATGTGTGTGGGGGAGCTACACTATATTTAAGATTCATTGACCTTTTGTAGTCTGTATTCTGACCCAGAAAGGCAATGTAGACTGTTCTCTAAACACACTGGGCTTCTTATTTGCTGTATAGCTAAAGAAGTTCTTACAATGGTGGGCCTCATCCTACAAGATTTTGAAAACAAAATCATAGCATACCAACACCTTGAAAACCATATGTGGTTCTGGTTGTAGCATCTAAGAAAGATATATATTTTTAAAAACCTGAAAAAAATTCAGAGAAAGTTAAAATAAAATGAAGAGAGGACTTCCAAGTCTTGAAATATTAGAATTCAGGAACATAATCTTCAAATTGGAATTGGGTATAAGAAAAGTTCTTCCTTGTGTGGTTATAAATAAATTTATAAAATTTTATACAAGAGATTGATTCAAGAAAGATTGAGATGAGACATTCTGATTTGGGGTCTAGGAATGGGATTCAGGAGATTAATAGACTTCCTGAAATTATATGGAGAATTATGTGTGTATATATGTATATATGCACACTAACACACCACACACTTTTTTTTTTAAAGATTTTTATTTATGTATTTAATTGACAAGAGAGAGAGAAAGAGAGAGACAGCATGAGGGGGAACACAAGTAGGGGGAGTGGGAGAGGGAGAAGCAGAATTCCGGCCAAGCAGGGAGCCTGATGCGGGACTCGATCCCAGGACCCCAGGATCATGACCTGAGCCAAAGGCAGTCGCTTAACCAACTGAGCCACCGAGGCGCCCCCACACACACTTTTCTGAGAAGATCCATATCTCATCAGAATCTCAAACAGAGCTGTTAAGTTCTAAAGTTCCATGAACTTAGTCAAGTAACTTTACCTTTTTGTGTTTCATTTTCTTTCATCTGTAAAATGATGGAGCTATCCTGTGATCCTTAGTTTCTTTCCAACTCTGGTGTTGAGACTTCCTTTTCTTTATGAATTGGCATTCTTGGTTCTACATGCCTGAGGAAGTGTTAGCTTTAAACTTAGTTACAGTGAGATAGTATTAAGAGGTACCACTTCTAATTCTGGGCAATATCTCTCTCCTACCTATAGAAGTCAAAGTCCTTTCAACTATGTTTCTTTCCTAAAGAATAATTTCAATACATTTCTGTTGAATGTCTTTTGATATGCCAAACACTTAGGGGTGCTTTGTTGTAGAATACAAAGATAATCACATTTATTGAGTGACAGGTACTATTTTGGACAGGTAAGGGGTAAAAGGAGAGCATTCCTGCCAAAAGATGGAGGTAGGACAATTCAGGGTTTGGGGAAGAACAAGGAATCTAGTGAGAGAAAAGGGTGACAGGTAGGTTGGATTCATGTTGGACCTACCTACCAACTGAGGAAGGGCACTGGGTATAGTGAAAAGAGACCTAACTGGAAATCTGAAGACCTAAGACATAGACTGGGCTTTGTCATAATTACGTGTGTGATCTTGAGTAAATGACTTAACCTCTCTTAACTTCAGTTTCATTACACACACACACACACACACACACACACACACACACACACGGTTGGGAATGGGCTGGATGAGTGTGTTTCTTTAGAACTCTAAAATTCTGTTATTCTCCTTAATTCAGTTAGAAGTAGGGAATCATTGAAAGTTTCTAATAAGCATTGGGTGTTTTCATCAGCAGAATTACTGCTGTTTCACTGCTTGGATGCTCCTATTTATTAATGCTGCTTCTTTCACCCTTATGTGATGGATCTGGAAGGACTTTCACTTTAGATAGTTCTTGATGTGGTCAAGGAGTTGGCCATTGTCATTATTAGGTTGTATTCTGAAGAACTTGGGAACTACCAGGTATCTGTTCTTGAGTCAGATCTGAAGCTAGTCTTGTTTCCTCATGTTATCAGTCACTGACCTGAGAGCTGGAACATGTGTCCAGAGTGTGGGCAGCAGGTAAGTGCTGACATTTTGATGGCCACATCATATTTCAGGGATCTGTGAGAAGGCCTGTAATGACCATAGAAAGCCAGCCAAGAATCTCCTTGCCATGGACAAATGGGAGAAGTTACTAAGTTTAGCTGACATTAAGCTGTAAATTATTTGAAAGGTGGAAGAGGATTCTATTCAGAGGCTATCTAGAATTTCCATTTACTAATCAGGTCTGTGTGCTATAGGGGCTTTCATCCCAGGAAAAGTATTGCTTTCTCTCTTTCTGTTTCTCTACACTTTGTCCCTGTTATATTGGGAAGATGATTTGTAGCTCTTATTGGGACCTGGCATTTTAGTGCTTCCTGCTATTCTTAGATGCCAGGCTACTCAAGATGATAGGATCAGAGGTTGGAACTACTGGTTAAAAATTGAAATACAGGCCTAGTTGGAGTTGGGTTTTATGTGGAGCATGATAGAGACATGGATGAAATAGCGTTAACTCCTGATTTTTGAGAGGAATATTCCTAATGATATTCACAGATCACCAAACTTGGCAAATAAAAATCTTTATAAAAACTTATATAAATTAATAAGAAAAAGGCAGATTTTCCAACAGAAAAATAGCCAAAAGACTTGAACAGACACCTCACAAAAGAGAATATCTGAACAGTCAGTGAACATAAGAAAAGGTGTTCAACTTCGTTAGTCATTAGAGAAATTCAAAGGCACAATGGAATACTACTACAGATAGAGCAGAATGACTAAAATAAGCTGATAATTCTTATACCCTGTGAGCCAGCAGTTCCATATCTAGGGATACGCCCAATAAGAATTTATACAATATATTCACCAAAAGATGTTTATAAGAATGTGTAAAGCAGTGCTATTTATAGAAGGCAAAAAGAGGAAACTGCCCAAATGTCCATCAGAAATAAAATGGATAAATAACATACTATATTCTCAGTGAAATACTATACAGCAAGGAAAATTAGTAAACTACAATACATTACAGCACAGGTGAATTTTTCCAATGTAATATTGAGCAAAATATTTTTTTATAAAGATTTTATTTATTTGGTAGAGAGAGACACAATGAGAGAGGGAGCACAAGCAGGGGGAGTGGGAGAGGGAGAAGCAGGCTTCCCGCGGAGCAGGGAGCCCGATGTGGGGCTCCATCCCAGGACCCCGGGATCATGACCTGAGCCGAAGGCAGCCGCTTAACGACTGAGCCACCCAGGCGCCCCAACATTGAGCAAAATATTGAGCAAAAGAAGCCAAACACGGAGGAGTCCATACTACATGATAACCATTTACATATTAAATGCTTTGCATTGAGTATGCAAAGCAAATCACCGGTAGGTAGAGGTCAAGATAATGGTTACCTTTGGAGAGATTGTGACTGGAAGAAGTCATGATAGGCACTTCTGTTCTGGGTCCTAGTAATATTCTGTGTCTTGATCTGGGTGCTGGTTACATGGGTGGTTAGATTTGTGAAAATTCATTGGGCTACACTTAATGTTATGTACTTTAGCTGAAACATTTCCTTAAAAGGGGAGGGAGGGCTTAAATTTGCAGATGCTGAGGAATTGGCCAGCTCACTCACTAGCTAAATAACTTACTGTTACAAACCAGCTTTAGAGCAGGATTCAAACTTGTGTCTCAGAAAAGTTATTAATTACAATTTGTCTTGGATCTTTAGAGTCACTTTTAAATAGTTAAAATGGTAAATGTTAAATCTATGGATGCAAGGGTATATATTATTTTGGTCATCAATACTAATAAGATGGCCTTTGGAGAAATGAATGTAAATCACTAAAATAAAATGGCAAGAGGAGGTGTACTGTTTACCCTGATATTAACTTTTTTTTTTTAAGATTTTATTTATTTATTTGACAGAGAGACAGCCAGAGAGAGAACACGGCAGGGTAAGTGGGAGAGAAGAAGCAGGCTTCCCACAGAGCAGGGAGCCTGATGCGGGGCTCGATCCCAGGATCCTGGGATCATGACCTGAGCCGAAGGCAGACGCTTAACGACTGAGCCACCCAGGCGCCCCTGATATTAACTTTTTAAAAAAGATTTTCTTTGAGAGAGAGAGAGAGAGAGTGGGTGAGAGGGCATAAGCGCACAAGCTGGGGGTGGGGGGAGAGGCAGAGGGAGAAGTAGACTCCCCGCTGAGCAGGGATCTTGATGCGGGGCTCGATCCCAGGACCCTGGGATCATGACCTGAGCCGAAGGCAGACAGTTAACTGACCGAGCCACCCAGGCACCCCCCCCATATAGATTTTTTTAAAGATTTTATTTCTTTCTTAGAGAGAGAGCATGAGCAGGGGTAGGGGCAGAGGGAGAGGGAGAAGCAGACTCCCTGTTGAGCAGGGAGCCCCATGCGGGACTTGATCCCAGGACCGGGGATCATGACCCGAGCTGAAGACAGATGCTTAACAACTGAGCCACCCAGGCGCCCCACCCTGATATTAATTTATTCCCCCCATCAGAATCAGACTCCAGTGGTTGTATACGTGAAGCTTGCTCTTTCTCTTTAGGCTGTTCATTTCGTGGCTTTTCTTAGTTTTGCCTATCTTGATTCATAAGTAGATATTGCTCCCACCTTCCATGGCTGATAAGCAGCTCTTATGCATTATATTTGGTCAGAGTAGGCTGGGTTTTTGTGGGAACTTTTTGAGAATGTTTGGTCTTTTTAGTTACAATTTTTATGTGTCCTTGTTTGTGGATCTGGAACTTGATTCATTATTAGTTGTGGAATGAAAGGCAAGATATATTTTGAAAAAAATATATCTGAAAAAATCCTGAATTTCTATTATTACTATTTCTATTATATTCTATTATATATAATATATATTATATATTTCTATTATAATTTCTATTATGACAGCAGATATTTACATTTGCTCTCATAAAGCTTTAATGAGAAGCTAATTAGGTGATGGAGTTAGTCGTAGAAATTGCCTTCAATTCTAGTTTATTCTGTGTTTCTGGGTTATAGAAAAATCTCATTTTATGATTCTTGGTTTACATTTGTATAATTTGGAAAAATATGACCATCTGTATTTTAAATATAGATAGGCCTCATCTTTTCTGTTGAGCTTAAAGAGCTGTGTTGGATATTGTGGAACTGGAAGGAGGCCATGTGGATAGTTATGGGATTTAGGTGGATTTGCAGTGGGTAGAAGTGGTGAATTGGAAAAATAGTAGGGTACACGTGTTTTTCATTCAAGTCTAGTCTATTCTTACTGTTTGATGTCAGAGTAAAAAGTGTCAGTAGCTTGAAAAGGCAAAAGCATCTTGACAGAGTGGAAAAAGTTGTGCCTCGTGTTCTATTGACTAAGAGGAGGTTATATTTTCAAACTAGCTTCCTGAGATGAAACTATAGTTGTACATCTGCCCTGCTTATTCTTCTTAGTCCTGATTTAGGTTTTTCAAATCTTTCCTATTAAATATGATGTGTTATATTAGCATTGGATATTTCAGAGTCGGCTATGCCTATATTGGTTGCGATCCCTATTAATCTCTTAAGTTGTTTCTACTACTGGCATCCCCTAAGATAGAGGTATGTGTGCATGCTTGTATTCTGATGAGTACAGGCACTAGGGGTTTTTCCTGGGACTGTTAGAAAACCTTTCAGCAGCATTAACCTAGGAGAGACTTGGGGTTTGCAGGTAACTATGGGGGTTTGGTCAGTTTGTTGCCTCTACACAAGGCTGTTCTTTATCAGCCCCAAGCCATGGGGGTTTGAGAGGGGTTGAGGAAGGGGTTGATTTTCTATTTATTAGAGGTGACATGAGCAGTGGGGCAGCGGCAAAGAGGCCATGTTGCTCTTGCTAAATATACATCCCTGACAGTTGGATAATAGGTTCCAGGAAGTTCAGTGGAAAATTAAAACAAAGCAACATTTATAGCTGATTGAACTTGAAAAGCCATTTTGGTGTTGAATGGCAAATATGTAGACTTCAGCATTCCTGGAGCCTGATGCATCTCGCTGGATGGCCCTGTTCCTGTGTACATGATGGCCTGGGGACTCAGCAGTGTGCAGGGTACTCTCCTTTAGAGAGTGCTTTGAGGAAGGAACGTTTACTGCTGCTTGCAGAAGTCCCCTTCCCATAGACTTATGCAACACAGGTTCCTCATGTCTGGGAGCACCTTTCCTCTGATGGTTTGAGGACTTATTTGTTAGAAGGACAGGAGTATCTGGCGAGAGACAGAGGAGCTCTTAAATACTATAAATACTCCTACTCTGTTGAGGCTGAAACTCTAAGCAGATTGCTGTGGTGTATACACATGATCTTAGCATGGTAACACTTCTGATTAATGTCCTTAGCTGTCCTGAGGCCACTGGCTTGAGCCTTAAATTGAGCTAACTTGGCTGTGAAGAAAGAGCTTTGGGGTCTATGCATGGGGTGGTTAATTTTCTCAGGACCAGGAGAGAGGCTGTGAGGGAGGAGACAGTGAATACACAGTGAATATAGGTGACTTGAGCCTTTTGCAACTATCAAGAAAAGTTGCTGTGCGTACCCATCTTTTTCTCTAGGATGATCGCATGCTGTTATTCCTGTTTGTCTTGTGGAGAAAGAGGCTTAGATGTCTGATGGCAGCTTCTGAGCATTGGTTTGGTGAGGGTCATAAGAAAGCCCCTGTCACTTAGCCCTGTCAATCCCACAGCACTTCATGCTTAACCAGCCTGGCTGTCAGGAAAACGTGAATTGTGGTTACAGGGCCTAATTTTCTTCTGTTCTCACCCAGGTGAACTGCCTTTGTGGGCTATTGAACCAGCTATTCCTGTGCCCTGTGAATTTCCCCATTTTGAGTGGAACTAAGCTAACAGGTTCTCTAGCTTATCAGGGCATCCCCCCCACCCCCGCTAATGAGAGGTTTTCTTTCCTTGCGTCTTAACAGGAAAACAGATCCAGCCTTCAATAATTCCCTCAGCTCCTCCTTTCGTTAGTGAAGAGCTTGAGTGGGCCCCACTTTTAGACGTCCCTCCTATAAGTATGGTGGAATGTTTACAAACTTAGAAAATGTTAAGTCTCTCTCTGCCCTCACTCAGCTGAGGGGTTGAGGTATAAAACACTTAATAGGTCTCTTCTCAGCTACAGCCACAGCAGGTCTATGCATAGGTTGCTTAGCAAGCATTTATAAACTTCGGATAACCTGGCACCAAGCCCTCGGTTCACTTATGTTTTAATGCTGGTGAAGTTTAACTTTTAGTTCAATAACCTTTGTTGCTCGGGGCCTAACTGCTCTAGTTGGCAGTCTCACCCATTGCGAGGCAGTCTTGGCAACCAATCCACTGTTGTCTGTGCAGTTTAAAGAGTCTTTAGTTGGAGTAAACCCCTACTTTTAGTGTTCCCAAACTACGAAACTGATGCTGCAAGGTAGAAGCGGTTGTTTCAGTTTGGTTTCTCCAGCACAAACAACTCTGCTCATGAACCTCTGCTCCAGGTGTTTTCCTCAGGTAGAGTCACTGAGGAAGAAAGATTTCTAGTAAATTGAGTTTAATTGTGGCCTGTTGCATTCTCTCCCTGCATCTCACACTGGCACCATTAGTTTGCTTTCTAATCCAATCAAAACAAAGATGTGCCTTGTCCTGTGATCTAAGGCTTGCTAGGCTCATCTTGGTGATCTCGTAATGGTGAAATTAAAGCCAAGGAACAAGGGAATCCTGGTTCCTGTGGTGTCTTGTGGATATAGTTCTTAGTGCTCACTTTGGCAGGACCAAGAAAGTTCTGAACGTGCATTTCAGAGGCCCTGCAAGCGCAGCATACTCTGGGTGCTGAGAAGAGGAATTGTGCCTCTGGTCGAAGGAAACAACTCCTGACTTGAAAGCAGGCTCCTTGTATTGTGGAGGGCAGGTTATTTTCCCAACTTCAGGGAAGTGATACTACAACAGAAAGCTTCTTGTTTTTCTGAGTACATGCAAGTCTAAACTGCAGTTACTTAGTACTCTTCTTTTCCTGAAATAAGAAAGTGATTTATGAGGTGAGGGCTCTTACGTGAAAGAAAACAAAACCGGCTGCTGTGTGGGCCTGTAAAATTCTTGTGCCACCTCGGTGGTGTGGGTTACAGGAGAAGATGGAGAGGGCTAGCTGGCCCTCCCTTGCTGGGGCTCAGCTGCCCCAAATACTTGTGATATTGTGGGTTATTTATGAGCTCGTCTGGGCTGGGATTCACCACCCCACATCCTGGTAGGTGAAGATTTGCAGGCAGAATGTAGAAGCCCTCATTAATCTTTCTGGTCTTGTTGAGGATTTCTTGCCTGCTAGAGCTCCTGTTGGAAAACGTACTGGCCTTTCCCACTGAACGGCAACGGCTCAGATTAATATTAATCCCTTTAATGCTGCAGTTCATGATATAGTCATTAGGTGACTTGGAACTAATCCTGTCCACCTAACTAGTGTGATTTATTAAATACACATGGAGATCGAGTCTGAATACAGCCAGGCAGAATCAGCAGCAAATAAATACCTCTGTGTATCTGTATTAATGCTGGTTGATTGGGACACAATTGCAGGCTGGGCTGGGGAGAAACAAGGGAAAAAGGAGGCTGAGCTCTCTAATCAACAGCATGTGCCCACCCTTAGTCTTGAAGTGGCAGAACATACAAAAACTCTAAAGACATAGGCCCATACTGGGGAGGAAGAAATCTCTTAAACATACCAATTATTTGAATGACTTTTCTCCTATACTTTTTCTTCCTTTAA
This sequence comes from Callorhinus ursinus, assembly GCF_003265705.2. Lineage (NCBI taxonomy): Eukaryota > Metazoa > Chordata > Mammalia > Carnivora > Otariidae > Callorhinus > Callorhinus ursinus. Next base: position 18,145,693 of record NW_027397082.1, on the reverse strand, counting down.
GTTTTCAGAGGGACTATTCAAATAGAACTTTCTCCATGACTTAACTTGCTTAGATTCTTTGAGTTCTTAGTAGACACCCTAGGCAGGGCACTGGGCATACTGGTCTATCTCCTCTCTGGCTTCAGGGCTTAAATTTTTCTTTTTGAAAGGGGTAAGGAGGTAGAGCAGCCAAGCCTTCCAGATAACAGTTCTCTTCTTTGATATCCTTGCCCAAGCTAGCAGAAGCATAATTTCTTTTGTAAATAATTGAGGTTTACCATTTTCCTTTCTCAAACCTCCTTTTCTTCCCCCTCTTTGCTCTTTTAGCAGAGATGGCATTAGTATGAAAAACATCTACCTAGCTGGCTTCGTTTAATCAGGCAAGTCTGACATTTGTGAAACCTCTCATTAACATTTTCCCCAAAGAACACAAAATGGCCTCTCCTCCCATCTCCCCTCCCAATACAGCCACCTCAAAGTTTAGGCTGCTTTCCATCACTACTGGCAGACTGTTCCCAGAGATGTTACTTCTCTAAACTTTCACTCTTGGCCATTGGCCACTGGTTACATATGGGGGGACCTTCTGTTCAGGTGCTGCCCTATTCCTGGTAAACATTCCTTTTTACCAGTTTTTCCTGGAAATAAGAAATCTTTGATAGGAAGATTGGGGTGTGGATTTCTTTAGTACTTCCTTGTGACCTTTTTTCAACTAATTCAAAAACATAGGTTGAATACTACTGTGTTTATGGCCTTCTAGTAGGCCCTCTATTTAACACAAAAGCACAGAAGCCTTGTCCCTCTCTGCCATCAAGGGGTTTACAAACTATGGTTAGCTGTTCCATAAACCAGAATATGCTATACTAAAGCAACAGCACTCTGGAAGTACCAAGAAGGACGAGATTACTTCTGGTAGCAAGAAATCAATTATAGTCGTCTTTGCTGGGACTGAGAAAGTGAGTAGTGAGAGAGTCAGGCCTAAACTCTTGGGAAGATCTTGGCTTTGTTACTGCCATCAAAGCAGAGATCTTGTGTACCCTGAACCAGTGGATAAGAACTAACCCACAATAGGGATCCTGACACATCATGGGGGCAAATAGTACTTCCTACTTTTGCTGCAAGGTGGGCAGTAGTAGTCCTCTTCATTGCTTGTACTCTTCAGTTTTGTCATTCCATTTATCTACTTTATTTCAAAGTAGCATGCTAGTTCATATCCAAATGAGGACAACAGTCTTTTGTCAGTTACTTCTATGTTTAGAGCATATTTGTGAGAGATTCTACCTCTCTCGTTTGGTTTTGTTTAAGATTTTATTTATTTATTTGATAGAGAGGCACAGCGAGAGAGGGAACACAAGCAGGGGGAGTGGGAGAGGGAGAAGCAGGCTTTCCACTGCGCAGAGAGCCGAATGTGGGGCTCGATCCCAGGACCCTGGGATCATGACCTGAGCTGAAGGCAGATGCTTAACGACTGAACCACCCAGGCACCCCTACCTCTCTAGTTTTTGACTGAGTATTGTTTAGGTGAGGATATGGCCTCCTTATCTCTTGGTAAATTCAGTTGTCTTCTTCCCCTTCTCCTTTCTTCATACTCTACCTCATCCCAGTATTAGCGACTACTCAACAGGCATTAGCAACAGAACCACCACTTAAGTCCTATGTGAGCTACAGATTTAAAACTGTGCCCTAGTTAACAAGTAGGAACATTTGGCATGCCTTGACAATGAGAAATCATAGTCATTAATTTTAGAGCCATATTACCATTTCCAGTTACTATTCTTTCAGGTAGATAGATAGAAAAATGAATCAATTAAACCCCCCCCGCCCCCAAATTTGAGGTTCCGGTATGGTCATACAAGCTAGTGCTGTCTGTAGTCTGTAAACAAGAATTGTAGGTTATTCATCTTTGTATCTCCAAAGGTTAGCATAGGACCAGGTCCCACAGGAGGTACAAAATAGTATTTGTTGAAGGAAAAGATGAGGGATTTGAATCTAGAAAGGCCAGTATTGTTTCAGTGATCTTCCAAGTGTAACGTGCTTATGATTATTTTTAATTTTCTAAAAGAATATTACAGTAAAACCTCATCCTCAGCTGTTTATGAATAAAAAATCAGGATTCATATATTAGGTTTTGGTTGACAGTTTTACTCAAACAGTAATAATATTCCATCACACTCTGTGATTTAAGCTGCCTAATTCTCCCTTTTTTCCAACTAACTTTTAAAAAATATTAAAAATAATATTAAATTACATAATGTATTTCACATAGAAGAATTTGGAAAATACAAAGTAGTATAAAAAGAAGGAAATAAAAACCATCCATAGTTTATACGTGCACATGCACACATACACACAAAATAACACCCTTCAGCAAAATTGGGACCATATTTTATATGTTCTTTTTGCCTCTTGCTTTTTTCTTTGGTTATATTATGGTCATTTTCCCATGTTGTTGCACATTCTTAGAAAACAAGATCTAGGGGCGCCTGGGTGGTTCAGTCGTTAGGCATCTGCCTTCAGCTCAGGTCATGATTCCAGGGCCCTGGGATCGAGCCCCACATCGGGCTCCCTGCTCTGCGGGAAACCTGCTTCTCCCTCTCCTGCTCCCCCTGCTTGTGTTCCCTGTCTTGCTGTGTCTCCCTCAGTCAAATATATAAATAAAATCTTTAAAAAAAAAACCAACAAAACATGATCTAGGGACAACTGGGTGGCTCAGTCGGTTAAGTGCCTGCCTTCAGCTCAGGTCATGATCCCAGGACCTGAGATTGAGTCCCAGGCTTCCTGCTCAGCAGGGAGCCTGCTTCTCCCTCTGCCTGTCGCTCCCCTGCTTGCCCTCCCTCCCCCTCTCTCTCTCTCTCTCTGACAAATAAATAAATAAAAATCTTTAAAAAAAAAATCTAATGATGTTCATTGTATGACTGTTTCAAAATTCATTTAAATGGTTTCCTGTCATTGATTATTTAGACAATTTCCATTTTTCAATTTTATAAGTGTTATAGTATAAATATTGTCATACAGAATTCTTTGCTTATCACTTTTATTTCCTTATGGTAGATTCTTTTTTATTATTTTTACTTCTATTTAGGTAATACATATTTTTGAAAAGTCAAATAGTGCTACAAGGCATGTAACCAGTGCTGCTCCCCCCCCTTTTGGGGTCCCTCTCAAAACTCTTTTAGCTATTTGTTTAGATATTTACTTTTATATTTCTAAATAATATGCTGATACCACCTTTCTTTAAAATGGAATTTTTGCATTTGAAGCAATATCTATTGACTTCTTCCTCATAGATGTGGAGAGAACACTTTTTGTAGTACTTCATGTTCCCATTTTCCTTCCCTCATCCTCGCAATATAGTTATCTCTCCAGTGGGTTAAACCAGTATTCAGTCTTGGGCGCCTGGGTGGCTCAGTCATTAAGCGTCTGCCTTCGGCTCAGGTCATGATCCCGGGGTCCTGGGATCAAGCCCCACATCGGGCTCCCTGCTCCGCGGGAAGCCTGCTTCTCCCTCTCCCACTCCTCCTACTTGTGTTCCCTCTCTTGCTATCTCTCTCTCTGCCAAATAAATAAATAAAATCTGTAAAAAAAAAAAAACAATATTCAGTCTTTACTTTATTAAGATCTTAAGTATTATCACTACCCAGTCAAGTATTTCTTCCTATTCAAAAACTATGCTTAGTTTTCTATGTTACTATCACTATTTCTTCTCAAGCTCTACAATACAGGTCTTAAAGCTCTCTGAATACTGTTTTCCCACATGATCAAACACAGCTCTTCTCTTCCCCTTTTATCTCTTCCTAGAGACATCCTTCTCAGAGCCTCCTGCCCTCTTCTTCCATTCTACATTTTTTGCTCTCTAAATGGAACTTTCCTCCACTTTTCTCCAGACTCCATTTTCCTGGATCCCATGTCCACTTTTTATCTTGGTTTATTCTCTCATTTTGGTTAAAAAAAAAAAAATCCTCCAAAGCCTCTTGAGAAAGGATACCTGGGATGTAATTTTCTTTAGACCCTGCATATCTGTAACTATTTTTATTCTATACTGACACTAGATTGAAGATTTGACAGAATAGAGAATTCTAGTTTGGAAATTATTTTCATTGAGAATGTGGTGGCTTCTTCGGTCTTCTCATTTCTAGTGTTGATCTTGAGTAGTCTGGTGCCATACTGATTCTTAATCCTTTGTATTTGAACTAGACTTTTTTTTTTTTTTTTTAACAATCTTTTTGTTCCCAGTGTTCTAAAACACTTGGTGTGGGTTTCTTTATTCATTGTGCTACGTTTTTAGTGCGGGTCCTTTTGATCTAGAAAATCATATTATTTGATTTTAGGGGATGATCCCATATTAGTTCTTAATGATTTCCCCCTCCTCCATTTTTTTTCTGTTTCCTGAACTGGTCCTCCTGTTTTGTCTTCTACCTGGTCCTTCCGTTTCAGAGCTTGTTCTTCATTGGTGCTTCTCTTTAAAGGCACTTGGTGTATTCAGCCTTTTCAGCTCTGCTTCTATTTCCTTTTCTTCTGCTAAGTATATGTTGATGAATCTCATTCACTACTTTCTTTTCACCTCAGGTCCACTTTATTCTACCTATTATATATTTCAGTTTTTATATTTTACTTTTGAACACTCTTAGTACCTTGCACTTTTTTTTATTTAAATATTTTATTTATTTATTTGACAGAGAGAGCGACAGCGAGAGAGGGAATCACAAGCAGGGGGATTGGGAGAGGGAGAAGCAGGCTTCCCACCGAGCAGGGAGCCCGATGCAAGGCTCAATCCCAGGACCCTGGGATCATGACCTGAGCTGAAGGCAGCCGCTTAACTAACTGAGCCACCCAGGTGCCCCAGCACCTTGCACTTCTTCATAATACTTGTGTGAGCCCTTGCCTGATGTCGTTCTCTTTCACTACACAGGAAACTCCATGGGGGGTGGGGCAGGGATTGCATTGCATTGTTCACCACTATATTTCTATTATGCACTCCAGTGACTGGCACAGAGTTGGTGCTCACTGGCACAGAGTTGGTGCTCATAAATGTCTAGTGAATTAATATCTTCCTTTAATCAAATAGAATTTATTTTATCAAGTGGAATGAAATAGGAATTTAACGCTTACCCCATAATAATTAACCATGTGTTACAGGACTATTTATTGAATATTCTTTCATCATATATAATATACTATACATTGTCCTACCTATCCTTTTGCTAGTAGTATACTTATTTGTTATAGCTTTATCATACATTTTTAAATGATATTGCAAATTTTCTGTCATTAGTTTAACTATTTTTAAAAGTATTCTGACTCTCTCCATCGGGTTTTTCTTTCACATACAAAGTCACTTACTCAGGTTCTTTTTAAAATTTCCATTGGAGGGCACCTGGGTGGCTCAGTCATTGAGCGTCTGCCTTTGGCTCAGGTCATGATCCCAGGGTCCTGGGATCGAGCCCCGCATCGGGCTTCCTGCTCGGCGGGAAGCCTGCTTCTCCCTCTCCCACTCCCCCTGCTTGTGTTCCCTCTCTTGCTGTGTCTCTCTCTGTCAAATAAATAAATAAAATCTTTAAAATGAAATAAAATAAAATAAAATTTCCATTGGAATTTTGATTCAAAAACATGAGTTAGTATGGGGAAGATTGACATCTTTATAATATATTTGGCCTTCCAAGAACATGCTATGGCCTCTACATTTGTTCAAGACTTCTTTTGTGACTCTAGTAAAATTTGTAGGTTCTTTTTCCCCACATTTTTGTGACATAAATTTCTTAAGTTTATTCTTAGGTATTTTTTAATTTTCAATTGCTAATGGGAATGGGACTCCCCCTCCCTCCCATCATAAATTCCTTTTTTTTTTTTTTTTTTTTTTGACAGAGACACAGCGAGAGAGGGAGCACAAGCAGGGGGAGTGGGAGAGGGAGAAGCAGGCTTCCCGTGGAGCAGGGAGCCCGATGCGGGGCTCCATCCCAGGACCCCGGGATCATGACCTGAGCCGAAGCCAGATGCTTAACGACTGAGCCACCCAGGTGCCCTTAAATTCCTTTTATTTTAACTAAAATTGGGTAGATTTTTCTGTATTCCTGAAATACAGTTTATGTTACTTGCCCAAGTCAAAAGAACTACTAGCTTCATTTTTAGCAAAAGCCAGCTGTTTCAGTTATCTATTGCTATATAACACACTGCTCCAAAACTTTGTGGCTTAAAACAACAACCATTTTATTATATCTCACAATTCCATGGGTTGACTAGGGCCCAGCTGGGCAGTTCTTCTAATAGTCTCACTTGGGGTCTCTTCTGTGGTTACAGTCAGCTACGGCTGTGGCTTGGATGTCTGGCACCATGTGGCTTCTTTAGATGTGATGCCTCAGTCTCCAGGGCTTTTCCTCATGACCTCTCCCTTCCATAGCATAGCTTAGACTTTGTACATGGCAGTTCAAATCTCCAAAATGAAAAACATGGAAACTTCAAGGCCATTTTAGTGCTTGGGTGTGGAAATCCCAGATTGTCATTTCTTCTACATTGTATCTGTCAAAGTACTCACCAGATTCAAGGGGAGCCGACATAAACTCTACCTCTTGATTGGAGGAAGGGCATATGAGGGGTAGCACTGTATGGGACTATATTTGGGACTAATTACGATAGTGGAATTTGTTGCTACCTTCTTTTGAATTCCTTCTACCAAGTAGCTACCCTAAACTCTTAGGTTCCCATAAGCAACTTTTGTCCAGTCAACTAACAGTACCAAATAACTATATTCATTATATAGCTGGAATCTGGTTGAAGGGGGTAGCAGAGGAAAAAACAAAAATGTTTCCACCTTGCCATTTGTTCTCCTTGGTGAGGCATAACTCTCGTGGACAGAAATACAGAGTTTGCTTGAGCATGAAATACCAGACAAGGGGACAGGTGTAAATTGGCCTTGTTCTGCTGAATCCTGCCTACTCTCCAGGAAGGACAGCCTCCCCCTCTCCTCCCCAGCAGAGTCCAACCCCTTCCCTCATTATGGCTTGTCATAAGAGCTCCCTCCTATGCTGGTTCAAGTGGAAATCAAAGAAAGTGTTATTCCTTTTCTTTTTTCATATAGTACTTCTTCCCACCCTGGAGTTACTAACTTCTTGCTTAAATATGCACCAAGCGAAGATGCATAGTCTTCCTCCCTTCCTCCCCCTCAGCTTGGTCTGAAGGAAGGCAGCAGGTGATGGAATGCATAAAAGATGGGGGGTTGGGCAGGGAGTGGGTGGGTGGGGGAGGAATCTTCTCACACATTATGGATGTTGCTCAACAGAACGGGTGTGAAATTTAGTCAGAGCCACAGCATGTGTTTCAATTTTCCAGGGAATTTTCTCTTCCTAACTGTAGGTTTAACCCTTTTTTCTGTGTAGTGCCAAGGGCTACCCAAGATAGATGAAATGAATTATTTGCAAGAAGGAGAAAATGCTAGGATTTCACAGGGCCCCTTGAAGATCTAGGATCTCCAACTTATTTCCTGCCAAATGGTTGTGGAAAAAAGCATAAACTTTGGAGTTGAATAGACCTGGCTTCAGATCCCATTCCTGCCATTGGGTGGTCTTGGGCAATTACTTGGACCTATTTGAACCTCCATTATTTTAATCTATAAAGTGAAGATAAAAGGGGCACCTGGGTGGCTCGGTCGGTTAAGCGTCTGCCTTCAGCTCAGGTCATGATCCCAGGGTCCTGGGATCGAGCCCCACATCGGGCTCCCTGCTCGGCAGGAAGCCTGCTTCTCCCTCTCCTGCTCCGCCTGCTTGTGTTCCCTCTCTCGCTGTTTCTCTGTCAAATAAATAAATAAACATCTTTTTAAAAAAAGTGAAGATAAAAACTTGTCTTATAGGGTTCTTGTGAGGGTTAATGAGATGGTGTGTGCAAGGTGCCTATTTGTACAATGCATACCTTGCATGTAGTAGGTACTCATATAGTAGGTTCGTTTGTTTTCCTTCTCTAGTCTTCCTCCTGGATTTTGAGGGTATTTACTCCTCTTTAACCTGTGCCACCTTATGTTTGCCATTTAAGCAGCTTTTCACATCTTAGATTTGTTACTTTTCTCTCTCTTTAAGTGTGTTAGAGAGGAGGCATCCTTTCACATGATATGCAGAATCTCTCTGGAGGTCCTCATTACGCTAAAGGATGAATCTATGTAACAGTGCTGAGAAGGATTACAAGATTTGCCTTTCCCATCTGATCCTGAAGGCCTCATGAACTTAAAAGAGTTATAAAATCATGCAGTGGTAGAGTTAAAATGAAACATAGAAGTCATCTAGTTCATTGTATAGAGAACTGCGGCTTAGAGGTCATATCTTATGCAAAGCCTCATGACAGAGTAGTGGCGGTTCTGAACTTGGAGTGTTGACTTACTTGTCTGTTAGTCTGGTTATAATTTAATTTTTTTGAAGACTGAGTTGTAATTACTAAGGGCCTAGTTTTTGTTGTATATGAACTTTCTTCTTCTAAATTGGATCCCCAATTATACTTATAGCAATGGGAAGTAAACACTGTTGAAGACATTTCAGTGACACCCCTTTGGGAAGCAAGAGGGAACCATTGAAGGTATATCAGGTACCACCTGAAAATCTCTTCTTTCCCCAAAGGTTGCCCAAGGGGCACTGAGGTGGCAGCTCAGCTGGCTGTTGAGCCTCTGCTCCCAGAATGGTGAGTTGGGAAGTAAATTTCTTTCTTCTTTTCTATATTTTCATTCTCCCAAATAATGTCAAGTAGGAGAGGCTTACCCCAAATTCCCAGCTCTTTTCTCTTTTTAAATTGAGGCATAATTAACATACAATAAAATGAACAAACCTTAGGTGTTTAGTTAATAAATTTTGATAATTATATAAACACATTGTAACCATCGTACAAGGAAAAAAAAAGATACAGAACATTTTCATTACCCCAGAAAGTTTTCTCGTGCCCCCTTTAAATTACCCCTAACACACACAAAACCAGTAATTCTATTACCAGTGATTAGTTTTGTTTTTGAATTTCATATAGTTGGAATCATAGGATATACTCTCATATCTAGCTTCTTTTCACTTAGCACATTTTTCGAATTCATCCCTGTTGTTTCATGTATCACTGGTTTTTTGTTTGTTTTGATTTATTTTGTTTTACTGACTAGTTTCCAATTGTATGGATAAACCACAGAGAATTTATTCATTCTCTTACTGAAGGACATTTGGATTGTTTCTAGTCTTTGTTAAGAATAGGCTGCTATAAATACTCCTGTACAAGTCTTTTTGTGAATGTATGTTTTAGTTTCTCTTGGATAAATACTTAAGAGTGAAATTGCTGGATCATAATGTAGCTGTGTGTTTAACTTTAAAAGCAATAGTTTTTCAAAGTGGCTGTAGCCCCCCAGTCTATCTTTTTTCGCTCCTGAGGAGCTAGGCTCTTTAAGTTGAGGATTTGGCAGGAGAAGAGAAGCCACATCATCAGGGTCCCTGCTGCCAGAGCACAGTGGCCTGAATCGGACACTTAAAAAGCTGAAACAGGTGTTTGAAACCCTACTCCAGCCTCCCTATTTGATGCCGGCCCCCTGAGAGGCTGGGGCTCGGCCAACAGAATTCAGACCTAATCTAATGGATATTGGATTAGAGACTTTTGCTTGCAGGACATGGCTACATAATAGTATATATATACTGGGACTTGATAACATTTGAAGCAGGTAAATGTACATCTTTATGTAGGAGAGAGGGGCCTTTGGTGTCCCACGTGCTTCTTGAGCATGGGGTAGTCTGTGTCCCAGATGAAAGCCCCTCCTTAACCTTGCTTCTTACCCCCACCCTTCTCCTTGAAACTGTGTACAGAAGTCAGCACTTTCTTTAATGATGTTCATATTGCCAAGGGCCTTTAGCGAGGTAGGAGTTGGTATCCTATGTGTCAAATATTATGGGAGAGAAATTATTCCCTGGTAAACTGTTTCTCTATATTTTTTTTTCAAAGATTTTATTTATTTGAGAGAGAGGGAGAGTGAATGAGCAGTAGGGAGGGGGAGAGGGAGAGGGAGAGGGAGAGAGAGAAGCAGACTCCTTGCTGAACAGGAAGCCTGACACAGGACTCAATCCCAGGACCTGGAGATCTGACCGAAGGCAAATGCTTAACCGATTGTGCCACCCAGGCACTCCTGTTTCTCTGTATTTTTTTCTTAAGATTTTATTTATTTATTTGAGAGAGTGAGAATGAGAGAGAGAGTCCATGAAAGTGGGGAGGGTTAGAGGGAGAAGCAGGCTCCTCGCTGAGCAGGGAGCCCAATGCGGGACTCGATCCCGGGACTCCAGGATCATGACCTGAGCCGAATGGAGTCGCTTAACCAACTGAGCCACCCAGGCGCCCCTGTTTCTCTGTATTTTTAATGCCTCTATCTTACCTAGGCCGTGGGGAACTAATTCTCAAAGGTTAAAGCAAGAAACTGAAGGTTAGGATGCAGGCTCCCAAAGGCAAATGACTTAAAGTACCAAAGCAGTAGTTTCTCTAACCATGCACAGTGGGGTTGAAGTTAAGAGAAATGTAGTCTATCATTAAAGGGCAACTTCAACTGAAGATTTTGAAAGAATAGGTTCCAATGCTAAATCTTCTCTAATATTGGTTATAAGAGTCCAGGGAAAGAAGAAATAGGTTCTTTATGCTAGTCTAGCCTTTCCACAAATCCTTGACAGGAAAGGGCATTTCTGAATTTAGGTCGAACTTCATAGGTGGCCTTTCCTTTAAACCTAATCTGGATATCTTCAGACCTCAGTCTTGAAAGGCAGGACCTGCTGTTGGGCTGCATTGTGTGGATGCCATTCTTGGTATGAACTAGGCTGAGACTCATAGACTATGATTCTTTCAATAGATACATTTTCTTCTTTTAATTTTCATAGTAAAATTAACTTTTTTTAGTATACAATTGTATGAATTTTGAAGAGTTATTTATTTGAGAGAGAGCACTCATTTGCGAGTGGGGGGAGGGGCAGAGGGAGAGGGAAAGAGAGAAGCTCCAGAGACTCCCCCGCTGAGCACGAAGCCCTGACCTGAGCCTAAATCAAGAGTCAGATGCTTATCCCACTGAGCCACTCAGGCGCCCCCAGTTTGTATGAATTTTAAGATACACATAGATCCCTGTAACCACCGTGACAGTGTGACAGTTGGGATACAGAACACTTTCATCGCCCCAGAAAACTCCCTCTTATCTCTTTGTAGTCACACCCTTCTCCCCACTGGAACCCCTGTCAGCCACTGAGGTATTCTCCATCACCACAGTTTTATCAAGAAGGTCATAAAATGAAATCATACAGTATGTTACTTTTGAGACTGGCTTCTTTCACTCAGCATGATGCCTTCACCTAAACTTCGGCTCAACAGTTTGTTCCCTTTTTATTGTTGTGTAGTATTCCATTGCGTGTATGTACCACAGTTTATCCATTCACTAGTTGAAAGACGTTTGGCTTCTCCAGTTTGAGGCAATTTTGAGTAAAGCTGCTATAAACGTTTGTGTACAGGTTTTTGTGTGAAGAACAATGGTTTGCATTTCTCTAGGATAAACACCCAGGAGCGGGATTTCTGGGTCAAAGGGTAAGTGTACGTTTAGCTTTATAAGAAACTGCCAAACTGTTTTCCAGAGTTTCCGTATCACTTTGCATTCCCACCAGCAATGAGAATTCTGGTTTCTCCACATCCTGTCTGGTACTTGGTATTTTCAGTATTTTTATTTAAGCCATCCTAACAGGTAGGTAGTGGTTCTCCATGTGGTTTAGATTTGCATTTCTTTAATGGCTAGTGACACTGAACATCTTTTTCATGTGCTTATTTGCCATCCATGTATCCTTTTTGGTCGACGTGTCTGTGTCCAAGTCTTTACCCCATTTTTTAAATTGAATTGTTTGTTTTCTTACTGTTGAGTTTAGAGACTTCTTTATTTATTCTGGATTCAGTCTTTTATTGGCAGTACAATGATTTACAAATGTTTTCTCCCAGTCTGTAGCTTGTCTTTTCAATCTCTTAACGGTATCTCTTATAGAACAGACATTTTTACTTTTGATGAAGTCTGGTGTATCAATTTTTTTTCTTTTGTGCATTATGTTTTTGGTGTCATTATCTAAGTACTCTTTGCCTAATCCCAGGCCACGAAGATTTTTCCTATGTTTTCCTCTAAAAGATATACAGCTTTATGCTTTTTGTTTACATCTGTGATCTATTTTGAGTTAATTTTTCTATAATGTGTGAGATTAGCATGGAGGTTTTTTTGTTTGGTTGGTTTTGGGGGGGGTTGGGGCTTTTTTTGCATATGGATGTCCATTTGTTCCAACATCATTTGTTGAAATTAATGCCTTCTTTAGACCAAATTCTCCTTAGGACTGTGCCTTCTTCAGAAATGAAGGAGTTACAGAGGATTCTTTCCTGGAATCACCTCTTTCCTCCTCTCTTTCCAGGAATCACCCTTGTACTCCTGTTCCTTATTTCTTTCTGAGTCTTTCTGATTTTGGGTTTATTTTTAATGCCATGTAATGGAACACTTATTATTTGTGAGTTGATTGAGCATAAAGTATTTCATTATAAAGTGGCCATCCATCACAAGAAGGCATGTGGGCTGTAAAAAACATTAACTGTGTGCCCTGGGCTGGAATGCAACTTTACCAGAATAATGCAGCTTTTGTATTGTGTGCAGTTGGGATAAAACGAGAGACAGATAGATAGACAGATATTGTTGGGAAACAGGTGTTGGCTGAACTCGGGTTCTGCATGTTTTCTGAACATGGTTGTCTCCCAATGCTTTCAGGATTGTTCCTCCAGATTTGGCTGTCTTAAAGGTTCCCTGGGTACCTTTCAGAACAAATAATGTGACTTCTCAGAGTACTGCTGTTTCCATAAATGTTCTTGTTCATTTTTCAGCTTACAGACATGTCTTTGTAGAGACAGCAATGGCAAGTGGTTAGAATACTTGTTCTCGCCCTTATAGGTTACACTTTTGATGCCTTTGTTTTCCCCATCTGTAAAATGGGAAATGTACATTATTGTCAAATTCTTGAGCCCAATAGCACAAAGGGTGTCTGAGGCAGAATAAGATTCCTTAGTCTTAGTGTCACTAAGAATTTATGATCTGCTGCCACAGAAACCATTTTCAGCTGTTGGAGAAAAGTGAATAAATAAGATTCTGTACACTTAAGGGACAGGGGAAGACTGCTACCAGTCCTGTAATTGATACTCTTTGGGGACTCTGATTCTTCTCTAGAAGTTTTGGCTGTTGACCCTTCGGTCTTTTCTATATCTGTAGACTTTGCTAATGTCAGTTCAGAATTTAGTTCTTTTTTTTTTTTTTCCTTTTACTTCCCCTTCAGGGCCCCTGGAGGAGACCTGACAGGGTGATAATTGATAATAAACCTATAATTGCCTTCTCTTCTTGCTACCATCAAACACTGGAACTTTTTACAAGACTATGAGAGGAATTTGGATTGAAAAAGTTGCTCCAAGTGTAATGACTGCATAAAGTTGGGGTGAATTGTTCTCTTTTAAAGTGTAGCAACAGAAGTTTTTAATTTCTCCTGGGCTTTCAAATTGCCTGCTTAAGTTTGGGCTTGGTCTTGTACAATGTATGCAGAAAACGGCAAGGCAGATAAAGGACCAGAGCAACTCTGGCTTTTGCCTGTATGTTACAACCTAATTGCTTTCCTTTCAATATGTGCCAATTTCCTCTAGAAGAAGAAAACTAGTGTTTATAGAGTTGATACATATCAAACTTTGCTCTCAGGAAGACAGATGGATCAGTCTGTCCTCGGGCCTCTGTGATACATTTGAGGCCAGTCCCTGTGGGCCTCATTTAGCCCTGCCAGCCTTGTTAAAGGAGCCTCACTCTTCCTCTTGGATTAGGAGGCAACCTGGGCAAACCTGATGCTTAATTCTTGTGGCAGTACTAAAATCAATAGCTAACAGTGTTTAGTCATTGGATAGGAGGAGGAAAGGTAGAGAAGAAGAAACTTCAATTCCAGGATAGTTGAGTTTTAAATTTTTATTTGCCATCCAACTCATGCAGTTAATAAATATATCTAGTAGTAAACCTGTAGCATCAATATCATGGTATAATATTAAAGGACAGTGTTTAAGAGCATGGACTTTGAAAGCCAGAAAAGACCTGGCTCTAAATTCTGGCTCTTTCATTTACTGTGTGATCTTGAGCAAGTCTCTTAGCCTCTTAGTGCCTTCGTTTGTTCCTTCCTTCCTTCCTCCCTTCCTTCAAAAGAGAGAGAGAGCGAGCAGGGAGAGAATCTTTTTTTTTTTTTTTTTTAATTTCTTTGACAGAGACACAGCGAGAGGGAACACAAGTGAGGGAGAGGGAAAAGGAGGCCTCCCGCAGAGCAGGAAGCCCGGCACAGGGCTTGATCCCAGGACCCTGGGACCACGACCCAGGCCGAAGGCAGACGCTTAACGACTGAGCCACCCAGGCGCCCCAAGGGAGAATCTTTTTTTTTTTTAAGATTTTATTTATTTTGACAGAGACACAGCGAGAGAGGGAACACAAGCAGGGGGAAAGGGAGAGGGAGAAGCAGGCTTCCCGCGGAGCAGGGAGCCCCATGCGGGGCTCGATCCCAGGACCCCAGGATCATGACCTGAGCCGAAGGCAGACACTTAACGACCGAGCCATCCAGGCGCCCCTGGAGGGAGAGAATCCTTTTTTTTTTTTAAAGATTTTATTTATTTATTTGAGAGAATGAGAGAGAGAGAGCATGAGAGGGGGTTGGGTCAGAGGGAGAAGCAGACTCCCTGCTGAGCAGGACTCCAGGATCATGACCTGAGCCGAAGGCAGTCGCTTAACCAACTGAGCCACCCAGGCACCCTGGAGGGAGAGAATCTTAAGCAGGCTCCATGCTCAGCAGTGCAGAGCCCGACGTGGGGCTCGATCTCACCATCCTGAGATCATGACCTGAGCTGAAATCAAGAGTCAGACGCTTAACCGACTGGGTTGCTGAGGTGCCCTGAGCCTTGGTTTCTTTATCTGTAAAATGGAACAGTAATACTGTTTCTCAGGGTTATTGGGAGGATAAAATAAATAATCTATGTATAACAATTATGCTTAATAATCTGTGTAGCTGTTCCTGATATCTGAGTCAAATTAAGGTGGTTGTCCTTGGCAGTGGAATAGGATTCTTCTTTTAAGGGTGGTAGATAGGATCTCCTAGCAGCAAGCTAAACTGGCTGTTTGGGTTGGGTTGGCCATTGAGGGCTAGGATTAGTCTAAAAAAATGAATATTTCCGGGCACCTGGGTGGCTCAGTTGGTTGGGCGACTGCCTTCGGCTCGGGTCATGATCCTGGAGTCCCGGGATCGAGTCCTACATCGGGCTCCCTGCTCAGCGGGGAGTTTGCTTCTCCCTCTGACCCTCTTCTCTCTCGTGCTCTCTATC
Source organism: Callorhinus ursinus (assembly GCF_003265705.2). NCBI lineage: Eukaryota > Metazoa > Chordata > Mammalia > Carnivora > Otariidae > Callorhinus > Callorhinus ursinus. Next base: position 18,130,345 of record NW_027397082.1, on the reverse strand, counting down.
TCTCATTCTCTCTCTCTCAAATAAATAAATAAAATCTTTTAAAAAAAAATGAATACTTCCGAAAGGTTTTTTTTTTTTAAAGATTTTATTTATTTAGTTGACAGAGCACAAGCAGGGGGAGTGGCAGGCAAAGGAAGAGGGAGAAGCAGGCTCCCTGCTGAGCAGAGAGCCTGGCATGGGGCTCCATCCTCACGACCCCAGCCAAAGGCAGATGTTTAACCAACTGAGCCACCCAGGCGCCCCTCTGTAGAGTTTTTTAAAAAGATCAAGTATTAGAAGTAATTTGCCTTTCTTAGTGTAAGTGGTTGGTACCATTATCTTATGCTGGCCCATGGATTCACCTTGTACCTAGATGTGGTAGTGATTAACCCAACATCATATTTTGTCTCTTAAGGATCATAATATCAAAGATAATTGACCCCCTTCCCAAGTCTAAAGGCGCCTTGAGAAACTAAGCATTTGGCACAGATCTGGGAACTGTTAGGTGATAGCTAAGAAAAGAGGATCTACTGTCAGGAGCTTAGACAAACAAACTGGGCTTGCTTTTCCCCCAGGCTTCCTTTGTAACAGACTGTCTGCATTTATGTGCACTTACCTCAAACTGTACTTTGCATTTTATAAGTTTTAGGAATCTAAAGGAGCCTTAAAGAATTTAGTTAAACTACCGCCACTACCACCTTCACTCGGAAAACTCTATGGATGAGGAAACTATGGGCCAGAGAAGTGAAGTGTTTTGCCTGAGATAGGCCAAGACTGGGCCAAGTGCATTTCTTTATTTCTCCTGCTGTATAGAGCAAGGTTGCAAAGGCTTGTCTGGGTTTGACCCTTAAGCCTAGAAGATAATACATTTCTCTGAAAGCTGCCCTTTGTCAGTCAGTCTTGGTTCAAGTCAGTTCCTGAAGTCAAGCCTAAATCCCTACATAACCATTTGAGGTCTGGAAATAAAGGTATGGCAGGTGTGGCAGATACTCCAGGGCCTTCTGGCTTTACCAAAGTTTAGATTTGCTCATCCTTTGGACCACTACTCTTGATGTCCTCTAGTGACCTCAAAGAGAACAGCTTCTTCCTACTGAACTTAACAGTATCTCAAAAATTCCATTTGTAGATCATTCCCAATCTTACTTTGACTTTTACCAAAAATATTCCTGGGTATAACATAGTCAGAAAAGTAGAATATGAGGACCTGACCATTTTTCCTAAAATAAAATGTCCAGGCATAGACAGAAAAGCCAAAAACCCAAAAGCTTTTTATGTTCAAATAATTTTGTCTGTGTCTCTGGATACAGAAATATCAAGAGGGGTAAATGAACTTGACTTTTGTTTGTATCATGCTCTGATTTATTAGTCTGTTATACATGATCTACCTTGTGAATGACAATATTCTGTCTCCAGGAACATGAGCCAGTATTTGCAGGATGAAGAGCAAGGATGGGAGCAGGCTGGTGACCCTCTAGAAAGCAAGAAGGGAGAAATAGGCTCTGAGGGCAAAAGGGTCGAGACAGGCATTTCTGAAGCCAAATGGTGTTGAAATAATATACCACAGGCCTTTTTCCTTGTCAGCGTAATCCAATTGAGAATGCCCATCCGCCCCTGACAAGAGTCACTCAGGAGTGAAGAGCTTCGCTACCAGGGAAAGCAGCTTATGTGTGCATTTTGGCTCAGGAATGTGCCAGCCCAATGCTGGCCAAATGAGAAAAGGCTGTGCAGGCTGGAGAACCCCAAACTCCTAGGAGGAGAGTGACTGTTCCCCTGTAGGCTAAGAAGAGAGTGTTCCCTTTTGTCTAAGGGCAGTACTTGATGCCACATGTTGAGACCTTTGGCATAGATTATCAGTGAGGGTGGCAGCTCTGACGTAAAAAGAGAAAACAATGTCAGGATTCATTCCCTTTTGGACAGGTCAACTCATCATCTGGAAAGACAAGAGACTTGGGGGACATCTGCAGATTCTCAGATTGATGTTGGGCCAAACTGAGACTTCTCTGTTTTAATATCTTAATATAGGGAGTTGAACTCCCTGCTCACTGCTGTTGAACAGAGTATGAGGGGAACACAACCAAGACATCTCTAAAGGGTTTCACTTTGTTTGGTGTTGAAGTGGTTCATGAGCTTCTCCAGAAATAATTTAATAATTCTTGTTGTAATTGTTCTTATTCAGCACTGATTAGCCAGAAGTCGGACTCAAATTTGGTTTTAGGAGCAGGTGACCTAATCCAAGAAGGATCCCAAGTGTTCTTTTTTCAATGAGAAGTTGCATTTCCCCTCCTTGTACTCCTTCCCTTTTTTCTGTCCCATCTTGGGACATGGACCAGTCACCTTCAGAGTACCCCTCTACCTGATCTGCACTCTCTGTTTACTGGACTGTTTGTGCCTTGAAGTTGACAACCTTCCAGGGTGGGAATTTTGGCTGCTTGGCAGTGGTGTCAGATGTCTCCTTAGTTGTGAAATTACTCAGCCTGCTTACTATGAGCAGCATCATGGGCACCTTTCCCCTGAAGGACTCGGGCAGCTTTTCTCACTCTTTTGAAGAAGATCTAGACAATTGAATCTCATTTGCCAGGCAGGCTGAGCCAGGAGGCAGAACACCAGAAACTTTTCTGTTCTGGCTTCGTAGGAAGCAGTGGAGTTGAACAGCTACAAGCACAGATTTTGGAGTCACGTGAACCTGGATTTGATTCTCATTTCCACCACTTGTTAGTTGGTGGGTAGATCTACTTTCTCAGTCTCATTTTCATCTTCAAAATGGGGATAATTTTGGGGGCGCCTGGGTGGCTCAGTCGTTAAGCATCTGCCTTCGGCTCAGGTCATGATCCCCGGGTCCTGGGATCGAGCCCCACATCGGGCTCCCTGCTCCGCGGGAAGCCTGCTTCTCCCTCTCCCACTCCCCTTGCTTGTGTTCCCTCTCTTGTTGTCTCTGTCAAAAAATAAATAAAATCTTAAAACAAAAAAAAAGGGATAATTTTGAAGAGAGAAGGTATATAAGCTGCTTAGCACATGGCATGGCACAAGGTCATAAATAGTAGCTACTATTGCTGTTATTTTTATCTCTTCTAAAAGGAGGATGAATATTTCACTCATTTGTTTAAAAAAGGGGAATCTCTTCCTTTCTCTGATAACTATGCATATCCTGGAGAAAGCTGAAACCCTCAGAAATTAAAAGAGCTATCTGAAATTGCACCATACATAAATAACAACCACTAGTTATCTTGGTATCTATCCTTAATTTTTATCCCTTTTAGTGTTTAGTAATCAAAGATAGAAGGCTTGCCTTTGAAGTTTTTGATATTTACTTAGATCTTAAGAAATAAAACTGAGGGATGCCTGGGTGGCTCAGTCATTAAGTGTCTGCCTTCGGCTCAGGTCATGATCTCAGGGTTCTGGGATCAAGTTCCGCATCAGACTCCTTGCTCGGTGGGGAGTCTGCTTCTCCCTCTGTCTGCTGCTCCCCCTGCTTTGCTCTGTCAGTCTCTCTCTCTCTGACAAATAAATAAATAAATCTGAAAGGAAGGAAGGAAGGAAAGAAAAAAGAGAAAAAAAAAAGAAAGGAAGAAAGAAAGAAAACTGAACTGGGATGCCTGAGTGGCTCAGTTGGTTAAGCGTCTGACTCTTGATTTCCGCTCAGGTCATGATCTCAGGGTCGTGGGATTGAGCCCTGCATCGAGCCCCACATCGGGCTCCACACTCACTGTGGAGTCTGCTTATCCCTCTCCCTCTGCTCCTTTCCCCATTTGTGTGTTTGTGCCTGTCTCTCTCTCTTTCTAAAATAAATAAATAAATAAATAAATAAAATCTTAAAAAAAAATAAACTGAACTTAAAGTAACTTACAGTATTAAGAACCCTGGACTGGGACTCAGGACTAAAAAACTAGAATAAAAATAAATGTTAGCTGCTGTTATTTCTTTTTAAATATAATTTATTTTAATTCTTTAACACCTGTTTTACAGGTGATAAAATACAGGCTTTGAAAAATTTGGTATCTATCACACAGCCATTAAGTTGCCCAACTGGAATCTAAATCCTATTCAGAAGCCTATTTTTTTTCACATAGTGCCCTCAACTTCTAGTCCTGGTTCCAATACTAACTGGCTTTGTAGCATTTTACAAATTACTTAACCTTTCTAAATCTTTTTTTTTTAAGATTTTATTTACTCATTTGAGAGCAAGAGAGACAGACAGAGAGAGCACAATCAGGGGAAGAGGCAGAGGGAGAGAGAGAAGCAGACTCCCCGCTGAGCTGGGAGCCCAACAAGGGGCTCGATTCCAGAACCTGGAGATCATGACCTGAGCTGAAGGCAGAGGCTTAACCATCTGAGCCACCCAGGCATCCCAGCCTTTCTAAATTTAATTATCTCATTTGTGAATTTTTAAAAAAGATTTTATTTATTTGACAGAGAGAGCACAAGTAGGCAGAGAGGCAGGCAGAGGGAGAGGGAGAAGCAGGCTCTCTGCTGAGCAGGGAGCCTGACGTGGGTCTCGATCCCAGGACCCTGGGATCATGACCTGAGCCAAAGGTAGACACTTAACTGACTGAGCCACCCAGGCACCCCTCATTTGTAAATTATTCTTAGGGCCTATCTTAGCCATAATATCCTAGGATTTGGAGGATTTTCTAGAATGGCCAGTTGAAAATTAGGGTTTATTTTTCTAGAGCACTGTTACTCAAAGTATAATCTATAAACCATTTTAGGTTCACAGATTGCTGCTTGGTACATGATGGGATGTATACGGAAATTGAGGCAAAGCATTTAGAAATTTTTATAACATCTTGACAGTAATTTTATATATTGTTGATTTTATAATAAAATGGAGTTTATATTATGTCTTTGTTTTTAAAATTTCATTCTCTAGCAGTTCATTTTATTATAGTTTATAAAATGATGGGTCTGCAATGGATTGACATAAAGGAAAAAAAATAAATTGGCCCTAACCACAGACTGTTTGAGAAAGTACTATTTTAGAGGACCATCTGAACATCTTAACAGGATTTTGAATTGAAATTCCAGGGCTGTTTTTTTTTGTTTTTTTGTTTTTGTTTTTTTTTAAACATGTTTACAAAGAGGTACCTCTTAAATCAGAAATGTCCTCACTAGTGGTACCCTGCTAGTAACACAGTCTCCCCTGCCATGTCTGTTCCGCCCACTAACACCACCAAAAGCTGCAGGGGGTGTTCCTGTTAGAGTGTCTCTGATGCTCCTTAGCAATCAGCGGTTGAACCTAGAGAGCAAAACTCCAATTCTGCCTTGACCAAACTCTTGGAAAAATTAATTTTATATATCACGATTCTCTCTTTTTGTAGGGGTTATGGGAGTGAGGGTGATAGTGAAGGTTCCTGGTGGGCGCTAATTAAAAACACTAGCTCTGGGGCATCTGGCAGGCTCAGTTGGTGGAGTGTGTGGCTCTTGATCTCAGGGTTGTGAGTTCAAGCCCCACATAGAGTATAGAGAGTACTTAAAAATAAAATCTTTTTTAAAAAAAGTCCAGCTCTTCTAGTTTGCCATCACTAAGTCTCCATAAAGCATTGATTTACAGAATAGAAGTGCCAGAAAGAACGTATTTTAGCAGTCATAGATTCTAACTACCTAATTTGACAAATGAGCCTGAGTGTCATATGCCTGGCTATTGGTAGTAGTGAGAAGTAGTGAGACTAATGATCCCTTGTCCATTGACTGGATTATATACTGTGCAAGGGCCACATCCAGAGCCTCCAGAGAGTTCTCTACGGGACTTTGTCCAAGCCTTTATATGATATCACTCCTGCCAACTTCAGGCCTCTCATGCCAGCGTGAGCTTATGAAGCAGATTAACAAATAAAATCTACCAATATATTAAAAGAGTAATATACTGAGACTAAGTGAGTTTTATTCCTAGGAATGCAAGGATGATTCAATATCTGAAAACCAGTTAATCTATATTAACATTCTAAAGAAGGAAAACTACTTGATCATATCAATTAATGACAAAAAGGCATTTGATAAAATTGAAATCCACTAATGATAATGAACATTTACAAAAAAAACTTATGACTACAGTGAAACACTGAATACATTTACCCTAAAATTGACAGCAAGGAAAGATGGCTGCTTTCATAGTACTGGAAGTCCCAGCCTGTATAGTGAGTCAAGAAAAGGAAATAAAAGGCATGTAAGTTGGAAAGGAAGAAATAAAACTCACTGTTTACAGATAACATAATTGTCCATGCAGAAAACCCCAAGGAATCTACAAAAACAAAAACAAAAAATCCTAAGGGGGATGGGTTAGCCTGGTGATGGGTATTAAGGAGGGCACATTCTGCGTGGAGCACTGGGTGTTATGCACAAACAATGAATCATGGAACACTACATCAAAAACTAATGATGTGGGCGCCTGGGTGGCTCAGTTGGTTAAGCGACTGCCTTCGGCTCAGGTCATGATCCTGGAGTCCCGGGATCGAGTCCCACATCGGGCTCCCTGCTCAGCGGGGAGTCTGCTTCTCCCTCTGACCCTCTTCCCTCTCGTGCTCTCTATCTCTCATTCTCTCTCTCTCAAATAAATAAATAAAAATCTTTAAAAAAAAAAAAACTAATGATGTAATATATGGTGATTAACATAACAATAAAAAATTACATGGTCAATAAATAGTACATTAAACAAAAAAACAAAAAACAAAAACAAAAAATCCTAGAACTAATAAGTGAGTTTAGTAAGGTCACAGGATATAAGGTCAACACACAAAAATCAGTCACATTTCGTCTCCTTGGTCTTGGCCATACAGATGAGATGATGAAGGGGATAGCATTTGGAAAGCATCTCAGTAAGATGCACGCATTATGTCGCCACTGTGCCTCTAAGGCCTGCGACCTTCAGAAGTCAACCTATGGCAAATGTGGCAATCCTGCCAAGCAGAAGAGAAGTACGACTAGAGTGCCAAGGCTAAAAGATGAAATACCAGGGCACCTGGTGGTGCCATCAGTTAAGCAGTTCTTGGTTTTGGCTCAGGTCGTGATCTTGGGGTAGTGGAATCGAGCCCTGCATCTGGCTCTACACTCAGTGCAGAGTCTGCCTTGGTTTCTCTCTCCATCTCCTTCTGCCACTCCCCCCTAGTGCGCGTGCTCTCTTTTTCTCTCTCAAATAAATAAATAAATCTTAAAAAAACAAAAACGAAATCCCACTGGGACTGGTCAAATGAGGCACCTAAGAATTGTATACTGCAGATTCAGGCATGGATTCCGTGAAGGAACAACACTTAAGCCCAAGAGGGCAGCTGTTGCAGCATCCAGTTCATCTTACGGATTTCAATGATTGGTCACACAATAAATGTTCTGATTTAAAACAACAACAGAAAATCAGTCACATTTCTATATATTAAAAATGAACTTCTGGAAACTGAAATTGAAACACAATACCATTTACAAACATACCAAATAAAATATACATCTAACAAAACATATACAGAATCTAACAAGATATAGAGAGACTATACCATGTCCATGGATTGGTAGACACAACTTAGTAAAGATGGCATTTCTTCCCAAACTATAGACTCAGTGCAATTCCTATCAAATTCCCAGCAAGATTTTTGTAAATATAGACAAATTTATGTTGAAATAGAAAGGCAAAGGAACTTGAATGCTGAAAGCAGTATTGAAAAATAGTAAAGTTGGAGGGATCACACTACCTGATTTTAAGACTTAGAATATAGTTAATCAAGACAGTTTGCTTTCAGAGAGTAAGATACACAGATCAGTGGAACAGAATAGAGAACCCAGAATATACTTACAAAAATAAGGTCAGTTAGGGGCTCCTGGGGTCATGATCCCAGGGTCCTAGGATCAAGCCCCATGTCGGTCTCTTTGCTCAGCGGGGAGCCTGCTTCTCCCTCTCCCTCTCCCTGCTACTCCACCTGCTTGTGCTCTCTCTATTAAATAAATAAATTTAAAAATCTTAAAAAAATTTTGTTTTAAATAAAGCCAGTTAATGATTGGAAGAGTGCAGTGACAATTCAGTGAAGAAAGAATTTTGTTTCAATAAATGTCGTTGGAACAAACGGACATCCATATGCAAAAAGAAAAAGAACCTCCATGCAAACCTCACACATTATAGAAAAATTAACTCAAAATAGATCACAGATATAAACAAAAAGCATAAAGCTGTATATCTTTTATTTATTTTTTTAAAGATTTTATTTATTTATTTGAGAGAGAGAATGAGAGAGAGAGCATGAGAGGGGGGAGGGTCAGAGGGAGAAGCAGACTCCCCGCTGAGCAGGGAGCCCGGTGCGGGACTCGATCCCGGGACTCCAGGATCATGACCTGAGCCGAAGGCAGTCGCTTAACCAACTGAGCCACCCAGGCGCCCAAGCTGTATATCTTTTAGAGGAAAACATAGGAAAAATCTTCGTGGCCTGGGATTAGGCAAAGAGTACTTAGATAATGACACCAAAAACATAATGCACAAAAGAAAAAAAATTGATACACCAGACTTCATCAAAAGTAAAAATGTCTGTTCTATAAGAGATACCGTTAAGAGATTGAAAAGACAAGCTACAGACTGGGAGAAAACATTTGTAAATCATTGTACTGCCAATAAAAGACTGAATCCAGAATAAATAAAGAAGTCTCTAAACTCAACAGTAAGAAAACAAACAATTCAATTTAAAAAATGGGGTAAAGACTTGGACACAGACACGTCGACCAAAAAGGATACATGGATGGCAAATAAGCACATGAAAAAGATGTTCAGTGTCACTAGCCATTAAAGAAATGCAAATCTAAACCACATGGAGAACCACTACCTACCTGTTAGGATGGCTTAAATAAAAATACTGAAAATACCAAGTACCAGACAGGATGTGGAGAAACCAGAATTCTCATTGCTGGTGGGAATGCAAAGTGATACGGAAACTCTGGAAAACAGTTTGGCAGTTTCTTATAAAGCTAAACGTACACTTACCCTTTGACCCAGAAATCCCGCTCCTGGGTGTTTATCCCAGAGAAATGCAAACCATTGTTCTTCACACAAAAACCTGTACACAAACGTTTATAGCAGCTTTACTCAAAATTGCCTCAAACTGGAGAAGCCAAACGTCTTTCAACTAGTGAATGGATAAACTGTGGTACATACACGCAATGGAATACTACACAACAATAAAAAGGGAACAAACTGTTGAGCCGAAGTTTAGGTGAAGGCATCATGCTGAGTGAAAGAAGCCAGTCTCAAAAGTAACATACTGTATGATTTCATTTTATGACCTTCTTGATAAAACTGTGGTGATGGAGAATACCTCAGTGGCTGACAGGGGTTCCAGTGGGGAGAAGGGTGTGACTACAAAGAGATAAGAGGGAGTTTTCTGGGGCGATGAAAGTGTTCTGTATCCCAACTGTCACACTGTCACGGTGGTTACAGGAATCTATATATGTGTTAAAATTTATAGAACACTATACCAGAAAGAGTTGGTTTTACCAAATTAAAAAATGCACATGGGGGCGTCTGGGTGGCTCAGTTGGTTAAGCGACTGCCTTCGGCTCAGGTCATGGTCCCAGAGTCCTGGGATCAAGCCCCGCATTGGGCTCCCTGCTCTGCGGGAAGCCTGCTTCTCCCTCTCCCACTCCTCCTGCTTGTGTTCCCTCTCTCACTGTCTCTCTCTCTGTCAAATAAATAAATAAAAATCTTTATTAAAAGAGAGAGAAAGAAAAAGAAAGGAAATTTTTTTAAAGATTTTATTTATTTATTTGAGAGAGAATGAGAGATAGAGCGCACGAGAGGGAAGAGGGTCAGAGGGAGAAGCAGACTCCCTGCTGAGCAGGGAGCTCGAGTGGGACTCGATCCCGGGACTCCAGGATCATGACCTGAGCCGAAGGCAGTCGCTTAACCAACTGAGCCACCCAGGCGCCCGGAAATATTATTTAAAAAAAAATTAAAAATGCACATCGCTCTGGAAGTGTCAAGCCATGGCTGTAAAATTTCCCTAGTCTTTCACCATGAAGGAAGACATGAAGAAAATATAGTTATAGCAACTGGATGAAAGCTCAGAAAATCTTTCCTTTCCCACCTCTTAATTAAAGATTATTTTTCCATCTAGACTTTTATATATCAAACTATACTAACCATGACCATATTTTTTAAGTGACCAAATCATATGTAATAGTTAATGTTTCTAAAGCAAGCTAGATGACTTTATATTTTTTAATATGCTTTACACAAAAGTATTTTATATATTTCAGTTTTTCCTAGTATTTCCATTCCTTACATCTCAACCCTCTATCACCTCACACACACAATGGTTTTCTTCTAGGTTTTTCCTGCAAATTGTACATCTCTAGGTGGGGGTAGGTGGGGGATAAGAAGCAGGTTTTATACAGCTGATGTGATCACTGTCCATACAGGCTTGGAAAATGCTACCCAATCTGCCAATTAATTAAAGCATTAATCTGAGGAGCAGCCGGGCCCAGGGAATGTTTACTCAAAGAGGGGGGTGGTAGGAATGGAGTGGGAAGCTCCCTACATTTGCATGAAAATGAAGGTACTTAGAAAACCCGGCTTTCTTTTGTCTCTAAAGGTGGGCAGCCTTGATCATGCCCCTTAATCTTTCTGAGCAATTTAGGAAGCCTTTTAGTGAGCTGGTCTCTGAAAGATAAAAGCATTGCAGACTCTAGAAAAACAAACTCTGTAGAGTAGGGTAGAGAGCAAGGCCAGTGCAGTGTAGTTTCTCAGATCTGGAATGAAGCCTTCTAAATTCAGGAGTTGGTGCTGGTAGTTAGGTAGAATAGATGTTAATGGTTTCACAAGTTTTGAAAGCATGTATACAGACTGCATTCAAATCCCCGCTCTGCTTCTTATTAGATGTGATTTGGGGCCAATCATGTAGTTTTATGTAAGCCTTATTTTTCTCATCTGTAAAATAAAAATTATTAATTGCTCCTTCATCTCAGAGCAGTTAGCCCTTTGCTTTGCTCTAGGCAGAAAGGAAGCGGAAGAGTGGTTAGGACCTTCCAAGATTACAAACTGGAGTAGGGACTGTGCAGCCTTTAGTTCTTTTTAGGCTTATTTTTCAGCAAGGACTAGAAACCTCAGGGTTTTCCCTCACCTTCCTGGGGTGTGCTACATTTTTATCTCTAAGAGAAGTGACCTTGACCATAACAGCAAAAGACATAAAGACGGTAGCTCATCCTGGGACCTGTTTGGTCAACTTGAGATGAAGTTTATCTATCTGTCACTAGGAGGAGTGGTGAAATGGACATGGAAAATTGAGTCAACAATACTTGGTGACATTAAAGAATTACTGTTAATTTTTAAATTGTCTAAAAATATATATATATAAAATATATATATAAAAATGTATATATATATATATATATATATATATATATATATATAACAAAATTTACCATATTGGGGCACCTGGGTGGCTCAGATGGTTGAGTGTCTGCCTTCGCCTCAGGTCATGATGTCTAGGTCCTGGGATCAAGCCCTGTGTAGGGCTCCCAGCTCAGCGGGGAATTTGGCTTCTCCCTCTCCCTCTGTGTGCACTCTCTCTCTCAAATGAATAAATAAAATCTTAAAAAAAAAAAAAAAAAAGCATTCACTGTGGGGCCTGAACTCAAGATCCTGAGATCAGGACCTGAGCTGAGATCAAGAGTTGGACGGTTAACTTTCCGAGCCACCCAGGCGCCCCTATTGCTACTTTTTTAAGCATGATAATGATACTGTGGGGTTTTTTAAGATTGATTGATTGATTGATTTGAGAGAAAGCACAAGCAGGAGGGGCAGTGGGAGAGTGAGGGAGAGAATCTCAAGCAGACTGCATGCCGAGCATTGAGCCTGATGCTGGGCTCCATCCCATGATCCTGAGATCATGACCCTCGCTGAAACCAAGAGTTGGACGTTGAACTGACTGCACCACTCAGGCTCCCCAATACTGTGTTTTGTTTTGTTTTTTAACTTCTTAATCTTTGAGCTACATACTAAAAATTTTATAGGTAAAATAATACAATGTCTGTGATTTGATTTAAGGTAATCCAGAGGAAGATTGACCTAGTAACTAAGAATTCTAGCCTTATGGCAAAAATGAGAAGGGCCTTTTTCTAGGGTTTAGCTTTTGTTAGATGACATCCCTTCATTTCTGTTTCTTTTCTTGTAGAACTCTCAGAAATTGAGCCCAATGTGTTCCTCCGTCCATTTCTGGAAGTGATTCGCTCTGAAGATACTACTGGCCCTATCACTGGACTGGCGCTCACCTCTGTCAACAAGTTCCTGTCCTATGCACTCATAGGTAAGAGCTCAGGCTTACTTGGATGACCACAGCACTTCATTTCCTGCCTCTCCTGGGGTGGTCAGGCTTTAGGTAGTGAGCTGGTGGCAACAGAAGGTTTCTCCTAGCCATCTGTTTCCTTGTAGGAGAGAAATAAGACAGTTATTGGTTACTCATCATGCTAATTGACTCAGGTTATGCAGAGTGGGGAGGAGGGGGGTTTCCTTGGGACTCTGGTTTCTTTATGCTTTGGAGGGAATTAAGGGTATGGTACCCTTGGAGGTTTGGTTTGGTTTCTTTTTAACGTTATTTTTCAAATATGGTGCATGCTTATTTTAAGAAGATAATAAAGAGGTGACTAAAAGAAAAATTAGTGGTGTCTCCTCTCAAAGTTCCTTCTTCCTTACGTAAATAATGTTGACAGGCTGGTTTGAATCTTTCTATACCTTTCTCTACATGTATATAAAGATATGTAAAGTACCATTTAAAAAATAGGAGTATGTGCTTTGGATTTTCTTTTTTCATTTAATAGTATTAACTTAGAAAGATTGTACATGATATAATTATCCCTCTGATTTATTCTTTTTCCCCCAGTTTTGAAATATAATTTATGTATAATATATTAGTTTAAGGTAGACAACATAATGACTTAGTATACATATGTTACAAATGAGTACCACATTAAATCTAGTTAACACTCAGATGAACCATGAGAGATGATGGACTCTGAAAAACAAACTGAGGGTTCTAGAGGGGAGGAGGGTGGGGGGATGGGTTAGCCTGGTGATGGGTATTAAAGAGGGCACATTCTGTGTGGAGCACTGGGTGTTATGCACAAACAATGAATCATGGAACACTACATCAAAAACTAATGGTGTAATATATGGTGATTAACATAACAATAAAAAAATTTAAAAAATATCTAGTTAACACTCATCACCTTGTATAGTTTCAAATTTTTTTTCTTATGATGAGGACTTTTAAGATCTACTCTTTTAGCAACTTTCAAATATACAATGTAGTATTTTTAACTATAGCTACAATGTTATTCATTACATGCCCAGAACTATGTATCTTGTAACTAGAAGTTTGTATATTTTTCTTTTATTAGGTAAGATATATATAATATAAAAATTGTCATTTTAATCATTTTTAAGTATATAATTCAGTGGCATTAATCACCTTCACAGTGTTGTACAATCATCCACCACCATTTGTTTCCCAAACTTTTTCACCCCAGAAGAAACTCTAATTATTAGGGAACAATACACCATTTCCCCTCCCCTCAGCCCCTGGTAGGATTTTTTTCTTCTTAGTAAAGCTGTGTAATTTCCATAGTATAGATACAACATCAGTCTTTCTGGGTGGCTCAGTTGGTTAAGCGGCTGTCTTCAGCTCAGGTCATGATCCCAGGGTCCTGGGATCAAGCCCCACATGGATCCCCATGTTCTCTGCAGAGTCTGCTTCTCCCTCTCCCCTTCCAGTCCCCCCGGCCCCCCGCTCATATGTGCATTCTTTCAATAAATAAAATCTTTTTTAAAAGATCTTTCTCTTATTAAATTTAATATTTAGATTTCCTATTTTGAGCCACTATAAATAATGCGGAAATAAGCATTCTTGCTCATATCTCCTTATTTATTAATTTTCCTTTGTATGACAGATTCCTGTACCTGAAATTTTTGGATTAATGGCCATGTGCATATTATATTTTCATAGGTACTACCAGCTTGCTTTCCCAGAAGATTATAGTATTTATACTTCAATGTTTGAGAATTTCCATTTCCCCACCCTGTCACCAGCACTGAATATTGGCAGTATTATTTTCGCTAATTCGATGGGTGAAAACGTATTTTATTGTTTTTAATTTTTTTTAAGTTAAACATTTGAACAACTCCTTTTCCTCTTACTGAGTTGTTTTTCTTATTAATTTGTAGGAGTTCTTTGTATAGTGGGGATATTAACCCATTGTCTATCATAGTACTACAAATATTTTCTCCCAATCTAACCCAAATATTTTATCTAGTCTATTATCTCTGAATTTGTTTATACTGTCTTTTTTGGATTCCTTTTTAGTTGGTCTTGTCACTCAGGATCCTGAATTCCTTTTCCCCTATTGCTAGCCCGTGTGCAAGGGTGAGAACATAGAAAACAGGCAGCTGTCTTTGTTTCTAAGTAAGGAGACAAGAAAAGAGACAGCTCAGGCTGTAGCTAGCGAGGAAAAAAAAATGGCCTTCAGTTCAGGGCAAGAAAACGCTTTATCTTTTCTAGAAAGTGGGATTTGCTTAGCTGAAGCATTCAGGACCCTTAGCAGAAATCCTAGATGCCAGCTAGGTTCTGAAGAGGTGCAAAAGCCTGTCTAGGCACCCTGGTCCTAGCTTCATACTTTTCCTAAGCAAAAATCAGGCCCAGCTATTTCCAGCCTTACCCTGAGCACCACCTGCAGGTCATCTCTCCACAGCCTCCAGCCACCGCACCCTGTGCTTCTTCCCTCTGCTCTCTTGTCAGTGTTACTCTCTCCCCTTCCTGGGCTTGGCAGACAAGCTTGTCATTGGAGACCTCAGGCCAGCTGGTCATTGGAGTTTCCTGTGGTGGGAAAAGAGAATGCTGGAGGTGGTGATTGCAGTGGGCATCAGAAAGGGAGCAGGAAGGAGTATATGAAAGCCAGAAGGCAAAGGAGTTGAGATTGGCAAATTTCCCTGCATTCTGCTCCAGAGTGGCCAGGAAAGGGGGACATTCTAAGGAAGGGGTTCTGGGGAAGACAAGTTCTGCTAAGTGAGCCCAAGCCAAACAATCTTTTATTTTGGCTATCCTAGAAGAAATATCCCTTACCCTTCAATCCTGTGACCCAAGGCTTCTAGGATTATTTTAGGTCCTACTCTGAGGATCAGCCTTTTGTTTGGCCCCACACAGCTGCCAGACCAGGATTTGTGCCACTGATCGCCTGGCAGGCTCTGCCTGTAGTTCTAAAGACCTGTCACTCTTACCTGCCTTTTTAGAAGATTAACTTTACTACTTCATTCAGGCTCAGAGGATAAGAGCTACAAAGAGATCAGTTAAACTACTTTAACAAGGGAGATGACTGAAAGAGGGGAAGAAATAGACCCCTCGGAGCCTTGTGAGGTGGGAGCAAAGCTGCCATTCACTGAGCTCTGAAACACCACACAACACTGAGGACCTGGATTTCCTGTGCAAGGAAAGGTCCTGCCATGGACCCTGGAGGCCTGAATAAAGATGGTCAGATGGGGCTGTGAGAGAAGACTCAGGCCAAGGGCCTTCAGAGTATAGGATTTTCTGAGTCAAATGGGAGAAACATGGAGAGTTGGGGTGATAGAAAGAGCTGGGTCACCCGTATACTATGTATCATCATGAAATTGGCTTCCTTCTGCATGACCTCTAAGTAACCACTCCTGATGCTGAGTAGGGGCATGCTGTAAGGACAAATTGAGTCTTTGGCCAGGTGTCAGAGAGGAACCAGGACAGAAGAGAAAAATGAAAACCACTTATAATTAATGAAAGTTTTCAGTCTCATTGTTGCAAGGGAAATGTTCTGGTTTCTCAACTATCCCCCTGAATTTAGGCTCAGGAACTCTTAATTTCAGGTACTAGGAAAAAGAAAATGTTAAGATTTCTTTTAATTCTCACCTCTTAATACTAGAAGGTGCCCTGTATTATACCATGCCCCTTGTGGAGCAACTTTTTCTGTCACTTGCAAAGCTTTGTCTTGTCCCTGCCTTTTTTTTCCTACTTATGTTTCTTTTTCAAGGATAATCCAGGCGGTTCTGCGGGACCCTTGTAGGCCTTGATAGAGGCCACTTCTTTGGCTCTCCTTGTGGATATTTAACACATGAATGGGAGCAAGTTTCCCCCTTGGCAGCATTTGTGTTAGTTTCCAGCATGGTGCTGGTTGGCTGAGCTAGCTTCTCCCCTCTTCTTATTCACTATTGAAATTCTCTCTTCCTCCTGCTCCCTAGTCAGCCAGCCTCCAGTCCTGTTTAGTTTGTCCCCTTTCTCTTCTAATGCTTGTTTAGTTAAGCTGGTAAAATGATTCTTGGTTTGTGTCATATTGTTTTAAATAAAAATGAAACCAAAGCAGGAAGAGGTCTCTGATTTGTTGTAATGTGGCACCCAGGTTTAAGTATTGGCAGCAGTGACTGTCCATTTCTTTGCCCTACTCCCCAGCCTCACTTGCACCTGAACACAAAACTCTAAAAACAACCAGAGAGAGATGTGTTGAAAGAGAACACATGAGCTACAATCTTGGTGTTCAAAGGTCTGGCTCTACTTGGCCCTTGGTGTGGGCCAAAAACTCGTATTTCTAGGCCTTTTCTTATGAAATGAGTAGGTTTACACCAGTGATTCCAAAGTAAGATCCCCCTGACCAGCAGCATTAAATCCTCCTGGGATCTTGTTAGAAATGCAAATTCTCAGGCCCCGCTAATTCAAAAGTTCTCAGAGCAGGCTCAGCAATTTGTATTTTTAACAAGTTTTCTGAGTGATTCTGATATATTCTTAAGTTTGAGAACCACTGTCTAACACAGTGGGATTTGTGCTGAGGAGCTTTTTAAAACCAGTTATGGGCAAAATTCTCAGGTAGCTTAAGTAGCCATGGGTTAGGAAATTGGAGAGGAGAAAAACAAAATCCTATACAGGATATCTTGCCTTTTCTGTCTCTCCTCTCTGTACCATTTAGTCTTCTCTTTTTTTGTTGGAGCAGATCCCACTCATGAGGGCACAGCAGAGGGCATGGAGAACATGGCAGATGCTGTCACCCATGCCCGTTTTGTGGGCACAGATCCTGCCAGCGATGAGGTTGTCCTGATGAAAATCCTTCAGGTAAATGGAGGGGAAGAGCAGTTAGGCTGATGGCCAGGAGCTGGTGCTGTCAGTCCTCCTTACCCAATCCTTACCCAAGTCTGCAGGCAGCATGAAACTGTGTTTTGACTCCACTGGGGCTTAGGGAGCTACTTTGTTTCCAAACAAGTAGCTCGGGTACCCAAAGTAAAAGCTTCTTCTAAGGAAATAATTAAGAGCTTTAAATGAATTGATAGCAGATACCAGAAGCCCTTAATACACATGTACCTCTGGCAGACCATATCTGCCATCCATCTGTTGGGCTTTTGGGCTAGGGCTGGAATGAGCACAGTTCCCAAGACAAGCTCCTGGGAGATGCCCCCTACCAAACTGAAGTGAGGTCAGCATTCTTGCTAACCCCTGAGTGCTTCCATAGGAGACTAGAGGAACAGGAGGCAGCTTCTCTCCCCTCAGGTGCACCCCACTTTACCCAGCCTGCTTTATTTATCACTGTATCTCTTTCTTCCTGGTAGGTGCTGCGGACTCTGTTGCTGACCCCAGCGGGTGCCCACCTAACCAATGAATCTGTGTGTGAGATTATGCAGTCTTGCTTCCGGATCTGCTTCGAAATGAGGCTCAGTGGTAGGTGCTTGAATATTGGGCCTGTCATCATTTCTAGGGCCAATGTCCATGAGTGTAAATATAGGATGCTGTCTCTGAACCCCAGAGAGGTAGAAAACTCAGGACTTCTCCATCACCTACCTTGTGGAGCCATAGGGATCTCGAAGTCTTTACTTGATTATTGTACAGCAGAATAGAGACCTTAGTTCATTATGTCAGGGCAGGAACTGGGATAGATCCCCAACTGACTCAGCCCAGGCACCAAATCTTACTCCCTTGGGGTTTCTGGGATTGACACTAGCCTGCAGCCCATGAAAACACATCATTGTGCCCCCTCCTTTTTTTTTCTCCTGACTCAGTAGTGCCACCTAGTGGGCTAGTGCAGTTGTGGCTGCCAAGCTGAGCTGGAGCTGGTTTTAATAAGTTTGGCATAATCCTTAGTAAACAAGGTTTGGAGGGGAGTCTGCTCTGAGAAGTCTCCTGATAATAGCACAGCAAGTAATGACACCTGTGTTATTTGTTTTTGCCTGTGCAGAGTTATTGAGAAAATCCGCAGAGCACACTCTCGTAGACATGGTGCAGCTGCTCTTCACAAGGTAAACCTGCTGCTGTTTGCTTCAGCCCGGCTGCCCAGGCCTCTTGAGCCTGCCTGCTTCCACACAGCCACTTCAGGGACCTGGCCAACCCTACAGCCACTTCAGGGGCCACTGGGATTATGGATGGGGGTAGTTCCCTGGGTCCAGGGTTACTGAACAAGGGAGAAGGAGGAGGGAGCTGGCTTGGCCTCAGGGGGAGGCAGAGGGTTATTTGATCTAGGCTGGCAGACCTTGTTCTGCTTCCCAAACTTGTGTCTGTTTCTGTGCAGGTAGTAGCTGGGAAAGGGAACCCATAAAGGAAGCCAAATTCAAGGGAGCCTGGAATAGGGTGCTGAGCTCTGTGAGGAAGGACCAAGGCTAGGGTGACAACCTTGTTTACCCAGACTGTCCCGATTTTAGCACTGAAAGTCCTGCATCCCTGCAAACCCTTCAGTCTCTGGCAACCCAGGACCACCGGTTACCCTAGTCAAGGCCCTCAGTTTAGGGCCTAGGAAGTCTTTTCATAATATGCCTAACTGCCTGTTTCCTATACCTTTTTTCAGTAGACTGACTTTGAGAAGAGCTGACTGAGGCAAGGGCTTTAAAGGCTCCTTAGGTGATATTAATAATGGGGATGGTTATGCATCTGTGGGGGCTGGGATTATATGGGAAATCAATGTACTGTCTGCTCAATTTTGCTATGAACCTAAAATTGCTCTAAAAAATAGTCTAGTTAAAAAACAAAAAAAACTTCCCCACGGGATTTCATTTTGCTCTCAAATCTATAAGTAATAATTCTTACTGTCTACAGACTAGATCTGCCCCTGGGCCCTGCTGCAGTGTTCTTACTCCTCAGGCTCAGATTTATTGGTTTCAAAACTCAGCCTACCTTTAACTCCTCACTCTTTGCCCAGTCTCCTGGGGTTTTGATGGACTGCCCTCTTCCCCATCTTGTGGTGTTCATCAATACTTGTCAAGTAAACACAAGTAGGAAGGAGTCAGTTTAGGATGAAAAGAGCCACCATACTCCAAGGGCACTTCGTCGCCTTGCCCTGGTGACTGCCTTCTTTTTAAGAAAGTGTTATAAGTCCCCCAATTTCTTCCTTTGATGAGGCTCTCAAAAAGCTGCTTCTCTTCCTAGCTTTTCCTAAGAGACAGGGCATGCTCTGGCCCAGAGCATCTTTGGACTATGGCTGGCATGCAGGGGAGATTTGTTATTATCCCTAACGACAGACCATGGGATTCTCTGTCTTATAGGTTACCTCAGTTTAAAGAAGAACCCAAGAACTATATGGGGACCAACATGAAGAAGGTATGACCTGCTGTCCCTCAGCCAAACCTTGGTCTCCCAACTTCAGTGCTATGGCGATTTTCCTGGGTACCCTTGCTTAGCAAAAACATGCTTTTGCCTATATTAGGTCTGCTTGGAATCTAGAAGTAGCTGTCAGTCCTTTAGTGAGAAATTTATTTTTCCCCAGATACCTCTTCTTCCCCAACCTTTCCTTCCCAGCCTATCTTTGTTGGTCCAACACATAAGCTGGTGAGCCAGTCCTTCATGGAATCTTGGTGAGGCCGATCAGGTTGCAATAAAAATGTATGTTGATAAAGGTGAATGTCCTACCATCCCCTCAAAGCCCAGCCTTGTTGGCAGGTAGGAGGCCTAAGGACCCTATGCCCTAAGTTCCACCCTAATGCTGGATTAGACTGGGCTCACGCTTGGGCTAGTCTCTCTTGACGAGACAAATCAAGCCTGACTCTAGATCAGAAGGTTCTCAAACTGCTAGAAGAATGGTGGTCGGAAGAATGGCCTCTTTCTATCTTGAACTGAAGTCCTGGACTTCACAGGCCTCTGATGATTCTCCTTGCAGCCCTAAGAGATTCTACCCATGGAGATGATCCTTGGCTGTTTGGTGCATGCACCTGACCTTCCTTCTCCCTAGCCATCCATCCCCATTCCTGCCCTCTGCCCTGTTGGCGTGTGTCTGAGTTTATGTCACTTTGTTTAAATCGTTCGTTTGCCTGTCTTTCACAGATTTCTCCATGTCTCCTCAACAAACTGGAGCTAAGTAGTGGGGAGCAGACCAAAGCCCTGAACCAGTTAGAGAGGGTACTACTCTTTAAGAACCTCAAGGTCTCTCTCCCTCTCCCTCTCCTTTCCTCCTTTTAATTTATTTAAATGTTTATTTTATATATATGTGTGTATATATGTGTGTGTGTATATATATATATATATACACATATATATATATGTATGTATGTATATATAACACCTGGGTCCCATTTCCATTGTGCAAAGCACAACTTACCCCTCCCTAGTAACACAGCATGGCTTTGGAAGTGTTGCATGTGTTTGTAGCTTTGCAGTGTTGGGAATTTTCCTGGGGCGTTTGGTTGCCTGGAGGCAGAAGGAAGCTTTGAACTGCTGATACATCATGTAGTGAGCCTAGGTAGAGGGCCTGGGTCCTGCTGACATCTTGATAGGAGGTTTAATATCTACCATTTCTAGGGGAGCTGTGAGTGACCTCTAAGCAAGACCCTTCCCCCTTCTACCCTCTCCTGTCTCACAGCCAGCATATGGAGCTTAAGCACAGTCTTGACTCTACTTGGACACTTGAACTGGGTTTGGAGGGAAAGGAAAATCCATCTAGTTGGGTTCTTTTTTTTCTTAGTTAACATTAAAGGACTTATTCCAAGAGTTAGGACTCTAGATGGATGGGAAGGAGCTGGATAGCCCAGGTCATTGAAAATAAAAAGAACTGTGTGTCTGTACAGTTAATTAAATAAAAAGAACTGTGTGTCTGTACAGTTAAAATTAAATTAATTTATTTAATTAAAATTAAATAAATTTGTGTGCTTGACTCATCACAAGTTGCATTTCTCTTTAATAGCTTCCCAGCGTTTTGCCATGATTATTAACCTAGGGCCTTTCTTTGTAAAGCTTATACTGCCCTTTGGAAATACAGTTATATGGATAAGGTGTTGTAGGGTTCCATGAACACCTACTGCCCACCCCCACCTTAGAACCTTAGGACAGGGAGCATAACAGGGAGCAGAGTTATATGGATAAGGTGTTGTAGGGTTCCATGAACACCTACTGCCCAGCCCCAACCTTAGAACCTTAGGACAAGGGAGCATAACTGTACTTTTTAAGGGCTGAGGCATTTGTGAGAATGGGCAGCCTCTCGTCTCCTACTCTGGCCAGGAGACAGAGAATACTAATTGAAATGATCACGTTGGAGCTAGCTTTGCAGAGGTTAGAAAAGGAGACAGGAAGGACTAATCCTCGTGTAGGAAGGAATCTCAATGAGTGACTGGCTTCTCCGTGGAAATAGAACCACCTAGAGTCCCTGAAATTAGGAGGCCACCTAGAGAGAAGATAGCTCACAAAAGTGGATCCAGATGTTAGTACTTTTTGGACCTCAGTAACAATTGCTGATAACGTCAGGAGGTTCTTGTTTTCTCTCATTGATCTCTTGAGCTTCTTGACTGTATATTTGGCTGACTCTTACTCCCAGAACATTCTTTTTACCATGAACTTGCTACAGATGAGCTTCAGTGGTTACTGGAGAGAGCACCCTGGTTCCTGTGTAGCCACAGTGCTCAGAGCACTTGAAGCTCCATGCTAGGCATTTTACTGTAGGCATTTTGGAGATGGGGGGACAAGAAGTGTAAATCCAGTGTGAGGCTGTTGCTGTGTTAGTAAGAGCTGGGTGCAGGACTCAACTCTTGGACCTCTTTCCTTTCTGTGTGGAGCTATTGGTAAGGAAGGAAGAATTATGTGGTTTCTAAGCAAAGGATCAGTGGTTATCAGTGTTCGGGAGGGCTTGGGGGAGGTTGAGGAAGGAGGCCTATCTAAATACTAGAAGGAATCAAACAGGCGAAGGATAGCATGGGTATATTCAGCCTTTAGAAAGAGGCAGGGAGGAAGAATGCTTCTACTCTCTTAGAGGCATTCTGATGGTTCCTGGACCATTACTGTTGCCCTGTCCAGGGATGATCCATCAGTCTAGGAATAGTATGGTGTAACTGTAGAGGGACTGGTTTCAAACCCTAACAGAAGGTATCAAGACTAGGAAAACGAAATGGGCCTAAACAAAGTAGCTGTGAACTTAGGGTGGAGAAAATACATAAAAACTTATATCTCAGAATAGTTCCCACAATAGGTTTTAGAGATTTTCCTTTGTGACTAAAAGGAAGCTATAGGAGAAATGGAAATACAGCAGGAGAGAAGGAAATGGAATAGAGCAAGCGTCCAAGAAATCAGTAGCCTTACCACTTAAAAACATAAAATTGCATCTAGAAAGACCCAACAGTGAGGACAGGTCTCAGTGATATACCAAAATTGGAAGCAGTAGAGAGCAGAACAGCAGCATGACATGACCCTCCATCCTTAACTCCACAAATCGGCTGGGATACCACTCCTTCCTTAACTCCAAGGAATGAGCCTTTGACCAATCTGATGCAAAAATTTCAGAGAGCCAGGAATATGTTTAGAATCTAGGCCCAGTTCACGAAGCAGTGGGAAAGCTAAGAGTGTGACAGGGAAAGTGTAGACTCTCATAGTTGAGAGAACCATAGTTGGAGTAGGAGGCTGTGCTACAGGTAGTTGAATAAAGCCCAGGAATCCAGGACCTGTAGATCTGAAGCTTCGGTCAAAGAAGCCTCTGCCCTCACCCTTTCTACAAGAGGGCACCATCTACAGGACTTAGGATTGCCACCCAGGACTCAGGGAAGCAGAGTAATGCGTGATCAGCCTAAAAGTAGAATGTTTAGGAGACTGCCAGGCTGATCTGTGAAGTGGCAGATGTAGAAACCAGGTTAGAGGAGTAGGAATGTGCTCTGATGGTCTAGATTTTTCTTTAGCACAGATGTGACATATAGTCTGTTTCTAGGGACCATAGGAATAAAAGAAGGGAGATTTCTAGGGAAAGAATCTTAGTTTGAATACCAATGCTAATGAGGTATTCTATTTCCAGCTGAAAATGAGAGCAGGAGGCATGAGTGATTCATCCAAGTGGAAGAAACAGAAGAGATCCCCCCGGCCTCTGCGCCATATGACCAAAGTCACATCAGGTTCAGAGCTGCCCACCCCCAATGGAACCACCTTATCCTCTAATCCCACTGGTGAGTGCCCTGGGTTGTTTCCCCTGATTAGGATGGAAGAAAATGTCCTTCCTCTCTTGGGGATTTTAATATTGAAAACCAGCCAACTGAGGGCCTTTGGTCTTTCTGTTAAGTGCAAAAAGGAAGACTCCAGGTCTGTTCAGACTGTGACCATTTAGCAATTCTGCAGTGACTTAAGGCTGTTCTCCTTCCAGAGGGACTCTGACTACTTTAGAGACCATCGTTTACAGAGATAATTATGCAGTCTAGGAAACAGAGCCCCTGGTGCCATGGAGGATAGTGTTTTGCACAGAGTCTCATCTTCAAGCCTTACTTACTTTGCTTGGCAGGGGGCATGCCCTTCATTGATGTGCCCACTCCCATCTCCTCTGCAAGTTCAGAAGCTGCCTCAGCGGTCGTCAGCCCCTCTACAGACAGTGGCCTGGAGTTCTCCTCCCAGACCACCTCCAAGGAGGACCTTACTGACCTGGAACAACCTGGCTCTCCAGGGTATAGCACAGCTACAGAGCCTGGCAGCAGTGAGCTAGGCGTTCCTGAGCAGCCTGACCCCCAGGTATGGCTTTGATTTCTAAATGCCCCTCTCTAGTCTTCTCCTGTGGGAATTGGCTTGATCCTTTGCATCCTTTATCCAGGCCTTGGCTCAAAAGAAGGTTGGGGTAGGGGGTTATTTCTTGTTTTCTAGAATCAGCTATGCTGTGTAGAAAATCCACAGCAAGACTCACTGTGAGAGGTAGCTCATGGGATTTATGAAGTCATGCATACAGGTAGTACTTGGCAGAGGTGAGGGAGATGGCCATAGCTTTGTCTGGAAGGTAATGATCTAAACCCCAAGCCTAAGAGAGCCTCTGTTGCCTCTAGAGTTCTAGTCACTTTAGGTCACTGATGCCTCAGGAGGTGCTTTCTGAGTCTTTCATCATACTCTGCCCTGAGCCACCTTGCATCTTGCGTTGATTCATAAGCCCAGTGAGCTGGCCCTACACCTGCAGTCCATTAGAGACACTTGGAGCATAGGCACTTTGGGGGAATAAGTTCCAAGTTGCTCTTGTTTCATCCCTCTTCCTATCTCCCTGCTACTGGTCTTAGCAGGAAGGAGTCCATGTGGAAAAGGCCCAGTCAGCATCCGTGGAATCCATCCCCGAAGTGTTAGAGGAGTGCACGTCCCCTGCTGACCACTCTGACTCTGCCTCTGTCCATGACATGGATTATGTCAATCCCCGGGGTGTGCGCTTTACACAGTCCTCCCAGAAGGAAGGTGAGTTCTCTCAGGCAGCCTCTGCCTGTTCACCTCCCCCATCCTGCCCACTAAGCGTCCTGAATCTAGACCATCTTGGACCCAAAGTGTCTTCTGGTCCAGGTTCTAGGCCATTTTCTGGTCAGGAAATGGAATCAAGCCAGAGGACTGTTGGCTTGGATGGAGCCCTTCTCTAACTTATACAGAGAGGGACTTTGGTGGACAGTAGGAAGTGAGAGGGAAGAATAGAAAACTTGGGACTTTTAACAGAAGGTAGGATCATCAATTTTGATTGCCTTCAATAAGTGAGAGTAACCTTACCTCCCCAGAAAGAAAACTTTTTTTTTTCCTTGAAGAGAATCACTTATCTGAAATTGCCTTGTATAATGCAGGGCAGGCCAGGCCAAGCTGTCAAGCCAGTTGTTTCTTAGCAATCCCATTTTACTCCTGGCCTTCCCTAGGTACAGCTTTGGTCCCCTATGGTCTTCCGTGCATCCGTGAGCTCTTCCGCTTCCTCATCTCCCTGACCAGTCCACATGACCGCCACAATTCAGAGGTTATGATCCACATGGGACTGCATTTGCTGACAGTAGCTCTTGAATCAGCCCCTGTAGCCCAGTGCCAAACCCTCCTGGGCCTCATCAAGGATGAGATGTGCCGCCACTTACTCCAGGTAAGACTGGATTTCTAGAGGGGCTCTGAGCCCCTGGCTGTTTTTCAGGGTCTCTTAAGGACCAGGAGTGCACAGGGACATTTGGCTGATTGGTGCAAAAAGTATAGGATCCAGAAAAGAACCTCCCTCCCCAATTGGCCAGTGGTCATTATCAGAAGGACACTATTAGTTCCCTGGGGACTCTGGCAGCCAAAGAGAAATACGGGAATGGCTAGATACCGAGTCCCTTAGAGTACAGGACCTTAGTGGCAACCTCACACGGTTTGCTCTCCTGCTTTTCTCTTGGTTGAGCCATAGGTTCAGAAAGCTAATGATTTAACCCTACTCTGATCTCCAGCTGCTCAGTGTAGAGCGACTCAACCTTTATGCTGCTTCCTTGCGAGTATGCTTCCTGCTGTTTGAAAGCATGAGGGAGCACCTCAAGTTCCAATTGGAGGTGAGTGTATGAACTTGGAAGAAGAAAAAAAAAGATTTATGGCATCTTCAATGTGGCCAGCTCTGTCATTCTGCAGGGATGGGATTTAGCGGCTCCTGTAGACAGTGCTTTTAACTTCTATAGTTTGGTTCATTGGCTGACCTCTTTGGTGGAGAAATTTAAGGAAGCCCAGAGGAAACTGGCTGGCTATAAAATGAGAGAAGCCAAATACGAGGACTGGTGGACAACCTCACCATGAGTGGGTATGATTTTCTGCCTAGCAGTTCTTCTGCAGCACAGGCAAGCGAGTCAAACTGGTCAGGCTCACATAGAGAGCACAAAGAGGGACAATAGCAACTTGGTTTGGATCAGGTGTGAGGTAGAGAGCCAGGCCTCCCCCAACATGGAGGCCAAAAAGGATAGAATACTTCTGAGGGTCTCTTAATGCATGCCTCCCGGCTGGGCTTCTCCTTCTTCTGTTTAATGGTTTACCTGTCTAATTTTTTCTCCTGTCTTGAATCCTTCCCCACCCAAATGGCTATTACTGGATTATTGCCAGATGTACATCAAAAAGCTCATGGAGATCATCACTGTGGAGAACCCCAAAATGCCTTATGAGATGAAGGAGATGGCACTGGAGGCCATTGTGCAGCTCTGGCACATCCCCAGTTTTGTCACTGAGCTCTATATCAACTATGATTGTGACTACTACTGTTCAAACCTCTTTGAAGACCTCACCAAGCTGCTGTCCAAGGTGCTGAGCATTATTACTGGTCTCTAGAAAGGCTCTATTAAGGAGGTAGTGAGCATACTATATGCGGGGTGGGAAACACTTGAGAGTTGAGGAACAGGAAGAAGAAAGGCATTTTCTCAGGACAATGTAGAAGTTACAGGCGGTTTCAGGGTTTTTGGAAAAGGATAAAGTGTAAAGTATTCTCACCTCAAGTCTCCTGGATTTGTTTACTTTCCAGAATGCCTTCCCTGTGTCTGGTCAGCTCTATACAACACACCTCCTGTCTCTTGATGCCCTGTTGACAGTGATTGACAGCACTGAGGCCCATTGCCAGGCCAAAGTCCTCAACAATCTTACCCAGCAAGAGAAGAAAGAAGCAGCCAGACCTGGCTATGAGGCAGTAGATGGCTCCCGAGAATCCAGCAATAGTGAGAGGCATTTCTTTCTTTGAGGATCCCAGGTTTCTATGCTCATCACTTCTCTACTCACTGAATCCTCTCTCCAGCCGTTATATCACTTCCTCTGGGGGCTCTCCCAATTCTGTGTTTCCAGGGTTTGGTGGTTTGAATCATTGGCCAGGCATATTAGCAAGACTCATGGACTTGTCCTTTTCTTATCCTTCACACTTTGGCTTTCTTATAGAATTATTATTATTTAATTAGGGTATAGTTAATGGGGGCACCTGGATGGCTCAGTTGGTTAAGTAGCCAACTCAGTATTGGCTCAGGTCATGATCTCAGGGTCGTGGGATCAAGCCTTGCGTTGGGCTCTGCGCTCAGCATGGAGTCTGCTTGTCCCTCTCCCTCTACTTCTCCCCCTGCTCATGTGTGTGTGCACATACTCTCTTTCTAAAAGAAAGAAATAAAATCTTTAATAAAATAAAGCATAGTTAAAATACAGTGTTACATTAGTTTCAGGTATACAACATAGGAGTATAATTATTTCTTTATGGGGAGAAAAGAGAACCTAGATTAAAGGATATAGGATTTCTGTTCCTGAAAGGTCCAGGTCCTACCTTCCCCACTCCCAGTATCTGCTTCCACCCTGATTAATCTTCTCTGACATCCCCTTGAGACTGAGATTGCAGAAGATCAGAGAATGGGACTAGGTAATCTCTATTAAATTAGAATCTAATGCTTGACGAACCTGGGACAGTGACTACTTATTTGGGCTTAGGTTTGTTGTCTTCAGGCCTGGTGACCTGTGTGGGTCTATGTGGGACCTATCCAGGTCTCCTTGGCCTAATACATAACTTCTCTTGCAGCTCTGCTTGATTTCTTACCCCATCTTCATTTATTTTCTTCTCTTTTACCAGCTGAAAGAAGAGCCAGTGATGGGAAACCTGTAGGCATAGCCCCAGACATCCCAGGCCTACATCTGCTAGGTGGACGGCTGTCAGCAGAACATGGGAAGCCAGGATGCAGTGATCTGGAGGAAGCTGCTGACTCTGGGGGTGGGTACTGGGTGTCCATGATCCTCAGCCCCCTCAACTGTAGGGTCTGGTGGAGAGCAGAGGGAAGGGGGCGGGGCACAGACACGTAAGGCAGTACGTGAGTGAACCTTGACTGCTCACCCATGCCCTCAAACATGGAGAGAGGAAGTAAAATATTTGGAGCCCTAGAAGATAGGACTTCTAGGAACATGGAAGACTGATGAAGACAAGAAAATTTCTGAGGCATTCTCCTTCTTCACTAGAGAGTATATTGGCAACCTTCCAAAAGCCATTATATTGGTAAAAGCGGTCTTATGAGTTTTTCCTTTTCTTCCTCCCATCTCCCATTCCTAGCTGACAAAAAGTTTACCCGGAAGCCACCTCGATTTTCCTGTCTCCTGCCAGATCCACGGGAACTGATTGAAATTAAAAACAAAAAGAAGGTGTGTATGGCTATCTCCAGAACTTAGCCTCTGCCTGCCTCTGTCTAGGTGTCTTTTATAGGGTTTCTGCCCCAGAGGATAAGGGAGAGTGTAGCAGCTCATTGAACAGTTTCCCAAGGCTAATCTTTGCATTTGTTGGGACTTCAGCAACCACCCAGTCTCCTTTGAAAGCCTTCACTTCTAAGCCATGTAATTGGGCATACCCTGTTGTGTGCCCCTGGGCAAATGCTGCCCTAGGTGAGAGCCAGTTGTTACTCGTGGTAACAAGAGCCTGGGACCTGGTATCATGTGGGTCACTGGAGGTTATTGGTCATCTCGAGTTCTGGGGTAAGGATTGGCAGTGTAAGGGAATTGACATTTATCTGGTGCTTTAGAAAAGTTCAAAAAAAATTGTTTTTAAACACAGAAAACCTTTTGTCTAACCCTTTCTTCCTCTTATGGTCAGCCTAAATGACTGGTTTATGTGTCCCCTTGATTGCAGGGCTGTGACTCAACAGACAAAAAGTTGAGTTATCATCATAGTTCACTTTGTCCTTAAAAGTTGGAAAACTGAAGAAAGAAGGGAAATCCAAGCTAGGCTATAAACAGATGCCAGGATGGCTATAAAACTCGAGAGAAGAGGGACGCCTGGGTGGCTCAGTTGGTTAAGCGTCTGCCTTCAGCTCAGGTCGTGATCCCAGGGTCTTGGGATCGAGTCCCGCATCGGGCTCCTTGCTCAGCAGGGAGCCTGCTTCTCCCTCTGCCTGCTGCTCCCCCTGCTTGTGCTCGCTCTCTCTCTCTGACAAATAAATAAATTTTTTTTTAAAAAACGGGAGGAAAGAGAACCTTCTCTAGTCTCTCTTCTACTTCTGCCTGGTTGCCAAGTTGGTGGAGAAGGGCTACATCTTGAGAACTCAGAAAATGAGTGAAAAGGAGCTCCTCAGCTGCTGCTCCTGCTGCTCCTGCTGCTACTTCTTTTTTTTTTTTTTTTTAAGTAGGCTCCATGCCCAGTGTGGGGCTTGAACTCACAACTCTGAGATCAGGAGTTGCATGTTCTACCAACTGAGTCAGCCAGGTGCCTCTTATGGTGCAATTTTTAAAAAATTATGTATTTTATTTTATTTTTTAAGTAATCTCTACACCCAACATGGGGCTCAAACTTACAGCCCTGAGATCAAGAGTCACATGCTCTTACCAACTGAGCCAGCCGGGCACCCCAGTTCCTCAGCCAGTTCTAATTAGACATGAAGATTGGGAAGAGCTAGGGCTGGTATGATCCAGCCTTAATTTTGGAGTCACTTAGAACCACATCCTAGGAGCCCATTAGATGACCAACTGTGGACCATGATGGAGTTCAGCCTGGCCTTGTCTGGTTTAGAAGCAGAGCAGCTTGTGACACCCCTGGTATCTCTCCTCCAGCTGCTAATCACTGGCACAGAGCAGTTCAACCAGAAGCCAAAGAAGGGGATCCAGTTTCTACAGGAGAAAGGCCTCCTCACCATCCCAATGGACAACACAGAGGTAGCCCAGTGGCTCCGAGAGAACCCTCGGCTGGACAAGAAAATGATTGGAGAGTTTGTGAGTGACCGCAAAAACATTGACCTGTTGGAGAGCTTTGTGAGGTGAGGAAGTGGCAAGAAATGGAGGACATAGTTGGTGATCAAAGGGCAAGGCATCCCTCCCTCAAAATAGTCTTAAGTCAGTTCCTGCTGCTGACCTAGGTCACACACTCTTCCTCTTCCCATGACTTATGTCTGTTGGACCTGAAAGAGTCTCCAGCAAGATAGCTTTGGGAGCCATTCCATTCTGCATAGAGAGCATTGCAAAGGGGTAGAACAGGGTTCCTGAGCACAAGGTAGGTTCTAGTGGATGAGGTTTCCAGGCAAGAATGCACTGATGTGGAAAGTACTAAAATTAGGAGTTACCAGATTCTAGTCTGTGTAGAGATGACCACACAAGATTGTTCCCCTTTGCTAGAGCCTTCAGCCTCCTCTGTTCCAATATGAGAAGGTTAGAGGGACTAGAGCTAATAGGGAGCCCAACATTTGCAGCTTATATATCTTTAGCCTCTTTGTCCTTCTTCCTTTCCCTCTAGCACCTTCAGCTTTCAGGGTCTACGGCTGGATGAAGCTCTTCGCCTCTACCTGGAAGCCTTCCGCTTACCTGGGGAAGCACCAGTCATCCAGAGGTTGCTGGAGGCATTCACTGAGCATTGGAGAGTGAGTAGAGTGGGAGGGCCTGAGCCCAGCATCCCAGGTTCATTTGACTGGAGGGTTTTTATGGCTCCAACTGAAGGACCCAGCTGCTGTCTCCTAAGAAGGCTGAGAGCAACATCAGCGAACTTTCCATAGAGAGATCAGCTTCTGTTAAGGAGCTGGCAAGAGGCTGGAGGCTTTCTGGCTGGTAGCCCCCCTCTGTACCCAGCATTGGCCAGTGGGTTGGTAGTGAAGGTTTGATTGGCCAGAGAAGGGCATTGATACAGGTGGGGTCTTTGCTTTTTCAGAATTGTAATGGCTCCCCATTTGCCAATAGCGATGCCTGCTTTGCCCTGGCCTATGCTGTCATCATGCTTAATACTGACCAGCACAACCACAACGTTCGCAAACAGAATGCGCCCATGACTCTAGAGGTAAGCTTGGATCCCAGCCAAGGCAGAGAGGATCCAGCACAGTTTTGGAGGTATAGCAGGAAGGACATGGGGTCTTCCAGTGGGCACAATGGACAGAGTTTGTCCAAGGGAATCAGGGAGGGCTGGCCAATCCAGGAAAATAACTGGGTTAGGGATGTGGGCTCTTTCACTTACTGTTTCCTTAGTCTTATTTACCGTAGACCCAGGAGTTCTTTAAGTGGGCTTCAGCATTGACATATGGGGGAAAAGCTTATTGGCCTGTCTCTAGGAGTTTCGAAAAAACCTAAAAGGTGTGAATGGAGGCAAGGACTTTGAGCAAGACATCCTGGAGGACATGTACCATGCCATCAAGTGAGTATTTGTGGAGAATAGTTGGGCATCTCATTAAGCAGAAGCACACTGCTTCCTTTTCCAGATTTTAGAGTTCCATCAGACTTCGATGATTCATATACCCTGGATTTAGCCTTGAGACTCAGCTGGGCAGCCCCTCTTCCCATTTATTCCTTAAAGAAGGCTGAATAGTACTAGAGCTCTAGTACTCTGAGCCAGGATCTAAACTGCCCCTGCTAAGTAGAATATCATGGGCCCATTTTCTGAACCCAAAGCATCTGGGTTTTCCTGTTCAGCTCACAAGATACATTCTGAAGCTGGTAGAGAACCCAAGATGGGCACTGGAGGGTGAGGTTTGGGTCAGAGATCAGAGATGGGGCACTTAGTTTTTTATTGTAAATCAGAAAGGGTAGAGAGAAATGTTCATCCTCTCATACTCAGAAAGAATGGAGATCTCACTACAGAACTAAAGGCCCCAGTTAGAGACAGGGCTTTGAGATTATGGGGGATTACTAGGTGCTTCCTTTTTTTCTCCCTGGTCCCACTAGTGGGTAGGAAGCAGACCACTGAGCTGCACTTTTGGTGACCTCTCATTGATGGACTGTGCCAGTATGGGCAAAACCTGTTGTCCTAGTTTGGAACCAGTTAGCAGCAGTGCATCTACTCTTTCCTTTACCTCCTGACAGGAATGAGGAAATTGTGATGCCTGAAGAGCAGACAGGCTTGGTTCGGGAGAACTATGTGTGGAATGTGCTGCTTCATCGAGGTGCCACCCCAGAGGGCATATTCCTTCGTGTGCCTGCTGGCAGCTATGATCTTGACCTCTTCACCATGACATGGGGCCCCACTATTGCTGCCCTTTCTTATGTCTTTGACAAAAGCCTTGAGGAGACAATCATCCAGAAAGCCATCTCAGGCTTCAGGTAGCCCAGCTGTGGCCTTGGTCTTGACCTCCTCTCACCTCTCTGGGCAAACATGGTTGCCTCCATGCCTTTCTGATTCCTACTTATATTTTTATTAGAATGGGTTTTCTCTGAGTTTTTGAAAGGAGGCTGAAGCATGGGAAAGCTCAGTCTTAAACAGATTGAAGAGTAAAAGGTTTCTTCCTGGGACTGACTGGGGAAGAATCCCAAGTAAGCCTCCTCAGGGACTTGGAAGGGCTGCCTGGCCTTCCAGTGACTCACTCTGTTTCTGGAATGTGAAATTACAGGAAGTGCGCCATGATCTCCGCCCACTATGGCCTCAGCGATGTGTTTGACAATCTCATCATATCTCTGTGCAAATTCACAGCTCTTAGCAGTGAGGTGAGCAGGGGTAAGAACTGTGTACTTAGAGTTACAAAGGAGGACCTCTCTTTTGGCCATGAATCTATCCTTATCTGTGGAGCTGTTTTCCCTTGGCATATTCTTTCACTCCCCCTAGACTACAGTAGCACTTAGGCCATTTCTATTTCACACCCCCCTGGGATGAGAATAGTGTCACCTCATGCAATTGGGATGGGAGAGGAGATGTGCATCAGTGGGGAAGGCCTTAACCAGGTTAGCCCTTCCTACCAGTATTAGGGGGGATTGAACCATAACAAGCAGAAGGACCCTTGGGGAACTATAGGTAAAGGCCTAAGAGATCTCCTTTCCAGACATTTCCAGACCCTAAGCCTTTTCTTATCTTCCTTTTCAGTCTATTGAGAACCTTCCCAGTGTGTTTGGAAGCAACCCCAAAGCCCACATTGCAGCCAAGACAGTATTCCATTTGGCCCATCGTCATGGTGACATCCTGCGGGAGGGCTGGAAGAATATCATGGAGGCCATGCTACAGCTCTTCCGAGCCCAACTGCTGCCCAAAGCTATGGTGGAGGTAATTCTTACAGGAAATTAGTGGACAATAAAAGGCAAAAGCTCATAAACTATGTGCTATCTGTGTATGGAAGTGGTTGAGAGTAGCACTGGGCCTGGTGACTGCTGAAGCTTACCAGGAACACCTTAAATGTAAGACCACAGATCTTGGGCGAGGGGATAGCTGTAAAAGAAGGCTGATATGAGCCATTGCCAGTCACCAGCTGTAGGGGGCCCAGTCAGGAGTGTGTGGCACTGAGCTACAGGAAGAAAGCCAGAGAATTTTGTGTGGAGAAGCAGAAAATGCAAAGGTCATGTGGAAGGAAATTATTCTTGACCTGATTTTCCAGGTAGAAGATTTTGTGGATCCCAATGGCAAGATCTCTCTACAGAGGGAGGAGACACCATCAAATCGGTAAGGGCAAATCAGAGGCTAAAGGCCTTGGAGAAGGAGGGTCGGAACTATGGAGCTCACCAAGGTTTGAACTCTTTCTATAGGGGAGAGTCGACAGTACTAAGCTTTGTGAGCTGGCTGACACTAAGTGGTACTGAGCAGTCTAGTGTGCGGGGCCCATCCACTGAGAACCAAGAGGCCAAAAGAGCGGCCTTGGACTGTATCAAGGTAACTGCCTCTGCCTAACCTTGGTAAACAAGCCGAGATCCCTCCCTACTGGATAGGTGCTGCCCTAGAAACTGAAGAGTAGAATCATCCAGGGCTTATGACCAGAGCTGACACCTTTTGTCCTCTCTCCCTAGCTCTTGGGAACATTCTCTTCCCTCCAGCCCTTGTCACTGACCCTCCTCCCTCTTGCATCCCCTCTAGCAATGTGATCCAGAAAAGATGATCACAGAAAGCAAGTTCCTTCAGCTGGAGTCACTGCAGGAGCTCATGAAGGTACAGAGTGAAGATGGAAGAGGGGGGATGAAAGGGCTGGCTATGTCTGGGAGGGGGGTGGGGACACTGGTGATGGCCTTAATTTCTGTCAGGGCAGGGCCAGTGACTGACTTCTCCATGCTCTCCTGCTGTTGTTGTGCTTTAGGCTCTGGTCTCAGTGACACCAGATGAAGAGACATATGATGAGGAGGATGCTGCTTTCTGCCTAGAGATGCTGCTGAGGATTGTACTGGAGAACAGGTAGAAGGCAGTCTTTAGGCAGGCCTCATACTGGGCTTGTGCCAAAGGGATGGAAGACTGGAGCCATCTTGCTGAGTGGGCTTTAGGGGCAAGAAGCACATGAAGCTGTAGGCAGTGGAGAAGTTTATTTATTATACCTGCCTGCTTAGGGTATAATACCAATGAGGCCCTGAAAGGCCTAACCTGGATCAAAAAGAGAGATTTATTGCCCAGTGGCCTCTCCAACTGAGACTGTCCTCACCCTTATGTTCCTCAGGGACCGTGTGGGTTGTGTGTGGCAGACTGTCCGAGACCATCTATATCACCTGTGTGTCCAGGCACAGGATTTCTGCTTCCTTGTAGAGCGGGCAGTGGTGGGGCTGCTGCGCTTGGCCATTCGACTACTCCGAAGAGAAGAGATCAGTGGCCAGGTAAGCAGAGTACAGCCTGGAGGGCAGGAAGTATGCAGGGGACTAAAGCCACAGTGTCACTTATGGGTATGGCCCGAGTGCCCCATAGCATGAGTCCGGTTATCTACCACAGGGCTAGAGGAATCTAACAGGTGGCATTAGGGATAAGTCTAGAATGGTCTCAAGTATGAAGCTGGTACTTAGCACCTCTGCAGGCTCCTATGAATCTGCTCTGTAAGGTTGGATGGCTACTGCCTTGTGGTAGTGTCAGCCCTATACCTGGTTTGCTGGTTCTCATGCTTAGGGACCCTCCTGAGATCTCTTGGCTCAGGTATAAAAGACAGCCAGCATAGAACTAATAAGTGAGTTCAGCAAGGTCATAGGATATAAGATTAACACGAAAAATCACACAGGGGAGGTGGATGGGGGAATGGGTTAAATGGGTGATGGGCACTATAGAGGGCACTTGTAATGAGCACTGGGTATTATATGTAAGTGATGAATCACTAAATTCTACTCAAACACTACAGTATATGTTAACAACTTAAATGTAAATTTTAAAAAAAAGGGGGCGCCTGGGTGGCTCAGTCGTTAAGCATCTGCCTTCGGCTCAGGTCATGATCCCAGGGTGCTGGGATCGAGTCCCACATCGGGCTTCTTGCTCGGCAGGGAGTCTGCTGCTCCCTTTCCCTCAGCCCGCCTCTCCCCCTGCTTGTGTGTTTTCTTTGACAAATTTAAAAAAAAAAAAAAAAAGATTTATTTATTTATTTTGAGAAAGTGAACACGTAGGGGGAGGGGCAGAGGGAGATAGAGAGAGAGACTCAGGGAGATAGAGAGACATACTCTCAAGCCGACTTCCTGCTGAGCAGGGAGCCTGACACAAGGCTGGATCTCACAACCCTGAGATCATGACCTGAGCCAAAATTAAGAGTTGGACGCTTAACCGACTGAGCCACCTAGGCGCCCCTCAAAATGAATCATAGATTTAAATGTAAAATGTAGAACCATGAAACCTTTAGGAAGAAACCTAGGAGATTATCTTCAGGAGTAGGAAAAGACAGAGAGTACATTTAGTGTCCCATAGCATGAGTCCGGTTATCTACCACAGGGCTAGAGGAATCTAACAGGTGGCATTAGGGATAAGTCTAGAATGGTCTCAGGCATTAGGAAAAGAATTCTTAGGCTTGACACCAAAAGCACAATCCATAAAAGGAAAAATTGGTAAATTAGACTTCATCAATTTTAAGAACTTATACTCTAGGGGCGTGCCTCTTTTTGCCCCCAACCTTAACCCCTGGCAATCTGTCCATAACTTAAAACTCTGCCATTTCAAAAACGTTATATAAATGGGATTGTTTTTAAAAGGTCAACATGAGGAATCCTGTGGTGGTGGAACTATTCAACATATTGACTAGTGAAAGATACACAAACCTAAAATTAGGTGATTAAATTATGTGGAACTTAATACACACGTGCATACACATATGAGTAAAGTAAAACTGGGAAACTGAATAAGATTAGTAGATTGTATCAATGTCAGTATCACTTATCATTTACTATAATTTTACATAATGTTACCATTGGGGTAAAGGGGGCAAAGCATACAAAGGATCTCTTTGTATTATTTCTTTTTTTCTTTTTAAGATTTATTTATTTATTTTGAGAGAGAGCATGTGCACATGAGTGGGGAAAGGGGCAGAGGGAGAAGACAGAATCTCAAGCAGACTCCCTGCCAAGTGCAGAGCCCAACGTGGGGCTCAGTCCCACAACCATGAGATCATGACCTGAGCCGAAATCCAGAGTTGGACATTTAACTGACTAAGCCACCCAGGCACCCCCGCTGTATAATTTTTTACAACTGCATATGAATCTACAGCTCAATAAAAATTTTAATTAAAAAAAACGGGGCACCTGGGTGGCTCAGTCGTTAAGTGGCTGCCTTCGGTTCAGTTCGTAATCCCAGGACCCTGGGATTGAGCCCCACATTGGGCTCCCTGCTTGACAGGGAGCCTGCTTCTCCCTCTCCCACTCCCCCTGCTTGTATTCCCTCTCTCTCTGTCTCTCTGTCAAATAAATAAATTAAAAAAAAAATTTTAAAGATTTTATTTATTTGAGAGAGAGAATGAGATAGAGCACGAGAGGGAGGAGGGTCCGAGGGAGAAGCAGACTCACCGCCGAACAGGGACCCTGATGCGGGACCCGATCCCAAGACTCCAGGATCATGACCCGAGCCAAAGGCAGTTGCTTAACCAACTGAGCCACTCAGGCACCCCAAATTAAAAATCTTAAAAAAAAAAATTAAAAGAAAACTAAAGAAGGGACACCTGGATGGCTAGTCCATTCAGCATCTACCTTCGACTCAGGTCATGATCCCAGGATTCTGGGATTGAGTCCTGAATTGGGCTCCCTCCCTCTGTCTCTGTCTCTCCCCCGACTCATGGGCTCACTCTCTCTCTCTCAAAAAAGTAAATAAAATCTTAAAAAAAAAAAAAAAAAAAAAACTGAAGAAAAGACCAGCAGCAGTACTCTTAGGTGGGTCCTAGCCAAACCATCCTCACTGGCCTAAGGAAACTGGTGGGGAAGAAGTCCAGACAAGAAGCTGTGTGCCCACTTCCTGCTCCCTACCCACCCACCCAGGTGCTGCTCTCCCTGCGCATTTTGCTGCTAATGAAGCCCAGCGTGCTGTCCCGAGTCAGTCACCAGGTAGCCTATGGGCTCCATGAACTCCTTAAGACCAACGCAGCCAACATCCACTCAGGTGATGACTGGGCCACCCTCTTCACACTGCTGGAATGCATTGGCTCAGGTGTAAAGCCTCCAGCTGCCCTGCAGGCCACAGCCAGAGCTGATGGACCTGATGCTGGTAAGCCCTTTCCCAGGGAGACCCTCATTGGCAGATAAACAGTTATGGCCCCAGGGGTTGAGACAGGAAAACAAAATTGTATTTAGCAGATTAAACACCCCTAATTTCTGCCATCTGCTTCCAGAGCTTCCTATACCCACTGGCCTTTCCCCAGCACTCATGGGTTAAACAGTATGAAGGCTAGTAGGCAACATAGATGTCTATGACACTAGGCTTCCTACTGTCCTGAGGACTATTTTCTCAGAAACTGTGTCCTCTCCACCACCCCCATCCCCTGACAGCTGCTACTAGATGCCATCAGGAGCCCAAATTAGCCTACTGCCCCATTTGGTCAAGAGAGAATCTATCCAGACCATCCTTCAGCCCCCTGGTGACAGGGCTGAAACTAAGTTGGACCAAGAGAGAGGAGAGGCCAGGCTTCAGCACCTATTTCTTAGAACTGAAATCATCCTTAATCCCAGTGTCCCCATTTCCACCCTGACTCTGCCCTTCTCCCTGCTGACTCAGGGGCCCAATCAGACAGCGAACTCCCATCCTACCATCAGAATGATGTGAGCCTGGACCGAGGATACACTTCTGATTCAGAGGTCTACGCTGACCATTGCAGGCCTGGCAAGATCCACCGATCAGCCACAGACGCTGATGTGGTCAACAGTGGCTGGTTAGTGGTGAGTGAGCATACGGGCAGTGGGTGAGTCTTCCCTCCTTGGCCTGTGGGAAAGATTCCTGGTCCTCCGGGAGGGCATCTAAGGGAAGATCAGGCTCGTTCCCAGCAACTCTGTGTACTTTACAGGTGGGGAAGGATGACATCGATAACTCCAAGCCAGGTCCTGGGCCCAGCCGGCTAGGCCCTTCACCCCTGGTCAACCAGTACAGCCTAACAGTGGGGCTGGACCTCGGGCCACACGATACTAAGTCCCTGCTTAAATGTGTAGAATCTCTGTCCTTCATCGTGCGTGATGCTGCCCACATTACACCTGACAACTTTGAGCTCTGCGTCAAGACTCTCCGCATCTTTGTGGAGGCCAGTCTGAATGGCGGTGGGTTACCCAATGAAGGGGCAGCTGGGGAGTAGCCATGTGAATATATGGGGGAAAGGGAGGAAAAGGTAGGCCATCTGTGTCTGTGATGTAGAAATGTGACCTGGGTCTGACTCTGCTCAGGGTGCAAGTCCCAGGAAAAACGTGGCAAGAGTCACAAATATGATAGCAAAGGAAACCGCTTCAAGAAGAAATCCAAGGAAGGCTCAGTACTTCGGCGGCCTCGAACCTCCAGCCAACATGCCACTCGGGGTGGGCATAGTGACGATGATGAGGATGAAGGTGTGCCTGCCAGCTACCATACGGTGTCTTTACAGGTCAGTCAGGACGTAAGTATGGCATCCTTTACTTGCTCTCCTCTCCCTGCCCCTGACATTGGGAGTATGGGCAGGGCCAGGGACAGCCAGGGCTGAGAGGAAGGGCCTATGTTTTCCAACCCAGGCCCTCAGCCACCACTTCCACAGTGTTCCCCTATCCAAGACCACTGTAAATCTTTGTTTGCTTAATATTTAAGATTTATGTTTTGAATAAGTAATATATACATGTGGTACAAAGTTCAGAAGTACAAAAAGGTAAACAGATAAAAGTAAGTCCTATTCCATTCCTGCCCCCAGCTGCTAAGTTCCCCTCCCCAGACGTAGACGCTGCCACCAGTTTCTTGTCTATCCTTCCAGAATTCTTTGTCTATTCAAGGCATATAAAGTTTATTTTATGAGCAGAGTTTTTATCACTAAAAAAAATGGAGAACTAATTGCCTTAAATAGAATAACCTTAGAAAAATTATGAAAACAAAAAATGTTAAAGTTGACCAGACACTGTTGCCCACCAAAGCCTCTGAGCCTGAGGTTTGCTTTCTGTTTTTAAAATGAAATTAACAAGATGAGGCTTTATCTGTCATCAGAAGGTATGAAAGAGAATTGAAAATACCTTTTTCACCATGTAATTCATTGTTATTAAACACTCATTCCACACACCTCCTTATATCTCCTCCACTAGGATTAATACCCAACTTTGGGAAACACTGGCTGGCAGGGGACAACCAGCTCATGAAGTCGAGGAGAAAGAGGGGTGAGGGGTAGAGTATGGTGTGACAAAGGGGCTCCTTTGAGGACTCAGTGAGGGATAGTGTTGGGGGCATCAACCAGACCTTACCGCAGCTCATTTCCTGCCCCTCCTGTGACTCCAGTTGTTAGACTTGATGCACACCCTGCACACTCGAGCGGCCTCGATCTACAGCTCTTGGGCGGAGGAGCAGCGCCACCTAGAGACAGGTGGCCGGAAGATCGAAGCTGATTCCCGCACTCTCTGGGCCCACTGCTGGTGCCCATTACTGCAGGGTAAACCTCAGGGGAGCAGGCAGGGCAGGGGCAGAGGTGGAGCTGGAACTTGGGATGCCTGAAGGATCCTGAGCCTGTTCTCACTCTCAGGCATCGCCTGCCTGTGCTGTGATGCCCGGCGCCAGGTGCGGATGCAGGCACTGACCTATCTACAGCGAGCACTACTGGTACATGATCTGCAAAAGCTAGATGCCCTGGAGTGGGAGTCCTGTTTTAACAAGGTGGGACTTCCCTCTAGTCTTAAAGTTCAAATCCTTAAGACAGGGAGAACTGGGCAGCCTGAAGAGCCCGTAATGTCAGTCCTCAGTCTGCATCCTACCTTTCCTTCTGCTCTGTGCTTATCCATCCCAGCCCCTGGCTGCCTTGGAGTAAGGCTGCCAACTTACCTGTTAGGGACAAATTGGCTCTTTACCCAACAGGTGCTGTTTCCTCTACTGACCAAGCTCTTGGAGAATATCAGCCCTGCAGATGTGGGCGGGATGGAGGAGACTCGAATGAGGGCTTCCACACTGCTGTCCAAGGTACCGCTCACCACCCTCATCTACCCACTCTCCCCCACCTGCCTTTCTGCGAGGAGGAAAGCCAGGTCTTCTCCTAGGACCTGGAGATGCAGTGTGGGTGCTTGGGACCCCCAGCTATGGAGACTCATCAGGACCCAGGGACCTGGGAGGATTCTGGAATTCAGAGGAATCTCTGATTTAGGATTCCTATACAAGATAGGGCAGGCTTGCCTCCCAGCCTTAGAGAGGGATGTGGATAGCTCCGACTCTTCACTAAAATGGGCTGGCGGGCCTTAGGTCTTCCTGCAGCACCTGTCTCCACTGCTGTCACTCTCTACCTTTGCGGCCCTCTGGCTGACCATTCTGGACTTCATGGACAAGTATATGCACGCGGGCTCCAGTGACTTACTGGTATGTTCTACCTCAGCCCAACTCTCACTGCCTGCTTCCTCTCCCACCT
Source organism: Callorhinus ursinus (assembly GCF_003265705.2). Taxonomy (NCBI): domain Eukaryota; kingdom Metazoa; phylum Chordata; class Mammalia; order Carnivora; family Otariidae; genus Callorhinus; species Callorhinus ursinus. The sequence continues at coordinate 18,089,589 of NW_027397082.1, read as the reverse complement.
GCTGGGAAGACATGCTGTTTTGCCCTTGGTGGCTGCCTCCTCCTCACCATATCCCCACCATGCCCTCTTTCCTATTTACATGGTCCCACTGCCACCAACAGTCAGAGGCCATCCCTGAGTCCCTGAAGAACATGCTTCTGGTGATGGACACAGCAGAGATTTTCCACAATGCAGATGCCCGAGGAGGCAGCCCCTCAGCCCTCTGGGAGATCACCTGGGAGCGCATTGACTGTTTTCTGCCCCACCTACGAGATGAGCTCTTCAAGCAGACTGTCATCCAGGGTAGGGGGCTTAGTTCAGCTTTGTCAAAAGAATCCCCATCAAAGAGTCTGCAGCTAATAATTAGTTCTCTGTACTCGTATCAGTGGGAAGACTGGTGGGTAGCCAGGGCTGTGCTTGAAAGAAAACACTAAGAGCTGCCACCTGGTTTTTCTGCCCTCCCCAGACCCCATGCCCATGGAGCCACATGCCCAAAAATCTCTGGCCTCAGCCCACATGACTCCTGCTGCTGGGGACACAAGGACACCTGGCCATCCACCCCCCCCAGAGATGCCTTCTGAGCTGGGGGCCTGTGGTGAGTCCTTTTGAGCTAGCCTCCTGGGTGTTGAGCAGAAATTAGGAAGCCTAAGAGGAGGCCTAGGGTAGTTTGGGATTATTGCTGAGCATGGGCTATGAGCCAGGGGAAGGAGGGAACCCGAGTTCTTCCTGTGGGAAATGGCAGGGCCAAATAAGCTATGATAAGTTACCTGCTTGAGATTTTCAGGCTTGGAAGGAGAAGGCTGTATCAGGAACTTGGAATAAATGTGCAGAGGTTGCCCTTTGGGGATTCTAGTAAAGATCAGATCAGAACTTACCCGACTAGAGGTAAGAAGTGAAGGAGTTAGAAGGTAGATATAAGATAGCTGGGTATTTGAATGAGTTTCAAGGGGAGATTCCCAACTACTTAGCCTGATAGGGGTCATTTTGTTCACAGGAATGGGGAGAAACAGCAGTTAGGTAAGCCAGCTGGGGAATGTAAAGGAGTCTGACCAGCCCCTTGCTCTCCCTGTAGACTTTGAGAAACCTGAGAGCCCTCGACCTGCCAACAGCAGCTCCCCTGGATCACCAGTGGTGTCTAGCCCCAGCAGACTGAGCCCTACTCCAGATGGGCCTCCTTCCCTGGCTCAGCCCCCACTAATCCTGCAGCCCTTGGCCTCCCCACTGCAGGTGGGCGTACCACCCATGACTCTGCCCATCATCCTCAACCCTGCTCTCATTGAGGCCACCTCACCAGTGCCCCTCCTGGCCACACCCCGCTCCACAGACCCCATGCCCACTTCCGAGGTCAACTAAGGCAGGCCCCTCAGAGATTAGGACCAGTACTTCCTACCAGACTGTCCCCAGCCACCCTTCCAGTTGTCCCCAAGGCACAAACTTTTCAGGCCCAGCCTGAGCTGCTGTTACTGCTACTTGGATAGGGACCTGAAAAAGAGAAGTTTTATAGCCCCTCCTAGGACCCACAATCAGGATGGGGGACCTTCTTCCTCAGCTCTCCATTCCTGGGGGTCTAACCTAAGAACACATTCAGGTATCATGTGCAACCTGGCAGCCCTGGGGAGGCATCTCTGTGCCAACCCTGTAGTACCTGTCCTCAAGCCCCTCCTGCCCGTGGTCAGGCATTGAGAGCCAAGCCAACCACTCTGCACTTTGTGTCCCTCTCCCATTTTCACTCCCATCAGCGCTGGGCCACCTCCTCCAATTCTTCCTCTTTTATTAATTTGTCAGTTTGGAAAGTTGATTGGCACCATGGAGGGTTGGCAGGTGGGGCTGGATAGAGGGACATGTACATATGGAAAAACAAGACAACAATGGACTTTTTATGATGTAATAAATGTCTTAGTACCAATGTCACTGCCTTACCTTCCTTCTGGTTTCCTTCTTGAGCTTATGGGCACCATGTCATTGGGATACCTAGGGCTTGGGCCTTGCGTGAACAGAAGTGAGGCTGAGCCTACCAACAGTCTGGCCCATGTCGCCCCAGGCCAGCAGCCAGCCAGACGCCAGTCAGGATTCCTTCACCAATGCTGCTGCCCTGCCACCACCACCACCACCACCATAGCAGTGCACTCTTGTCACTGGGGGTTTGCCAGGGGGTTGGGTATTGTCCTCTTCCCTAACTGCTCCAAGGTTGATACCTGACACAGTCTAAACTGGGGTCAAAGTCAAAGGGAAGGTGAACCAGAGCTGAGCTGTAGTTATTCAGAAGTCTTCCCTCAGATGTTCCCCATGGTCCAGGAGCACAAAGGGGAGACCATGGGGCTTTAGGAGGGAAGCCGTCTTGCCCACAGCTATGATTTTGGGTTTCTGGGCACAGGGCATTTGTTTTGGCCCCAGACCGAGGGAAATTTTGTCCTGCCCTACAGTTCCTGTCCATCTCACTTTCTGAAGCATGATTGGGGAACCTTTTCTGTTCTTCCCCTTTGTGTCAGGGTGAGACAAGTGGGAGTGTGCACAGAGCAGGCAGTGTGGCTTCTGCAGGCTGAGGCACTGTGGGCGGGATGCAGGATGCAATGCATGAAGCTTTCCCAGGTGAAGCCTCTACATGTCTTGGCTTCCTCTGCCACGGTAGTCCCTTCCCTCCCCCCCGGGGCGGGGGGGAGGTGGGCAAGGGAGCGGTACTACCTGTCGTACACCAGCTGGCCTCCGCCATGGAGAGTTAGGGGCGCTCAGCCTCTCCATTTGGGCCCAGCTGGCTATATGATCGATCAATCAGGAGCTTGGACTCGCCTTTGCTCAGCACAACCACCTGGATGTTGCTGGGTGTCTAGACCTCAGGAAGTGCCTTCCACACGTGTAGGAAAGGGTACCTTGGAAATGGTAACAGCCTCATGTGGAAAAATACTGACATGTGACCTCCTACACTAGTTTTTCCCTCTTCCCTTCCTTCTACCCAGGTAGTCCAGACCATGCCTGGTTTCCACACTGACCGGAAGCCTTGCCTGACCCCGTCCCTAGGAAAATTAGGAGTATGGCTGCACTGCTGATCTGTACTTTTCTGTATGAGTGCTGAAAGGCCTGGGTCTTCAGTCAGGTAGACACTAGGGCCCTCAGCTTCGGCTGAGATGTCTTTGTTCTCCCATCTGAGCTCCACAAGTGCTGTCTTTCGAAGCTTTCCTATGTTTTCCTATGGGGGAGATAATGTTGGCTACTGCAAAGGAATTTGAAGGTCATCCTGTGGACAAAAGAATATGACAAGTCTGTGTCCCTCAGTCTGCAAATACTGGAAAGAAGCTGGAATGATTGCAAACTGACCCTCTCCCCACTGGGTTGCAATAAAACACTTGTCGGAAGTCTCATTCTCTTAAGGAAAGATCTGCTGACACATACATGACTTACGTTATTGACAAATGTTATCCCTGAGAAGGCAAAGGAAGCTACAGAAGAAGCTAATATTCAGGCCCCAATTCTAATCAATACAGAAGGACTCGGTGATGTGGAAGTGACAGAACAACTTTTAGGAAAGTAACAGTGTGACCCAGAGGAAAATGTTGGTCTCCATGGTAGCAGGAGAACTCCAGGATAGCAGATTTCAGAAAGTCCAGAGGAAAGCTAGGGACCTAAGACCAAACGTGGAGAAGTGACATTGTTGGAGCACCGTATGTGTCAACAGTAAGTGCGTTGGCCACACAACTGTGTAGAGGTGTTTACTCTAACGGATGAGGCAGCGGGTTCAGAGAGGCCAAGTCCTAGGTCTGCCTCACTCTAAACCTCATGGTCTTTCCTATGATACTTCTCAATTCCAAAGTGGTGGTGGTGGTGGTGGTATGGAAACCCTTCCAAGCTACATACATTTTCCATAGCTCTTAAGAAATAAAAGGTTGAGGGGCACCTCGGTGGCTCAGTCAGTTAGGCGTCTGTCTGCCTTTGGCTCAGGTCATGATCTTGGGGTGATGGGATTGAGCTCCACATTGGGTTCTCTGCTCAGCAGGGAGTCAGCTTCTCCTTCTCCCTCTGTGATATCTCTCACTCACTCTCAAATAAAAATAAAATCTTTTTAAAAAACTAGAACATTCAGCATCTGAAGGGACATGTTATTACCTAGTGAGCTAAGAGTTCACTAGAAAACTAGAAAGAGATGCACAACCAAGAATAAATGAATTTTCTAAGCACATAATGATATCAGGAAGGATGAATTACAGAATTAGCTACAATGGACACACACCTCCGCCTGCCTCCCCCAAAATGCTAAGAACAACAAAAAATGTGGGTATTTGAACCCTCGGGTATTTAATTTTGTTCAGGGTTCACTGCTTGGGAGATGAGTGGCCATGAGTAAGCAAGAACCACTCAGCCCCTGGGCTTCAACTGAGGAATAACTATTTTTTTTTAATATTTATTTATTTGTTTATCTATCTATTTATTTATTTATGAGAGAGAGCCAGCACAAGCAGGGGGAACAGCAGAGGAAGAGGGAGAAGCGGACTCACCGCTAAGCAGGGAGCCCAATGCTGAGGGATCCCAGGACCCCGGGATCATGACCTGAGCTGAAGGCAGACGCTTAATGACTGAGCCCCCCAGGCGCCCCTGGCCATACCTTTTAAATTTCCTTTGTTGGCACCTCCTCATTCCTCATCTCCATAGCCTGTGAACATCAGAGCACCCCAGGGCTCAACCCTTGGTCCTCAAATTCTTTCTCCACACTCAATTGCTGGGTGATGTTGTCTGCTGTCAAGACTTTAAATACCATCCACTTTTTGTCCAACTACCCCTCATCATCTCCACTTGCATGCCTCATAGGCTCTCAAATATAACAAACTTAAAGGAAAAATTTTTGATCCCCCCCAAATCTCCTCCTCCCTTACTGTGCCCCATGTCACTAAAGGACTTCATTCTTCCAGGTTCTCATGCCAAACCTCCCCCAACGCCTTCTCATATCTACATCCAGTTCTTCAGCAAGTCTTGTCGCTTTTATCATTCAAATCTGTCTGGAATGTGACTACTTCTCACTATCCTCACTCACTCTCACCCAAGTCCAAGCCATCATCTGTTGGACCACTGGTCTCCCTCCTTCATTTTAGTCCTATATGCTCTCTACTCTCCACACAGTGAAGTGTATCTTTTTAAAACATGTCATGCCGGGATGCCTGGATGGCTTAGTTGGTTGGGTGCCTGACTCTCTTTTCAGCTCAGGTCATGACCTCAGTGTCATGAGATCAGGCCCCGCATGGGGCTCCATGCCCAGTGCAGAATCTGCTTGTCCCTCTCCCTCTGTTCCTCCCCCTGCTCGCTCTCTCTCAAATAAATAAATTATATCTAAAAAAACAAATGTCATATCATTTTCACTCCACTGCTCAAAACCCTCCAAAGCCTTTTTTTTAAAGATGTTACTTATTTATTTATTGCCAGAAAGAGAGAGAGAGCAGCAGCAGAGGGAGAGGGAGAAGCAGGCTCCCCGCTGAGCAGGGAGCCTGACGGGAGCTCGATCCCAGGACCCTGGGATCATCACCTGAGCCGAAGACAGGCGCCCAACTGACTGAGCCACCCAGACACCCCCCCCCCAAAGGCTTTACATCTCATCCAGAACAGAGTCCAAAGTTCTTACTTTATCCCACCTACCTAAGCTTCTTGCTTTCTCAGATACATCAAACACATTCATATTGAAACTTTACACTGCTATTCCCTCCTCCTGGAATGCGTTTCCCTCCCATAGCCACATAACTCGCCCACTTTTTTCAAGGCACTGTTCAAATGTTACCTCATCAGAGAAGCCTTCCCTCCACGGCTACAAAGAAAAGCCTTGTTACTACCTCTTTGCCTACTTAATTTTTCTGCTAGCCCTTATCACCAAGTGACCATCCATTTGATTTTTTATCTATAAACAAAGACATTGTGTTCTAGAGTAGGCCCTCACTATTGGTGAATGAATGGAGTGAATTTATGGTGCCTCTTCTTTGGGCCAAGTGTAGTGCTAGGGCTAGGTACAGGAACAGATAATTAGGCTGGAAATTAGTGGTGAAGAGGTTTCTTAATCCTAGGTAGATGAGGCTATAGCAACTGACAATAAACTACTTTGAATCAGTTAAAATCTCCAGGCCCAACGTTGGGAATTGTTGAAGCTAACTGATGGATACATGGGGGCTCATCATACTATTCTATATGTTTGAAATTTTTTAAAGGTTTTATTTATTTACTTATTTATTTAGGAACGAGTACAAACGGGAACAGGGGGAGAGGGAGAGGGAGAAACAGACTCCCCGCTGAGCAGGGAGCCCAGTGCAGGGCTCCATCCCAGGACCCCTGGATCACCACCTGAGCAGACACTTAACCGATTGAGCCACCCAGGCGCCCTATGTTGGAAATTTTCTATAATAGAGTTTTCCTTCTTTAAAAATCTTCAGATAAATTACAGCTCAGAATCTTATATTTAGAAATAGCTCAACTTCTAGGGGCTCTTTTAGAGGCAGTTGTGGGGACTGGAAGAATTCATGCCAATTCCAGATTGTAGTTTATGAGCGCTTTGAATGGACAGTTGTAATCATTGGCAACCAGCACAGGCTAAGTTGGAGTATACCAAACTAACCTCATTTTGTTTTAACTTAAGGGTTAAGGATCTGGTTCACCAGGGGAATGTAGTAGACAATATCCCTGGATTTCAGCAACATTTTTGGTGGTATTTTATGATATTCATTTGAGAGGCTCACAGTGGGATGGAACGGCCTGCTTTGTTTTATATCAGTTTAAGGAAGAGCTTCATCCTAGAAATAATAGACTGGGTATTTTGAACTCTCACTCTGTCCCTTTCTAGCTGTTGTATTTGGTCACTACTTCACCTCTCTGAGCCTTAATTTCTTCATCAGTAAAAGTAATATTTACCTCCAAGGTTGTTGGGATGAAAAATAAGAACTTATACTAATAGTACCTTAACACAGTACTTGCCACATTCCATTCTTCATCTTGCAGATGAAGAGGAGGGTGAAATAACAGGAAATAGCTCATATCAAGGGCTGTAACAGTCTGCTTTTTAGGCAGACCTATGCAGGCCTGTAAATCCACTATTAAGGTCAGGGGCGGAGGCCCCTGAGTAGCTCAGTGGGTTGAGCATCTGCCTTTGGCTCAGGTCATGATCCTGGGGTCCTGGGATCAGCCCCGCAACATCACACTCCCTGCTCAACGGGGAGTCTGTTTGTCCCTCTCCCTCTGACTCTCCCCCTTACTCATGGTCTCGCTCACTCTCTCTCTTTCAAAGGAATAAATAAAAAAGCTAAAAAGAAGGAGGAGGAGGAGGTCAGGGGCAAATTGCTTGGAAAATCTGAAACAAAAGCCTGTGTTCTACCATGAGCCTAAGGGAGGACAACTCCAAGAATGGAGATTGCTCATGACACCCCCCAAAGAGAAACTCTACCTATCACAGATCTTCAGCCAGAGTCAGTACTTTATGAAATCCTTTACTGATCTTGCTGCCACTGAAAGTGTTCAAGCAGAGTTGGGAGCTATAGAAAAGGCAATTTCCTACAATGGAGGAAGTCCGAACCGTAAAGATTTTGGATGTCTTTTCCCAATTCTAATGTTCCAAATCTCTGTGATGGATGAGCAAGACCTGAGTCTCTCAGATGAACCCCTCATTTACCGTCCCTGGCGCAGGGCTCCGGAGCTCAGGTCTGGAAGTCTGGCCCCCTGTGACCCTGCCATTTACAGAATAAGTTTCAGGTTCAGATGGTCTCTTCCAGGGGAGACTGAGTAAAGGAGACTGAACATGAGAGGATTACGGAGTCTCCTTGCGGCTCCAGAGAGGCCACCAGATGGCGCCGGGGACCAACTGCAAGATCAACTTCCTTCCTCTTCCCCCAACTCTTCCCGGCAGCGGGGCCCCGCTCCGGGCGGGGGACCCGAGGGCTGGGGCCCGCCAGCTTCCCACTGGGGTTCCCCGGCTTCAGAAGTGGCCAAGAGGCGCACCATAAGCCGAGTAGCAGCAGGGACTGCCAGCTGTCTGGGGTAGGCAGGGTGGTGAAGAGACTGGAGCCGGCGCCCTTGGCCGGGCGATGGCGCTCAGTCAGAATCCAGCCTCGGGCAGATCCCTCTGCCAGAGCTCGAGCTTTAGCTGACCGTCACCCTACCTCCCCGCTCCCCTGCTTGAGCTAATATTTCCCCTCTAGGGGGCGCGCCCGAGTCGCTCCGGATTGGCTGCACGAGTCCGGAGTTAAACTTTCAGCCAATAAAAAAGGTCACGGGGCGTGACGCACGGAAACGTCACGGGAATTCCCCCCTCCCGGGGGTGGAAAAGGGGCTTTCCCAGCTTGGAGCCCTGGTGGCTGCGGAGAGGTGTCGGGACCCGTCCGAGGTGGGTCGGGTCGGGAGAGAAGCCGGAACCGGAGCCGCCGCCGCGGTGAGTGGCCGGGTTCAGACCCCTCAGTGGCCGGGACACGGGGAAGGGCGGAAGGAGGGCCCTTAACTGACCGAGTCCCAGGGCTGGAGAGCGGCATATGCACGCACATACACAGAGCACGCGCAGGAACAAGACATACGGATACCCACCGACGTCCTTGGACAACAAAACAAAACAAAACACAAACAAAAAAACCGCGCGGACCCATACGTGCACCTACGCAAAGCTAGCGATCGCACAGCGCTGTCCATATACCCAGACTCTCACACATGTACGCGCAAACATGCTCACCCGTGCACAGGTGCCTGGACCCATACCTTTCACGCACAAACTCAGATCTGTTCACCTGTACCCTTATATATCAAGACATGCTCAGACGCGTCCACACTGAGTTTAAGGACGCTCACCTGTACACAGCCTTGCTCACTGGCACACGCATATTGACACCATACATACACAACATTCACGCACACACTCTATACCTCTAATAGAAACACACACTAGAGACACACACGGCTATGGGACTGGGGCAGGGGACGTGGGCACCCAGAGCAGGGGCGGTGTGGGAACTGTTGAGATGTTTCGGGGAGAGGGAACAGAAGAGTCCATCCCAAGGAGACACTCTTCTTTCCCCCGCCCCACGGCCCCAGAGTCCGTTCTCGGGGTAGAACCCCGGGGCCCCCCACTGGGAAGAGCCCCCGCCTACAGGCCTTCGGAAAGGAGGCCTTCCTACAGTAGGAATGTCCCCCCAAAAGCCCCCGGGTGAATCAGCCGTGGCCTCCCTCGGGGTAGAAAATCCCAAGGTTGCTCCAGGACGGGGGAGGGGAAGGGGGCGGGAGGCGGGCCTGAAAGCGTCCGGCAGGTTTGAAAGACCCTCCAGTCCTCGGCGCCTGCCTTGGTGTGTGGAAGGGGGCCCAATCACCAGGGGCGCTTCCCTGGGTCTGGTTGCCCCTCTGCCCGCAGAGAGGCTGCAAGGAGCTCAGAGGCCAGCAACCACCTCGCGCCCCTCCCGCCGCGGGGGCGTGGCCAGTGGCGTCATTTCCAGGCCCGCCCCCTCCGGCCCCGCCTCCCCCTGGTATTTTCGGGACTTTCCTAAGCTGTTCTAACTTTCCTGCCGCTTCCCCGGCCCAGCCCAGCCCAGCTCCGGATCTCGCTCTCCACCGGATCTCGCCCGCCACACCCGGACGGGTGGCTGGAGGAGATCAGACCCTCCCCCAAATCTGGGTCCCCCTCGCCCCCCCACTCCTGTCCTGATCTGTTTCTCCCCACCCCCCACCTAAGGCGGGCGCCTGAAACTCTGGGAAACAGAACCCGGCCGGAGCCACCAGACACAGCCGGGCCTAGCCCAGAGACATGGAAAGTTGCTACGACCCAGTGAGTCACGCCTCCTGGCTCTAAAGCCGGGCCGGCTGCCCCCACGTCTGTCTCTGTCTGTCTGCCTGTCTGTCGGAGTCCCCTCTGCTCCCCTACACCTGTAATGCTCTCTGATTATCTCAACCTGCCGGGCAATCTGTCTGCCTGTCTGCAAACTTCTTCCAATAGGAGCTTTTTTACGGGCCTGAGGAGGAAAGGGAGTGGTTACTCAGGGCTGGGAAGTGGAGGGCTGTGGGGTGGCTCAGAATCAGTTGCCACCCCAGTCTGTCTCCAAACCAGGCTCTGGATGGCATGATTGAATATGATGACTTCAAATTCGACCCATCCATTGTGGAGCCCAAGGAGCCAGCCCCGGAGACAGGTAAGTTCCTTACCTTTCCTTGTCTTAGAGAGGGGCGAGGGAGGAGCGTGTGCCCTCTGCCTTGGGGAGATGGGCTTAGAAATCCTGGCTCAGCAAGGCCCCTCTGTCCCCAGCTGATGGCCCTTACCTGGTGATAGTGGAACAGCCTAAGCAGGTGAGCAAACGGAAGGGGTGGTGTGGGATGACTTCAGCTTTGGGGACAAGTGGGGGAGTTGTAGCCGGGTGGCCATGGGGAGGGTCACTGATCACAGAGGCCACTTGAGGTTGGAATGGTTGGCTGCTGCTAATCACGGTGGTGTGGCTCGGGAGATACTGCCAGTTATTATGGTCACTGCTGGTGGGGGAGTGGGGCTGGCTTAGGAGGGAGGGGGGTCTCTCCTGGTCACAATGTCAATCTGCCCTGGGACGTTCAGCGAGGCTTCCGATTTCGATATGGCTGCGAAGGCCCCTCCCATGGAGGATTGCCGGGTGCCTCCAGTGAGAAGGGCCGGAAGACTTACCCCACAGTCAAGGTGAGTCAGGATGGTGCCGGAGGGTGGGCTAATGGACAGTGTGTTCAGGGGCATTACTGACAGTCCTCACCCCTCCCAGATCTGTAACTACGAGGGACCAGCCAAGATCGAGGTGGACCTGGTAACGCACAGTGACCCGCCTCGTGCTCATGCCCACAGCCTGGTGGGCAAGCAGTGCTCGGAGCTGGGGGTCTGCGCCGTGTCTGTGGGGCCCAAGGACATGACTGCCCAGTAGGTGCCCCCTCGTTGCCTGCCAGTCCTAGGTCCCAGCCCACTTCTATGAGCTTAGTATCTGACCAAGGGGTGAGACTGGTTGGGCCTAGAACCCAAGGCCCCAAGTAAAAACCAGGAAAGCTTCCTGGAGGAAGTAGGGCTGAGCTGAGCCCTGGCCGCGGGGAGAGTGCCTCAGGAGGAGAGAACTGCCTGCAAAGCCTCTGACTCCCCCTCCCCCACCCAGATTTAACAACCTGGGCGTTCTGCATGTTACCAAGAAGAACATGATGGAGATTATGATACAAAAACTTCAAAGGCAGCGACTCCGCTCCAGGCCCCAGGGCCTTACTGGTATGGAGGGAGGAGGGGTCATGGGAGGTGACCATGGAAGGAGTAGAGAAGGAGGAGGAGTGCAGGGCTCACATGTATGTCCACCACTCAGAGGCTGAGCGGCGGGAGCTGGAGCAGGAAGCCAAGGAGCTGAAGAAGGTGATGGACCTGAGCATTGTGCGGCTGCGCTTTTCTGCCTTCCTTCGAGCCAGCGATGGCTCCTTCTCCCTGCCCCTGAAGCCAGTTATTTCCCAGCCCATCCATGACAGCAGTGAGTATCCTGATCATCTGGGGTGCCAGGCCTAGGTGCCAGAGGGGACATGGGGGGCAATCTCAAGCTGTGGAGTTAGACAGGCCTGGGTTTGAACTTGACCCACCACATATGAGCTGAGTGATCTACAGCAAGTCATTTTCCAAGTACAGCTTCCATGTTGGGTAAATGAAGATACTAGCAGTTCCTGTACTTCTTGTGTTTGTTCAAAGAATAATACAAAGCACCTGGCTCCATAAATGGGGCCGTAGCTATTATGTCATCTCAAGTAATTGATATCCCCCCACCCCACAGAGTCTCCTGGGGCCTCGAACCTGAAGATTTCTCGAATGGACAAGACAGCTGGCTCAGTGCGGGGTGGAGATGAAGTTTATCTGCTTTGTGACAAGGTGCAGAAAGGTGAGGCTGAAGCCCAGGCTGGGAGCTAGGGACACTGGGTATCAAGATGGGGAGCCAGGGCAGCTCTAGGACAAAAGGCCCTGGAGATTGTACTAGGAGCTGTGGCCAACTTCAATTTTCCCTATAGATGACATCGAGGTTCGGTTCTATGAGGATGATGAGAATGGATGGCAGGCCTTTGGGGATTTCTCTCCCACAGATGTTCATAAACAGGTACCCTAGGGCTAGGGCCAGGGCCAGGGCTGGGGGGCTGAACTAGGCCAAGGCCTCAATAACACCTTATGTCCTCCAACCCGCTGCCAGTATGCTATTGTGTTCCGGACACCTCCCTATCACAAGATGAAGATTGAGCGTCCTGTAACCGTGTTCCTGCAACTGAAACGCAAGCGTGGCGGGGATGTGTCGGACTCCAAACAGTTCACCTATTACCCTCTGGTGGAAGGTGGAGCTGGGCTGAAGTGGGGGGAGGGGGGAAACCCTGGGCTGGAGTGTCTCAGAAGTAGATCAGGGGACCCATGAGTCAAGTCAGGAGTGGGGAAGGTCCCAGGAAGAGGTGGTCCTAGGAGACAGCCTGAGGGCTTTTGGAGGGAGGGCCATGACCAAACTCAGGACAGAGCTCTTCAGGCGTGGTGCATAAGTTGGGGTTTTAACATCTCATTTCCCTCTGGCCCCAGACAAGGAGGAGGTGCAGCGGAAACGGAGGAAAGCCTTGCCCACCTTCTCCCAGCCCTTCGGGGGTGGCTCCCACATGGGTGGAGGCTCTGGGGGCTCGGCTGGGGGTTATGGAGGAGCTGGAGGAGGAGGTGAGGGGCCGCTGGTGGCGGGAAGGGGGATGGAGGAGGGAGGGGTAAGGAGGAGAGAAGCTGGGGTGGGGGAAGAGATCTGGAAGAGTCCTGGCTGGTGCCTCCTACCCACAGCCCGGCCTGTATCCGCAGGTGGCAGCCTCGGCTTTTTCTCCTCCTCCTTGGCCTACAGTCCCTACCCGTCGGGCTCGGCCCCGATGGGCTGCTACCCCGGAGGCGGGGGCGGGGCGCAGATGGCCGCCGGGGCTCCCGGCGTGGATGCCGGGGAGGAAGCGGCGGAGCCGGGCACGTCCCCCCTGACCCCCCAGCGCGAACCGCAGGCCCCCGACCTGCTGCAGCGAGGTACAGCCTCTTGAATCCGGGCGGTCGGGATGCTGCGGGTGGGGACCGAACCTGCGCCCACGCCCCTGTCGCCCCCAGCCCGGGAGTACAATGCGCGCCTGTTCGGCCTGGCGCAGCGCAGCGCCCGAGCCCTGCTCGACTACGGCGTCACGGCGGACGCGCGCGCGCTGTTGGCGGGACAGCGCCACCTGCTGACGGCTCAGGACGAGAACGGAGACACGTAGGTGGGCGCGAGGGCGGGCGGGAGACCCGGGCTCCCAGGCCAGTCAGGGACTTGGAGTGCCAAGGAAGGTCGTGGGGTGCGGGGCGGGGAAGGGACTTGCAAAGAGCCAGGGCTGTGGAGGCGGACAGACCCGGTTCCGAGTCCGGCCTCACTATGTACTAGCTGTGCTCAAGGTACTTGATCTCTCCCCGTTTTAGTTCTGTTGGTTGTTGAGAGCACAATGATAGTACTTACATACTGCACAAGGTGCTCGGGAGGATTAAGTTCAGGTGCAGCGATGCCCTTGGAGACGGCTGGGCTCCACAAGCCCCAGTGAGGGGGATCCTGGAGGCGGTGGGATTTTGCGGGTAGAGGATGCCCTGAGTGGCTGGCTGGGCTTGCTGGGCCACATTCTCACTCACATCCCTCAGGCCGCTGCACCTAGCCATCATCCATGGGCAGACCAGTGTCATCGAGCAAATAGCCCATGTCATCTACCATGCCCGGCACCTCGGTGTTGTCAACCTCACCAACCACCTGCACCAGGTGAGGGGCACCTACGGGTGAGGGGGCAGGAGTTGGAAGGCAGGTGGGCCAAGGCCAGGGGGGAACCGGGCTCATCCTGCCTGTGTCTCCAGACGCCACTGCACCTGGCAGTGATCACCGGGCAGAAGAGCGTGGTGAGCTTCCTGCTGCAGGTGGGTGCAGACCCGGCACTGCTGGATCGGCACGGAGACTCCGCGGTGCACCTGGCTCTCCGGGCAGGTGCCGGTGCCCCCGACCTGCTGCGTGCCCTGCTGCGCAGTGGGGTTCCCGCCATGCCCCAGCTGTTGCACATGCCGGACTTTGAGGGTGAGTTCGTCACCTCATCTGGACCAGGGGGCAAAGGTGGGAACCAGGGAGGGCACCTGGTGAGTGTTCACACCTGGTGTGAACATGAGGTATTGAAGTCAGCTGGTCAGGGGGCCACGTTGGGGTTGCAGCTGTAGGCTGAGTGCCTGTGTCCCTAGGCCTGTACCCAATACACCTGGCGGTCCGTGCCCGAAGCCCCGAGTGCCTGGATTTGTTGGTGGACAGTGGGGCTGAAGTGGAGGCTGCAGAGCGACAAGGGGGCCGAACAGCCCTGCATCTAGCCACGGAGATGGAGGAGCTGGGGTTGGTCACACACCTGGTCACCAAGGTGGGACTGAGGATTGCTGAGGGGGTGGTGCCAAGGGTTGTGGAACCAAGGACGGTGAAGATGCAGGGAGCAGGGGCAACCAGTCACTGGGTGCTGTGATCAACTGCTCCCTTGCACCCCACAGCTCCGTGCCAACGTGAATGCCCGCACCTTTGCGGGAAACACACCCCTACACCTGGCAGCTGGACTGGGATCCCCCACCCTGACCCGGCTCCTTCTAAAGGCTGGTGAGCCTCATCCTTGGGGCATATGAACAGTGCTGGGGGAGGAAAAGGGGTGCCTCCCAGTCCTCCCCACACCACGTGGTTTCCCATTGTACCTCCTCATGCCTCCCTCCCTCCCCAGGTGCCGATATCCACGCAGAGAACGAGGAGCCCCTTTGCCCACTGCCTTCGCCCCCCACCTCTGGTAGCGACTCAGATTCTGAGGGACCTGAGAGGGACACCCGAGGCAGCTTCCGGGGCCACACACCTCTTGACCTCACTCGCAGCACCAAGGTAAGGCGAGCCTGGAGCAAGAAGCACCAGGGAATGGCGGTACCTGGGTTTATGGCTGGGGCCCAGAGGAGCTGGCACCTGGGCTTGAGAACTGGGGTGGGAGGTCATCAAACAGAGGCTGTCTCCCCAGGTGAAGACCTTGCTGCTAAATGCTGCTCAGGACACCACAGCACCCCCCCTGACCCCGCCTAGCCCTGCAGGTGAGAGCTCTTCACCCACTGCCAGGCTGCAGACCCCTGCTCACAGAGCTCTCTTTAGAACTTCTGAAGGAGGGCTTCCTTGCTCCATCCCTGTTGCCACCCGCTGCCGCATCCATCAGATTCCCGTTGAGAGCAAGGTGCCTGCCTGGGTCCATCTCTGGGTGTAACAGACACATCTGCATGTGTGTCCCTGTCAGGGCCAGAGCCGCTGCTTGAGGATACAACCCTACAGAACCTGGAGCATCTGCTAGATGGGCCAGGAGCCCAGGGTAGCTGGGCAGAACTGGCAGAACGGCTGGGGCTACGCAGTCTGGTGGACACATACCGGAAGACCGCATCACCCAGCGGCAGCCTCCTGCGCAGTTACAAGGTCAGTGGGTCCCCATCCCCTGCTCCCTGCCTGGCTTCCTTCCCCTGTCTCCCATCTCAGGTGCTCCCTTGGCCCCAGGGCTCCTGGTCCCACCCTCCAGTCTCCTGCCTTTTCCTTCTCCCCAGCTGGCTGGTGGGGACTTGGCAGGCCTGCTGGACGCCCTGTCTGACATGGGCCTGGAGGAAGGAGTGAGGCTGCTGAGGGGCCCCGAGGCCCGAGACAAGCTGCCCAGCACAGGTAAAGGGGTCCTACCTGGAACGCAGATCCGGGCCTGGAGGGTGGGAGGCCTAGGACCCTGACTGTTTGCTACCGCCTTCCCTGTGCCCACTCGCCCCACAGAGGTGAAGGAGGACAGTGCGTACGGGAGCCAGTCGGTGGGACAGGAGGCAGAGAAGCTGGGCTCGGCCCCCGAGCCGCCAGGAGGGCTCTGCCATGGGCACCCCCAGCCTCAGGTGCACTGAACTGCTGCCCACCCACTAGCCCCTCCCTGGGCCCCTCTGTACAGCACCCCTGTCTATTCCAGTTCTTATTTAACACCCCATGCCCACCCCTCAGTTGGGGCAAATAAAGGATTCTCCTGGGAAGGGGGGGCATAGCCCCCTCCCTAACTTACGACAGCCCCTGATGTGACTCTTGTCCCCAGAACCAGCTGCCTACCCTGGCCCCAAGCCAGGTACTGGAGAGAGAAGGAGGCCCAGCCAGCAAGTCCAGAGCAGTTTTAATGGGAGTGGAGGCTGTACAAAGGGCAGGGCCCACTGAAGGAGGGAGAGCAAGGCCATGCTGTCCCCGGACTGTGTAGGGGGGGCCTAGGCATGGATACCCTTCCTCCACCCCTGGAAAGAAAGAGGGTGAGCCTCAGGGAGGAAGGAGGGAAAACCAGCTCAGCCCCAACTCCTGGCCTCTATCTGAGCCAGGCCCCAGGATGGAGCGGGATTGCTGGTGTCAGGGTGGGGGTGGTCTCAGCAGAAAGCAGAAACGTCAGGCCTCCCCCACAAAAAAAAAAGCATCAAAAGTCCAAGGGGCCCTGGCCCCTCCCACTCCAGCCCCCCCCACCCCGTACGAAAAAGTGCAAAACATTATCACAAAATGGGGGTCTCAGAGGGGCCCCTAACCTAGGCTCCCGAGGCCCATACCCTAGCCCTGCCCTGCCCCGGACACCGCGTCCGGCGCGGTCGGGCCCTGGGCCGAGGGGCCCTCATGGGTGGCCCGAGGCCGGCCCGGGCTCAGGCAGGGCTACATCATGCAGGTGCCCAGTGGGCGCCAACCCCCCCCACGCGCCTACCCTCAACTCAGAGCTTCCACCGCCCACTGCTTGCCCCTGTGCGAGGCTCTGAGCCATGACCCTGAGCCTGGGGCTGGCTGGAGGGGTTGGCCTGCAGGGAGGGACTGGAGTGAGGGGCGGGGAGTCCATCCTCCGTGCTCCCGGCCTGGGCCAGCGCTGCCTCTACCGCTTCCAGCTCCTCACTGCCTGCCTTCAGCTTGACCCGAAGCAGTGCTGCGTACGTGCCGTAGCGGGATTTCTGAGGCAGAGGGGTGGGGGCTATGAGCCTGCTCTCCTCCCTCTGCCCATCTCACCCCCATCTGGAGAAAAAAGCTAGGAGACAGCAGGTTCTTGCCCACTCAAAGCCCCCATGATGACATGGTCCCCCGGTAAGTTGGTGACCCTCTGTGGGCGCTCTTGAGGCTGCAAATTGTAACAGCTAATACTTCCTGAGCCGGGACTAGAGTTGGGAAAAGTGAGCACTTGACAGACCTCATCTCACTTCAGTACCCTGCTGGGTACAGCACGTCATCCCCGGCCCACAGAAGAGGAAACAGGCTCAGAGGGGTTAAGCAACCTGCCCATGGTCACCCAGCTGGTCCTATGCTCCTAGAGCCCATGCCCTTAACCTCTAGCCTGAGTCTGTATGTGGGAACAGAGAGGTCCCACTGATGGAGAAAGGAGCCACAGAGGTGCCAGGGCAGGGAGGTTCACCTCAAACTCCAGATAGGCCTCCTTCTGCCGCTGCTCCTCAGCCTCCTTGCCCCGGGCCTTCCTGCCCAGTTGCGAAGCCCGGTGCTCTCGCAATTCACTTGCCATGGCCTTCAGCTTGGCCTCATGGGTCCGCACCTGCTCCTCCTAGAGGCCAAGGGGAGTGTAGTCAGGGTCACTCTAGTACATATAGTGCCTTTGTGCATGTTTTTTAAAAAGCTGCCCCATCCTATGGATGAGCAAAGCACCGTGTCTAGGTTAATGCCTTGGCAAGTGGAGTGGAGACCGGATTCCAGCCTTCACTCACCCCCCATGGCCAGTGTCCTGGTGTGGTGGACATCTATGTAATCACCCACGGTAGCCCTGAGTGCAGTTGGGCTGGGCCTGCCCCACTCCATCTCACTGGCACCAGGTGGACAGAACTGAGGGTACCTGGGAGAGGCGGGTGGCAGCACTGGGCAACAGAGGGCGGCTGAACTTCCTCTGGGAGCTAACAGCAGCTGGGAAGGGGGGTGCAGAGAACATGGCAGCCACCACATTGATGCGAGTGATCCAGGACTGCATCTGCTCCAGGCTCCTGGGGAGACAACACGGCCACTTAGGACCTGGGCCCAGGATTCCTGTCCCGGGATGCCTGTCCTGGCTCAGGGTGTGGCCTGGGAAGAAATGAGGCAATCCAGGGACAAGGGAAGGGAGCAAGGTGGAAATGGGGCAAAGGAGTCCAGGATGGGCAGGAGGAGGTCACTCACGGGGCCTGAAAGAGGAAGACCCGCCAGTCTGCTGTGCGCAAGTAGAAGACATGGGGCCTCTTGCTGTAGTCGCTGGCGCGCGTGGCCAGTGCATGGTGGATGCTGATGGCATTCTTTAGCTCTGCCTCTGATAGGGCCTTCCCGGGCTGGTACTCCTCCTGCAGGGGTGCCCATCTTGTCCTGGCCATGGTCCCAGCCCGGCCTGGCCCAGCCCACCCACACTCCCCTGAGCCAGCTCAGCCCCAACCCCTTGGGCTGGCCCCGCACCTTCTGCAGGTAGAGGATCATGCCCTTGAGGATCCCGTGGAAGCTCTTCCAGCCCCGCTTGCCCCGAGGTGCTGGGGGGAAGGAAGACAGGTCAGGGGGCCTGAGACCGGCCCTCTCCCCTCCATCCCCCAGACCCTCCCCACCCAGCCACGTACTCTTCCTGCAGTCAGGGTCTGCGTGCACCTTTCGCACCAGGGCCCCATGCTTGTAGACTGCAGCCCCAGGCTCAGGAGTCAGGTCCAGGAAAGGGCTGGAGCCGCTGCCACTGCCCCCGCTGACCCTCTTGATGACCTTGGGGTTGGGGTCGGCCAACTCAGACAGAGAGCGTCTCAGCTCCTCCTCGTCTCTGCAGGTGTGATCACCTCAAAGGGGGCTGGCCTTGCAGCCACAACCCCCCCTCCATCCTAGCCTCTGCCCCCCCCCCAGGAAAGTGCCCCCTTGTCTGTGATGGGAGTGGGGGAACAGCCCCTCTCACAGGGTGTGGCTCCCCTCAACCCGAGGCTCCCCGGAGCCTTGTCTCCTTCCTTAGATCAGCTCTTCCCAGGGGTAGCTGTGCCCCTCGCTCAGATGAGGATTCCTCCAGGTAGCGTATCTTCTCACTTAGGTTAGAGCTCCTAAGGGTAGGGCCATGACTGTTCCTTCATCCCCATCCTTTTCTGTTTCTGCACATAGACACACCAACCCTCACCCCCTTTTCTACTAGGGCAAATGCACATCTGACTCAACGGTCTCAACCACACCCGGCAGCATGCTTTGCTCATAGTTTGTTGGGTAAATGGTGGCAGAAGTGGCTTCCTAGTGGTCGCCTAGTATCTCTTGGTCAGCAGGCCCTGCTAGATATCGAAAGAATCGGGTTGTACCTGGTCACTCTGTTGATCAAAAACCTGCAGTAGCTCCCTATTACCTCCCACAAAGAGCCCATGCTACCTCTCTGCCAATGCTGCCTCTTCCTCCTTCCACTCTCCAGCCAGCCAGGCCTGCCTCCTCTTGGTCTCCCACCCCACACTCATTTCAGCCACCACATATTTGCCTCGCAAATACCAACTTCCCTCTTCCCAAATGCTTCCCCTCCTTCAAGGCCTGCCCCAAGTCCCAATCTGCACCCCAGTCCTGAGCTCTGCCTCCTCTGAGGTCTTCTCTCCCGCAGACTGGGAGCTCCCAACCCAACTGATCCATGACTGGACTCAGCAGACACCAGCAAATATGAGTGATCTGTTGACTGTTTAGATGAGGCTCTCCCTGTCAGACTGGGGGCCCCAAGGCTAAAACTGGACCTCCTCCCTTAGTCTGGACTCCTCTAAGACTTATGCTGAGTCTCTTTCCACTGAGGCTGCCAAGAGTAGATAATGTGGTCCCTAGTTCTACAACACTCTGGATTCCCTAGGACCTGAGAGGGGGCTCTACCTCCAGGGAGTCCTGCTTTCCCACTTGGGTTGCCAAGGGACCTTCCCTTTTTGTTTCAGCACTCCTCCTCCCAGGCCCGCTGACAGTGGCCACCCACCCCAGCCTGGCTTGTCATAACAACCCAGCTGAAGAAAAGACACAGATCCCCAAGACCAGGCAGCCAGCTCCAAAGAAGGAAGTGAGGCGGCCTCACCCGCCTCCCCTGCCCCACAACCCAACCTGGACTCACAGGGCCTGCCTCAGCACTCTCAGCCTCTCCAGGCAGCCCCTTCCCCACACCCCAGCTCCCTCACCACACAGCCCCAGGACTCACATGGCCCACTGCAGCTTTTCATTCTTGATGGAGCTGTACAGGGCCTGGGAAGGGAGGAACAAATCGGGCAGGTATGGGTCACTCATGGAGGAAGCAAACCATGTATCCCAATGCCAGAGCCCAGAGCCCCCCCTCATAAGTCCGGCGAGGAGACAGCAGGGCGGGGGGTGGGGGGCGCTGGGTGTGATGACCAAGAACACAGGCCCTGAAACAGAGTGTTAGGACACAGTACTGTTTCACTTTTGCTGCAGGACTTCGGGCAAGTATCCGTGGGGAGAACAAATGTAGTAACAGGTGTGTAATGCAGAGCAGGCACTCAGCACAGGGCACCCAGGCATACAGTCGATGCACAGTAAATGGCAACTGCTCTTATTATCTTTGCTGTTGTTATTGTGAGGGGTATCCCGCCCAGATCCTGGGTGGGAGAAGCACAGCGCTGGAAGGAATAGAAAAGAGCATTCCAAGAAGCTCTCCTTTCCCCAATTGTGTGCCTTGGTCTATTTCCATAGGATAAACCCACACAGAACATAAGGGGAAACTGAGGCCCAGCAACAGGGATTCACCCCCGTCACCTCCCTCCCTGGCTTGGCTAGCAGAGAGCACATTCTTCATGGCTCCTAACCTCTGGGCAAGCTGAGCACTTCCCCCAGCCCAGACAGCCCCAGCAAGTCTAATGCCAGGATGGGTGAGCCCCCTGCCCACTGACATCCTTCACGTTACCAGGGAGTGAACACTAGTCTCAAAGGCAGAAATTTTAGCTTCCAAACCGTGCACACCCCAAGCTCCCTGTGAACTCCTGAACCAGTCACTTCCCCTCCGTACAGTTGTCATGGGGGACCTGTGGGGGCCTTGGGATGGTTGGGTAGAGAATGGGCTCCAAGAGTTGCAGAGGGGACCCCTTTTCTTGGGAGTGGCCTGCAGCATGGGTCCACAGCAGCACCTCCCACTGTGGGGGCGACTCCACCAGCCTGTCTGTGAGTGGGTGTGTCTCCAGCATGTGTGTGTTGGGCTAAGCGTGTGGCGTGTGATGCTGCCTGCGTGATCTGGGTGCAGTGGTGACGTCGGTGCCTTCTCCGTGATGGGACACAGCCCCCCACCCTACCACCAACATACCACAGTCACTGCCTCTCACTGCCCACTGTCACACTCAGCCACAAGGCTAGCCCAGCATCCCACATGTGCACATCCTGTCCAGGGGTGGGTACACCCCACAACCTCCACACCCTCCACAGCACAACCCAGCTTTATGCACACACAACCCTCCCAGCACACCCCCAGCCCAAGGCCGGCAGAGCCCGGACCCTAAACCCTCACTCTCCAACTCTGGGCCAGGAGGTTTGAAGTGGCCACCCAGATCCAACCTGTCTCCAGCCTTCCAGTTCACCCCCTGCCCCCTCGGAGGACCCCGTTTGGCCCACAACCCCGTCTTCCTTCCAAAGTCCTAAACCCTATCGGTGAGCCCCATGTCATGCTCCCAGCTAGAAGGCCCAAAGACCCTTTGGTTTGAGATGCCCACCTTAATCCGACCGTCTGTGCCCTTCCCCCTCCAGTCCATGCCCACTCCTGGCTACCCATGGGCTCTGTCCCTGCTGGGCTCGGAACCCCCCCCCCC